>NC_138768.1:508611690-508987121 GCF_965119305.1 Pelophylax lessonae
TCAAAGAGGAGTAGACTGGCATATGATGGTGGTAGGGTAGACCAGTAGGAATTTTTTTTGTCAGACCCATGTTGAGGTTGAATTCTTCCATGGTGAGGGGTTTCCAAACAAAAGGGCGGGCATAGGATGAATCAGGATTGCTGGCAATATGTTGGCAAAATGTTGGCTTGCGTACAGTTTACACTGCTCCACGATGTAGTTCAGCAGATCATCCGTGAAATACAAATGAAAATAATAAAGTGAGGTTACATTATCTGATTGGATTTGAGGGCCTGGCTGTGCTGTAAAAGGGGGAATTACAAGTTCTGCTGAAGTATCGGGCAGCCATGTAGGATATAATAGAACATCCAGAAGGCTAGTATGGGCCCTGCCTCATTGTGGGTGGGACGCCCCATTACCAACAGCTGGCCTGTCATGTAGGAATGATGCCCTGCTTGCCCTTGACACTGCACAAGGACTTGCAGAACTGCTGGTGGATGCCTGCGTATAATCGTGGACGTGGAGTGCTGCGCTGCTGGTGGATGCCTCAGGAGTTGTTGCACTGCTAGTGGATGCCTCAGGATGTGTAGCCCTGTTGGTGGAAGCCTGCGCCTGCTCAAATCTCCTGAGCCTCTTTGTTAGGATTCTGTCATCCTCCGCTTCCATTTCAGAGCCACTGCTTTGTACTGGCTCATACTCGGTTTCCGAGTCTGACGGAGAGAGTTCCCCGCTACTCTCATCCGACGTACTTTGGAGAATATGGAGAGCCTCCTCGCAGCTATATAATTTTTTAGCCATGTGGACAGATGTGCACAGATGATTTCTGGGACAGATGTGTGACAGATGTTTAACTGAGATGCGGGATAGGTGTGGCAGATCACGGACAGATGTGGCAGATCACAAACAGGTGACGATGTAAGCCAGCTTTGTGCGGACAGATGTGCGCTGGATGATCACAGACAGATGTGCACCCGATGATCACTGACAGATGTGGCAGATCACGGACAGGTGTGGCAGTTCCAGACAGGTGATGATGTGCGCCAGATGTGCGTGGACAGATGTGCACTAGATGATCACAGACAGATTTGGATGATCACGGACAGGTGTGACAGATGATCACTGGCAGATGATTTGTGCCAGATGTATGCGGACAGATGTGGGCAATGTTCACAATCAGATGTGCATCAGATCACAGTCAGATGTGCACCTGATGATCACTGACAGGTGTGGCAGATGTGCACTGGCAGATGATGTGCGCTGGCAGATGATGTGCGCTGGCAGATGATGTGCGCCAGATGTGCATGGACAGATGTGCGCCAGATGTGCTTGGACAGATGTGCGCCAGATTTTCAGTCAGATGATCACGGACAGATGTGCGCCTGATGATCACAGACAGATGTGCGCCTGATGATCACGGGCAGATGTGCGCCTGATGATCACGGACAGGTGTGCGCCTGATGATCACGGACAGATGTGCGCCTGATGATCACGGACAGACGTTTATATCGGTGTTGGTGACACTGTTTTGGGGACACTGTGTTTGGGGACACTGTGTTTTGGGGACACTAGCAGGGTGATCAGTGTGTAATTAGAAAAAAAAAAATGCTTCAAACTCACTGATCCCCTGGCTGCAGCACAGATTGTCTCTTCTTCTCCTCACTGACCGGATCTGTGTGAGGAGAAGAAGAAATCAAAGCCGTTACAATGGCTGTATTTACATTACATGACGGCTGTGATTGGACACAGCTGTCATGGGATCAGGAGGGCCAATCACAAGGCCCTCCTGCCACAACTTGATGCTATGTGTCCGAGGGACACAGGCACATCGAGATCGCTCCGCTGCAGGACGTTCAGGAACGTCCGATCAGAAGGACGAGACTCCCACCCGGCCGTGTATGTACAGTGGCCGGGTGGGAGGTGGTTAAATAACACACATAAGGTATCGCCATGGTCATCAGAATGAGAGTATTAATTCTAGCAAAAGACCTCCTCTGTAACTCTGAACTGGTAACAATTAACATTTTTTAAAACGTCGCCTATGGAAATTTTTAAGTACCATAGTTTGTCACCATTCCACAAGTGTGTGCAATTTTGCACCATAACATGTTAGGTATCTATTTACTCGGCGTGACATCATCTTTCACAATATACAAAAAAATTGGGCTAAATTTACTGTTTCGTTTTTTTTAAATTCAGTGAAGTGGGGTAGAGAGGGCCGTCCATCACACACTGGGAAGAAGGTGAGCACACTGAACCCTACACTGATCAAGTGTCACAGCCAAACAGTCCCTCTCTGTAGCACCAGTGCATGGCTGCTGGATGGGGATGTCTGCTGGATTTTGCCATCTCTTTGCTGTATCGGTCTGTCTCTTTGCTGCATTTGACTGTCTCATTGCTGGATTTGGCTGTCTCTTTGGTGTATTAGAATGGCTGTTTGCTGGATTGGGCTGACTCTTTGCTGAATTGGACTGTCTTTTTGCTGTATTGTGATGTCCCTTTGCTGGATTTGGCTGTCTCGTTGCTGGATTTGGCTGTCTCTTTGGTGTATTAGAATGTCAGTTTGCTGGATTGCCCTGCCTCTTTGCTGTATTAGAATGTTTCTTTGCTGTATTGGGATGTCTCTTTGCTGGATTGAGATGTCTCTTTGCTTGATTGGACTGTCTCTTTGAATAGTTACATAGTTAGTAAGGTTGAAAAAAGACACAAGTCCATTTGGCTCAACCAATAAAAAAACAAAAAAACAAAAACAAAAAAAACAAACAAAAAAAAAACAGTAATGAACCCCAAGCATACAATCCTATACCCACAGTTGATCCAGAGGAAGGCGAAAAACACCCAGCAAAGCATGACCCAATTTGCTACAGCAGGGAAAAAAATTCCTTCCTGATTCCCCAAGAGGCAATCTGATATTCTCTGGATCAACTTTACCTACGTATAAATATTAGTACCCACTTATATTAAATCCACCCAGGAAAGAATTGAGGCATTTTTTAAAGCAATCTAGTCAGCTAGCCAGAACCACCTCTGGAGGGAGTCTATTCCGCATTTTCACAGCTCTTACAGTGAAGAAACCTTTCTGTATTTGGAGATGAAATCTGATGAAATCAGACGAAATTCCTCTAGACGTAAAGAGTGCCCCCTTGTCCTCTGTCTTGACCTTAAAGTGAACAACTCAACACCAAGTTCACTATATGGACCCCTTATGTATTTATACATGTTGATCACATCCCCCCTAATCTCCTCTTCTCAAGAAAGAATAAATTCAGTTCCTCTAATCTTTTCTCATAACTGAGCTCCTCCATGCCTCTTATCAGTTTGATTGCCCTTCTTTGCACTTTCTCCAGTTTCCCGATATCCTTTTTGATCCTTATCCTTATCTATATCCTTTATGATCTATATGGTATGATCTACCAGAACATTCAGAACATCTTAGCTGGATTTGGCTGTCTCCTTGCTGAATTGGGATGTCTCCTTGCTGGATTTGGCTGTCTCTTTGCTATATGGTTATGTCTCTTAGCTATATGTGGATGTTTCTTTGCTTGACTGGGCTGTTTTTTTTTTGTTTTTGTTTTATGCTGGATTGGGCGGTCTCTTTGGCATCTTATGGCACTTATTTCTGCAAATTAAAAGAAAATTAGCAGTTTTCATGTTGAGATATTTTAATATTCCCTCCTGTTTTATAATTTTCTTTGTGTGTGTGTGTGTGTGTGTGTGTGGGGGGGGGGGGGGTGTAAGTAGCTGGTCTTGCCTAGGGTGTAAAATAGTCTAGCACCGGCCCTGCCTCCAGATATTTTTGTCAAAGTTTAATTGAACAAGCTGAAGCTAAAAGTTGATTGGCTACTATACACAGATGCCCCAGATTTTGCACTCTCCAGTTTTAGTAAATCAACCACAAAAAGTCATATGTTTAGGTGGCACCATGACAAGTTTATGTCCTATATTGAAAAAAAATTATAAAAAGTTATCTGAGATTTGAGAGATGTGACGAACTTACTCAACTACACAAAGTCTTTTTTGCAGCTCCTGACCACTTTTATTCACCAAGAATAATTAAATTTGCAACAGAAAACACACCAGATCACACTTGGAGGAGTTTGTCAATAGGGATGATCGAACGGTTCGGGTCGACCATCAGTTCGACCAGAACATTGACTGTTTGAGATTCGGCCGAATTCTGAACTTTTTGCTGAAAAAGTTCGGAATTCGGCAACCAGAACCGACCAAAATGCAATGGGACAGGAACTGGGCTTTAAAAGTCTGTGATTGGACCAGAACCATCAGTAAAAGCCAATTGAGGGGGCAGGAGAATGCTAGGAATGTGATTGGAGTGACTAGGGGGTCCAGAGGCCAATCATTAGTGAATACGCCCCCCAGTATATAAGATAGCCCCCCTGCCAAATCTCTACCATTTTAATACAGGGCTGTGGAAGAGAGTGGAAGCGGTTGTGTTACTTCTGCTCTCAAAATGTCATTTAGCAATTATTAGTGTGAGGAAAGGGATATCTAGTGTAGTTAGGGTACTATTTTCCACTATAGTTAGATTTAATAATCTAGTTTCTGTAGGGAAAGTGTTAAGTGTAAGGAAACCGTAGTGTAGTGTAGGGTTAACTGACTCTGACTGCTATGGCAGGGTGACAAAACCCTTCCATGTCAGGGTGACCGCTATAGAGAAAAGATTGTTTCTCTTAGAACACTTATAGAACCGGGTAGTGGCTTCGCCCCTGTCAAAAAAAACGCCTGCAACTACACACCTGGGCGTTTTTTTTTCGGCGCAGGCGTTTTTTTTGGGCATTTTTTTGGGGTCTTTGGAGGCAGGCAAAACATCTGAACTTCTGTATAGGGGTATATATACACACACACTTATATGTATTTATACACATACACACATATAGGTGTTATAGCAGAGAAGCCAAATGGGTTTTAATTATTTAATTAGCGCAAGCATATTGTTCTGCTACTTTCACACCTATATATGTGTATGTGTATATATACAGACATGTGTGTGTGTATATATACCCCTACACAGAAGTTCTGATGTTATGCCTGCCTCCAAAGACCCCCAAAAAATGCCCAAAAAAACGCTTGCTACAAAACCGGCAAGGTGTGAAAATAGCGGAGCCATATCCCTGTTCTATATTAATTCTAATACAAACAAACTTTTTCTTTCTGGTTCTGGACATGCTACAGAGCTGAAACTTCACAGGTACACTTTTTAGACCCCCCAGACACTAAATCCAAAGAAATCTCATTTTTTTTTCAATAATTTTTTCAATAATTGGCTCTCTATCAAAAATGACAATTTTTAAGAACTTTTTTTTGTGTGATTAATAGTCCCTGGGGCATGACCCGGAACCCTAGGCACTTTTTAGGGGCATTTATTGGGTTTTAGGGCTTCAAAATGGTGTTTTTTGATTCCAGAAGTTCGGGTCCTATTGATTTCAATGGGGTTCTGGAATCCAAACTTTCAGGAAATTCGGGTGTTCTGGTCGAACCAAACTTTTCAAAAGTTCGATCATCCCTACTCAGCAGCTCAGCTGAGTCAGTCTCGCCCAATCCAACCGCCCAATCCACTGCAGACAATTTAGCCCCCCCCTCAAGTTGGAGCCCGGGGCATGTGCCTCCCCCTCTCTCCCCCCCAGTTTCAGCTCTTAATCTACCTACACAACCACATTACTGGTTTTCACCCATGTAATAGAAGTGTAATCTGTGATGTGAAGGGCAACAGGTGTAAAGAAATCAAATCCACACTGGCAAGGGAGTAATAAGACGAAAGAAAACTCTAAACTAGAGATGCAGTGGTATGGTTTTTGAACTTAGATCTTATGCACCTTACGGGTTAAATGCTGACTGGAATGCTAACATTTTAAAGATACCAAATAGTTGATTGTATTCAAAGGATTTGGTTTTGATCTCCCATTCAGTATTTTCTGTGCCTTACCATTTTTTGACCTATTCAGTGCAGTTCCCCCTGCAGAATTTTTTGTTTTATTTTCGTTTAATTGGATCACTCCTGGGGTATTTACTAGATGTGTCTAGTCCCCTTTTAAGGACTATGGGTTCTTTTTTATGTATCTTTTCTCTTTGCAAGTTTATTTCTCATCTTTTTTTTCCCATCAGATGTATACACTTTATTTCTGGACTTTATTATATGTTTTTGTTAGTGCAAACCTGGCTGCAGAGTCCTGGAAGATGGTGCTTGGACTTAATGTGTAATCCTGGGAGAGAGAGGGCTAGGCATACAGAATCGGGAGGATGGGAAGGATAGGCCTCTAGACCCTATTTATGCACAGGACAGTATCGGGTTGGGCTTATAAACTCAGGGGGCCCTAGACTCTGCGATTGCCAACGTGCGAGGCAGCCCAGGTACTACCCACAGACAGCTAAGAGAGATAGGTGCTTGACAAACAAAATTCTAATTTACTGACAGCTTTAGAAGAGATTAATAAATTAGACAATATCTACATGTGTCATGGTTGTAGAATATGTTCCAGCTGGGGCTTACTTTGCATAATAGTAAAATGTCTGTAGGATAAAACCAAGTAAAATACTGCTCAAATGCCCCTGTCTGTTATCCCTGCCAAATGGCCATACTAATTGCAGGTGCTGGTCGGGCTGAATATTGTCTTGTCAAGCACATTTGGAGCTACAACAAAATGGTGCCTTTCTGCACACCCTCTCAGCATTCAGTGAACCTTTCTTCGTTAAAAAGGGCTTCAGCTTGCAGGAACAGAAGTAGAAAGGCTCGGAGGTCACAGTGGTAGTGTCTGCTCGTCTTCAACATGTTCGGTCAGGCTGTCCGCCAGTTCACGACATCAGCTGTGCGCTGAGCCCACTATGAGGAGGGTCCTGGCAAAAACCTGCCCTTTTCTGTGGAAAACAAATGGAAGCTACTAGCTTTAATGACCGTGTTCTTCGGTAGTGGGTTTACTGCCCCCTTCCTGATCATCAGACACCAGCTTCTGAAAAAGTAAACCTTCAGAGAAAACCTTAGGCTCAGAGGACCGCCTTGACAAAGAATTTCCTAGCCATGAATGGATTGTAAATAAATAAGTACATATGATATTTGTCTCTGTTGATGTTTTAACCATCCTATTTAAATATATGATTCTAACTTAAAAAAAAAAAAAAAAAGGGCTTCAGCTTGGTCTTCTACCCATGGGAGAACCCCCTCTAGTGCTTTTCACTCAATATAGGGGCTTAATTGTAAATATTGTAAGTCTGTAGAGTACAAGAGACACACAAGTGTAGAGAGACTGGATGCAGGCTGGAGTGCTTAGAGTATCATACAGGTAGTGGCAATTAATTGCTGGTTAGAGCACTCAGAGAAATACACAGGTACTGGTTGCAGGGAGCCATATAGGATCACTGGAGTCAGGAACACTGGGAACATGCAGGGGTCACAAAACATTGTAAATACATGTTTTATGCAGAATAATTACCATTTTCTTATGCATTACAGATCACCCATAATTTTTTCCAAAAAGTTTTATTTTTTTAAATTGTACATTGTATGTGTAAGAAATTATTAAAATATGTTCATCCGATATTCTTGAATTGGACAAGTTGATATAATTTGAGCAGGTTGGGAAACTGTTTGTCCTGAATTTGTGGAAACCCCTATTTTCACTACAGAGAGCCTAAATATTGTTTAGGTTTTGCCAAAATTAGATTTAAAACAGTTTCTATTTGTTGAACAGACCCAAATCTTTCTAAAACATTTTGACTAGTTCTTGTTAAAAGCATCAATCACAAACCTTTCCTCAAATGAATGATTCTCAATCTGTCCTAGAAAAGCTTTGTATGGATTAATGAAATGTGCTGATTTAGTACTTTTTAGATATTTAATATTCTTGATGCTTAGAAGAATTACTCATCCATCTTTACTGGAGTGATAACGTATGCAGGTGGTATGGAAAATATTTATTGTCTTACTGCTTGCCACCATTCTTTTCAGAGTTACCACATTAAAGGTCATTTGCCACCTCTTTGAACCCTATTGTTTACCAAGAGAGACGTGTCAGTGTTTTACATCCTGGGCAATAGCAGTAAGCAAGTTTCCTTTGAAGTGATTCCAATAGGACTAAAGAGGCTGAACCTTGGGAGTTTCAAAAGGTCACTACTACTATCCTGTGCCTCTGGCAATAAATGTCCATATGAGTCACAAAAGCAGGCTACCCTATCCATACCATTCCACAGTTTATTTTAGAAATGTATTCTCATAATATATTATAAAATAATTACCTTTTGTTGCTTTGTACCCACCAATATTTACAGATATTAAGTAATCTGAAATTTCCCATTTCCAGACATTTATGAGCAACATGCAAAACTGGGTTGAGGTTCTTTGGCACAAGGTCAGGGTGACAAAGTGTGCCAGCCCACAGCTCTTCAATTCGACATTACAAAATTTAACACAAATTTTAATACCGTTAAAAACGCTAAGGGAAGGGAATAGGAACAGGAAATGAATGAATAAAACAATTAGGATTAACTATTATTCCTAAGTACAATTTTTAGGGTTAAAATTCATTAGGGTTAACTAGAAATTTTATTCCGTGAGGTATCTCTTCTATACAGGCATTAGAATCTTGTTTCTGGCACAAAGATATTTTATTTTGTAATTTTGGTCCTACAAACAAAAACAAATGCAAATTTAAAAAGTATATAGACAAATACTAAGAATTTCATCAAAAAGGGAGAGGGAGGTGAAAGAAACTGAAGTAGTTAATAAAAACCAATAAGGGTTCACCAAGGGTCAATACCTGGTTAAAATATTATTTTTTTCTAAAAATGTCTTTTTTTATTTATCTATATAAACAACAAATAAGTACAATACCTCAAATACAGACTGAAACCAGGCAGAAATAAGAAAAAAAAAAAATACAGGTATATTTCATCAGCACTAAGCAACCAGTACAGCTTCACTTTTTATATGTGGTTCCCTGCTGATTCTTTACTGCGTATCTTTCAGATTTTTATATAGCTAACCCCGGAGTTGGATTCATAGAGGATTTTTCACTTATACACTTTTTAATATTTTTATATTTGATGTATTTATTATTATTTTATTATTTTTAGTGGTGTTATTTATATATTTATACAATTTAGAGCACTATTTACATTTACTCTTTATATTTCACTACTGCACCAAGCTATAGGCTTTTCACCTGAGAATATCAAATTCATTAGTATCGATTTATACTATTACACTGTTTTTCACAGCGATTTGGAGAATCGCATTAAGTATGGGTACTGGAGACACCAGACTTTAAATAGAGCACTTTAGCACATTATTATTAGTACTGTACACCATTATCTATTTCCATATCACCTTTCCTTGTTACTTATTCTCCTAGGAGTGATATATATTTTCTATATATTTTTTATGGTCATTGCACTATTGCACTTTATGTAGGGTTTATGCTAATTATTAGTAAGTGATTCATAGGCAGCGCCACATACCTCCCTTTTCTTTTTTAACCAGTACAGCTTGTTCACACACACAATCATTTTCAGTTAGAAGGACAGCCCATCAAAAGTGTGATTATAAAATATTGTTTTAAAAATGTTTTTTATACATATACATACCAGTAAAACTGCAATAGCATAGCTCCAAACTGTCCCTGATTTCTAAGGAACTGTCCCTGATTTGTAACAAAGTCCCTCTGTCCTCTTTTCTCCTCATTTATCCCTCATTTTGGTCTGATCCATATAGTTGTATATAAAATGCTAAACTTTTCATCCAATTTCTAAATTGCTGCATTTGTACATGTCAAAAACCAATATAAAGGAATAGTAGTGGTAAAAAACAAACCAAAAAAACAAAAAACAAAAACACTTATTAACAAATCATTTTTCTAAATGTATAATTCCTTTTAAGAGACCACCGTGACAGGGGTGTATGTCCTATGCCTATATACCTTTGCTAATAAGTGTCCCTCGTTCCCATCTCAAAAAGTTGGGAGGTGTGCAGTAATAGATTTCATTCATATGTAGCACCCTCCTAGGTAGGTGCTAGTGAGGTAATATAGTTTTGAGCTCTGTCTGCTTACCAGAGGAGTTACAGGTAAATCTATGTTGCTCTCTGCCTACCAGGGAGCAGGATCTGTTAGTGAGGTCTGCTCATTGTGCTCAGTATGCGATTCATTCAGTCTGAAGAGTGTTTCACGCTGGTCCAATAGAGAGGCATGTTGGACAGTGGGAGGAAACCTGATGAATGGGTGCATAGGCTTTTGATACAGTCCTGATGATTGGCAGAGGGCAGGTCGCCTTGGTGCATTCTGAGATATTGTATAAAAGCCAGGAGCACATGTGCTGCGGGGTCTTTGACTGGAGAGGGGAGTCCCGGAGGGAGGGGGCGGCTGCCTCCTCCTCTGTAGAGGTGCCATGTGGTTGCAGGAAGTCATCCTGAGGGCCAGAGGAGCGGTTAAGAGGAGCTGAACCCAAAGATCCAAGGAAGTTGACTAAGAGGGGAGACACTGGAGACCTTGAGACTGCAGTATCGTAAGTACAGGGACTCGTGTCAAGGGGCCTGAGCTGAGGGGGGCCACCCCTGCTAGTAGGACAGTCAGTGGACGGGTGTGAGCAGAGAAAGAAAGAGAGGATACTAGGGAGAGTATCCTGAAGATAACTAGTTTTTCACCAAGTCATCTTAAGGATAAGAGACTTAATCTACATTCATCCAATGTGGCAGGATGAATCAACAGCCTGGTTGTTCCACACCTATAGAGAAGCAGAGAAGATATGAGTCCTCAATCACTGTGAATAGTTAAAGTCAGAGTATCCCACTATTTCCATCTCCTACCCCCATTTTACAATAAACCCCCAAAACAACCAAATACTCCTGGATTGATTATTGGAGTGTGAGCCAAAGAGAATCAAGGACTTGTCTTTACTTATGGCTGGGTGCTAGTAACCAGGGGGAATCCACAGAGGGAATATCAAGCAGTCCCTTCTGGGTCAGTGCTACACATATATGAATGTTGAGCAGGACTCACACTGTTAAACTAATAGCTCAGTGCCGCAGATTACACAGGGAAGTCATAGCTCTCATGTAATTCCAGAGTCCTGTGACATTTGGGTGCTTTCTTCTATTTATAAGAAGAAAATAGTTTCCTGATGCAAAACTAGTGGCTTTCACACTGACATCAGAACAAAGTGTGGCTGATTGCACAGAAAGAGCCACAATCCCAGTGTTTAATCTGCAGAACCGAGTGAAAACTGGGTGCCTCTTCTGCCTCTGCCTTGACCCAGCCCTAGCAACATGTGCATTTGTTGTTACATTGGTGGGCCTCCCCATGCTCCCATGTTTTCACCCTGACTCAGGAATTAGATTTGCCACCAGCATCGAATTAGTATGAGTGAAGCTTTTTTTGTTTTTTGACAAAATATGCTGCTGATTTATCAACAGTAGCCAACTGTTTACTGTGTGTAAAAAAATTTGCCCCCTTAACCACTTAAGCCCCAGCCCTATTTCGGACACTTTTTGTTTACAAGTTAAAACCAGTATTTTTTCCTAGAAAACTACTTAGAACCCCCAAACATTATATATATTTTTTTAGCAAAGACTCTGGAGAATAAAATGTCGGTCATTGCAAAATTTTTTGTCACGCGGTATTTGCGCAGCAGTCTTTAAAACGCCATTTTTTTGGAAAAAATTAGAAAAATCACATTTCACTGCATTTAAAAAATACTAAACAGTAAAGTTAGCCCATTTTTTTTGTATATTGTGAAAGATGATGTCACGCCGAGTAAATAGATACCCAACATGTTACGGTTTAAAATTGCGCCCCCCTGTGGGATGGCGACAAACTACGGTCAATAGAGATCTCAATCTGCGATGCTTTAAATTTATTTAACGGTTACCAGTTTAGAGTTAGAGTGTAGCTCTTTTTTTAAATTATTGCCCACGCTCTGGCGATCGCGGCGATACCTCACATGTGTGGTTTGAACAGCGATTTCATTCGCGGCTCGACTTGCGTATACGTTTTTTTTTGTGCGCGAGCTAACGGTGACGGGGGCGGCTAAATTTTTTTTTTTCCCCTATTTATTTTTTCTTTTTTTTTAACTTTATTACAGGTTTTTTAAAAAAAAAAAAAATCTGATCACTTTTATTGCTGTCACAAGCAATGTAAACATCCCTTGTGACACCAATATGTAGTGACAGGTACACTTTATGGAGGGATCGAGGGTCTAAAAGACCCTAGACCCCTCCACTACACTTCCCTGTATGCAAAACGCCAAAAACTGCATTTTTGCATACAGCCGTTTTTCAAATCTGCCGCCTTTTGCAGCACAGTAACCCGGAAGTGACGTCATGGACGCCGCCTCCGGGTTACGTCATCGGAGACCCGATCGATGCCATTTCCGGCATTCATCGGACGTGCCGGCTGGGTGCTCGGGGCTCCCGGTGGGACGGGAGCCCCAAGCAAAGCCGCGGAAGGCGGCGGGAGGGGGGGGGGACGTCCCCTCCCGCCCCCCGGGTAACGATCGAGCGGCTCCCGAGCCGCATCGGTCGTTACCGACGGAAAGCTGACCGTCGGCTTCAAACAACGGTACCGGGATGATGTCTCTAGCTAGAGGCATCATCCCGGTATAAGCCCGCAAAGTTTACCGACGTAGCCCTACGTCGATATGCTGTAAGTGGTTAATGACCAGGCCACTTTTTTCAACTTGGCACTGCGTGACTTTAACTGACAATTGCGCGGTCATGCAATGCTGTACCCAAACAAAATTTTTTTTTCCTTTTTTTTTCAACAAATAGTGCTTTCTTTTGGTGGTATTTGATCATCTGTGCGATTTTTATTTTTTGCGCTATAAACAAAAAAAAGCGTTAATTCTGAAAAAAAAAAGGAACTGTAGGAACTGAGGAACTATGTCTAACTAGAGTACACTAAAAGCTATTTTTATTTTAGATAAAATAGAGGCTAATTTGGATAAATCACATTGATTTTTCAGCTCTTGTGCTGATTTAGAAACTCAGTGAATTACAAGCAATATCGTTTTTTTTATTATATAGTATAGGTTAGACTAAAAAAGAGGCCTTTTGCCAAAATACTCCGCATACCTCCTTGAGGAACTGACAATCTGTTTCTATAATCAGTGTACCTAAAGCTGCATGTTTTACAAAGAAAATACAGGTTTGTTTTGACAGAATATGTTGTTTTAGCTCCAGAAACAACCCAATTCTGAACTCTGTACTATAAGCAACATTTTTTGCTTTCACAATTAAATATGACTGCTTAGAAAAGCTTCCTATAACAGGACATGTTTGCCTAAAGGTGCCCAAAGACATAAAGGGGTTGATTTACTAAAACTGGAGAGTGAAAAATCTGGTGCAGCTCTGCATAGTTTAGTTAAAGCTTTATTGAATAAGCTAAAGTTAGAAGCTGATTGGCTACCATGCACCTTTGCACTAGATTTTGCACTCTCCAGTTTTAGTAAATTAACCCCAAAGTGATCATCTTCTGTTCTGGTGAATTAGGAAACTAGCCAAAGTCTTTGATGTTGAGTACAACAAGCACAATATCAGGATTCTCCTGATCACTTTTTTTGTGGTGTTAGGGTCCATGTACACTGCAACTTGTAAATGGCCGTTTAGGAGCAGTTGGGCGTTTTTTTTTCCCCAGAAACCACCTCCATGTTATCTTACCTGTCCATGTACACAGGGTCGTTTACAGTCATTTGCAAGCAGTTGAGTTCAGGGACGTTTTTTGGAAAGCAATTATTTGCGTTCGAACGCGTGTTTCCCGGCGTTTCAAAAAACGCGACAGAACGCGGCCAAATGCGACCGAACGTGATGACCCGCGTTTAGCGCTCGCGTTTTTCCATTTTAAAGGGGAATGATTTTTTTGACCTCTAGGAACGGTATTAAACGCAAACGCCCGCAAACGCTCGCTAAACGCCCGCTAAACGCGGGTGCAAACGCGACACAACAGACGTTTTAAACGTCCTAAAAATTCCAGCAATTCAAGGGACTTTTTTTAGCGTCCCATGTACATGGAGCCTTAAGGCCTCATGTACACTACAGCTGCTAAACTGAAGTTTAGGAGCAGTTGGGTGTTTTTTTTCCAGCAGCCCCTGAACTCTTCTCTATGTTATCTTATGTGTACGTGTACACTCAGTCGTTTATAGTAGTTTAGAGGCAGTTGAAGTTACAGGCATTTGTTTGAAAGCAGAAAAATCTGATTCAGGTTTGTAGTTTACCAGCATTTCAAACACCAAATGCTTGTAACCATGTGTAAACGCGGTAAACTGCGTTTATATGCGTTTGCGTTTATAAGTGACGTCAGAAGGGGGTGGTGCCACCGGGAGATGTAACAGGGTGTTCCCGTCCCTTTCCTATAAAAGAGCTGTCATGGCTCAGGTGGATCATTAGCCGGGAGGAGTGTGAAGAGGTGGGAGCATCTTTTTTTTTTTTTTTTTTCTATTTTTCGGGTGCAGCGGGCAACATGATTAACGATGGATTTACATCGGGGGCACTATTTTTTTATTTTTTAATAAAGGACTTGTCAAAAACTGCCTTTTTGTGTTTATTTTTTTTGTACACTTTTTTTTTTTGTGAATGGGTAGGGGTACGATGTAACCGATATCCATTCACATAGGAGGGGGGCTGGGGGCCCCCTTATTAAAGGGGGATTCCAGATTCCGATAAGCCCCCTCACCCGCAGACCCTGACAAGCACAGCCCAGGGTTGTCCGGAAGAGGCTCTTGTCCCCATCAACAAGGGGACAAGGTGCTTTGGGGGGCACCCCAAAGCACCTTACCCATGTTGAGGGCAAGCGGCCTGGTATAGTTCAGGAGTGGGGAGACGCTTGCTACTGCGGCAAAGTGGCTCGATTCCATCCAGCGACGTAGACCTACGTCTCTGGAGTCCTCCCCTTGTGGGTGGCGCGCCGGACACAGCGTATTCAGACACAGCGGGAGTCGGGCCAGGGGAGGAGAGGAGGTGATCACCGCTGCTCTTCCCCGATCGCCGGGGATCGAGTGAGGAAATCCGCCCGCTTGTGTAAACAAAGCGGGCGGATCTCCTATGTGACAGGCAGGGACAGATTACAGGATTCAGCATAGCTGAACCTACGATCTGTGCCAGTGTCACACAGTCCCCTCCCCCCACGTCAGTAAGCACCAGGCATATATTTACCCCTTGATCACCAATAAAGTTAACTCCTTCCCTGCCAGTGTCATTATTACAGTAACAGTGCATATTTATAGCACTGATTACTGTAGTAATGTCACTGGTCCCCCCAAAAGGGTCAAAAATGTCAGTCAAAGGTCCGATCTGTATGCAGCAATGTCACAGTCCCGCAAAAAAAAAATTGCAGATTGCCATCATTACTCGTTAGAAAAAAAAAAAATAAAAATGACATAAATCTTTCCCGTAGTTAGTAGCTGCGATAACTTTTGCGCAAACCAATCAGAATACGCTTATTGCAAATTTCTTTTATCAAACATATGTAGCAGAAAACAAATTGGCCTAAAATGTTAAAAAAAATTTGATTTTTACATTTTTTTGGGGGGAATTTCATATATCCTGTATGGCGGTTTGCGGGAGAGATCCTGGGGGTACGCGCCCCCATTCACTAGCGGGGTAGCTGATTCACGGGGTTGGTGGCCGTGATTGCCGCTGGGCACCAGGGATCGCTCCCCGTGGAGAGAGAACGGCAGTCTGGTGTTGTAAACACAGCAGACCAATGTTTTTTCAGGAATCAATACAGAGCCCCTGTGTTCCTCCTATTTAGGAACACAGGTCTCTGTGTTGATTCCATGAGCCCCATCCCCCTCACAGTTAGAAAACACCCCCTAGGCTCACATTTAACCCTTTGATCGCCCCAGGGTTAACCCCTTCCCTGCCAGTGTCATTAATACAGTAACAGTGCATATTTTTAGCACTGATTACTGTAGTGATGTCACGGGTCCCCCCAAAAGTGTCAAAAATGTCAGTTAGGTGTCCAATCTGTCCACCGCAATGTTGCAGTCCCGCTAAAAATTGCAGATCGCCGCCATTACTAGTACAAAAATAAAAAAAATTAAAAATAAAAATGATATAAATCTTTCCCCTAGTTTGTAGACACGATAACTTTTGCGCAAACCAATCAAAATATGCTTATTGCGATTCTTTTTTACCAAAAATATGTAGCAGAATGCAAATTGGCCTAAAAAGATGAAAAATTTTGATTTTTAATGTTTTTTTGGGGAATGTTACATAGCAAAATGTGAAAAATATTGTTTTTTTTTCAGAATTGTCGCTCTTTTTTTGTTTTAGAGCAAAAAAAAAAAAATAACCCACAATCAAATGATCAAATACCACCAAAAGAAAGCTCTATTTGTGGGAAAAAAAGGACACTAATTTTATTTGGGTACAGCGTTGCATGACCGCGCAATTGTTCCTTTTAAATTAACGCAGTGCTGAATCGAAGAAAAAATGGCCTGGTCAGGGAGCATATCCTTCTGGTCCACAAGTGGCTAAGGGGAAAATCTTCCGGTCCAGAAGTGGTTAAATAATGCCTATAGATAAAAGTAGTATACTTAAACAAATGACCCATAAACGTGACCTAGTGTGTTCATTATCTTATTCTAAATGCATAACAATGCAGATTTGTCAGTGAAAAAAACACTTCCACAATTATCACCACTTTAAATCTATGAAATTAGAATCAGGTGTTCCAGATTAAGAGCTATTGGGGGAAGTTTTCAGATGTATTCTGTCTTATTTAAAACCTCAGATATCCAGCATTTGGTGTTCTCTTTACTATTGACATGTGTGGTGTCATCAAGCCAAAATCCAAAGAGCTCTCTGAGGCTCTCAACAAAAGAAGGTTTTGAGTTCCTACAAAGGATTTAAAAATATGAATAAATTATTTGAAATCAATCATTCCGCTGTAAGGAAAACAATCTACAAGTGGTGTGCCTGTAGGGCTGCTAATTTGTCTAGGACTGACCTCCTCAGCTAATTTAACCCAAGAGGGTTTCCCCACTGACAGCTGAATGTAAACAAAAGAATGCAAGCAATGAAAAATAAAGAAAAAAAAAAACAGCGTGGGTTCCCCCTCTATCCAAACCAGGCCCTTCAAGTCTGGTATGGATTTTAAGGGGAACCCAACACCAAAATAAAAAAAAACAGCGGGGGGGGGGGGTCTCCCCCAAAATCCATACCAGACTCTTATCCGAGCATGCAGCCCAGCAGGTTCGGAAAAGGGGGTGCCCCGGTCGATGACTTCACAAGGGGATAGGGTCACCTGGTGATGTCATTGGGTGGCCCCGCCCCTTAGTTATTTAAGAACTGTCAGATGGTTGGAGCCTTGTCAGGTGCAGACCTTTTTTTTCTTCCTTCAGGTTGGTGGCTTTACTTTTTTCCATAAAGGAATTGTCAAAAACTGTCTCTGTGTTTTTATTTATTTTTGACACATTTTTTTGTGTATGGGTAGGGGTACAATGTACCCCATACTCATTCATATTGGGGGGGGATGGTGAGATCTGGGGTAACCAGCTGACAGCTGATGAGTCATCGGTTGTTAAGGATGCAGCGGAATAAATTTCATTCAGCCCTCACTCTGAGACTTAGGACAATAGAATCAGATATTGCTTATTTGGTTAATTGCCTACTTGGTTCCTGGTATGGGACTATAATATATTTGGACTGAAATAAGTTTGTCATTTGTATATGTTCCTACCTGAGGAAGGGGCGTGAACGATTATAGCCCGCAACTGTTGTAATAGAACATTTTGTTATTTGTATATTTGTTTACTGAATTTTCTTTTCTCCTTTTCAATAAATTTGAAGAGCAGCAATCCCAGACTTATTTTTCTATATGTGGCCTGAGTGCTGTTCACCTCGTATATATACACCAATCAGCCATAACATTATGACCACCCACCTAATTTTGAGTGTGGCCCCCTTTTGCTCAAACAAATTGAGGCATGGATACCAAAGTAACATCCACAAGAATGGCAAGACCCAAGGTTTCCCAGCAGAACATTGCCCAAAGCATCACACTGCCTCTGCCAATTTGCCTTCTTATACCGCACCCTGGTGCCATCTCTTCCCCAGGTAAGTGACGCACCCAACCATCCACATGATTTAAAAGAAAACATGAATCTTCAGACCAGGCCACCTTCTTCCATTGCTCCATAGTCCAATTCTAATGTTCATGTGACCATTGTAGAAGCCACCATTGGCTTCACAGCCCCATACACAACAAACCCCAATGCCCATTTATTCTGTTTTCACCACATCAACTTCATGGACATCATTTTCACTTGCTGCCTAATATATCCCACCAATTTTCAGATGCCATTGTAATGAGATATTCCCTTTACCTGTCAGTGGTCAAACTATTATGGCTGATTGGTGTATATATATATATATACACACACACACACACACACAGTATCTCACAAAAGTGAGTACACCCCTCACATTTTTAAAAAATATTTTATTATATCTTGTCATGTGACAACACTGACGAAATGACACTTTGCTGCAATGTAAAGTAGTGAGTGTACAGCTTGTATAACAGTGCACATTTTTTGTCCCCTCAAAATAACCCAACACACAGCCATTAATATTTAAACCGCTTGCAACAAAAGTGAGTACACCCCTAAGTTAAAATGTCCAAATTGTCTCCCAATTATCCATTTTCACTCACCGGTGTCATGTGACTTGTTAGTGTTAAAAGGTCTCAGGTGTAAATGGTGAGCAGGTGTGTTAAATTTGGTGTTATCGCTCTCACTCTCTCATACTAGTCACTGGAAGTTCAACATGGCACCTCTTGGCAAAGAACTCTCTCAGGATCTGAAAAAAAAAATTATTGCTCTACATAAAGATGGCCTAGGCTATAAGAAGTCTGCCAAGACTCTGAAACTGAGCTGCAGCACGGTGGCCAAGACCATACAGCGGTTTAACAAGGCAGGTTCCACTCAAAACAGGCCTCGTCATGGTCGACCAAAGAAGTTGAGTGCACATGCTTAGCCTCATATCCAGAGCTTGTCATTGGGGAACAGACATATGAGTGCTGCCAGCATTGCAGCAGAGGTTGAAGGGGTGAGGTGTCTGCCTGTCAATGCTCAGACCATACGCCGCACACTGCATCAAAATGGTCTGCATGGCTGTCATCCCAGAAGGAAGCCTCTTCTAAAGATGATGCAAAAGAAAGCTTGCAAACAGTTTGCTGAAGACAAGCAGACTAAGGACATGGATTACTGGAACCATGTCCTGTGGTCTGATGAGACCAAGATAAACTTATTTGGTTCAGATAGTGTCAAGCGTGTGCGGTGGCAACCAGGTGAGGAGTACAAAGACAAGTGTGTCTTGTCTACAGTCAAGCATGGTGGTGGGAGTTTCATGATCTGGGGCTGCATGAGTGCTGCCGGCATTGGGGAGCTACAGTTCACTGAGGGAACCATGAATGCCAATATGTACTGTGACATACTGAAGCAGAGCATGATCCCCCCCCCCCCCCCCCATCAGAGACAGGGCTGCAGGGCAGTGTTCCAATGTGATAACGACCCCAAACACACCTCCGGGAACAATCACTGCCTTGCTAAAGATGCTGAGGGTAAAGGTGATGGACTGGCCAAACATGTATCCAGATCTAAACCCTATTGAGCATCTGTGGGGCATCCTCAAGGTAGGTGGAGGAGTGCAAGGTCTCTAACATCCACCAGCTCTGTGATGTCATCATGGAGGAGTGGAAGAGGACTCCAGTGGCAACCTGTGAAGCTCTGGTGAACTCCATGCCCAAGAGGGTTAAGGCAGTGCTGGAAAAAAAATATTGACACTGTGGGTCCAATTTGGACATTTTAACTTAGGGGTGTACTCACTTTTGTTGCCAGCGTTTTAGACATTAATGGCTGTGTGTTGAGTTATTTTGAGGGGACAGCACATTTACACTATTATACAAGCTGTATACTCACTACTTTACATTGTAGCAAAGTGTCATTCCTTCAGTATTGCCACATGAAAAGATATAATAAAATATTTACAAAAATGTGAGGGGTGTACTCACTTCTGTATATATATATATATATATATATATATATATATATATATATATATATATATATATATATATATATCTATATATATATATATATATATATATATATATATATATATACACACACATACACACTGTATATATATATATATATATATATATATATATATATATATATATATATATATAGTACAGACCAAAAGTTTGGACCCACCTTCTCATTCAAAGAGTTTTCTTTATTTTCATGACTATGAAAATTGTAGAGTCACACTTCAAGAGGTAGTCACCTGAAATGGTTTTCACTTCACAGGTGTGCCCTATCAGGTTTAATAAGTGTGATTTCTTGCCTTATAAATGGGGTTGGGACCATCAGTTGTGTTGTGCAGAAATCAGGTGGATACACAGCTGATAGTCCTGCTGAATAGACTGTTAGAAATTGTATTATAGCAAGAAAAAAGCAGCTAAGTACAGGAAAACGAGTGGCAGAAGAGACGTGTTTGGGCTAAAGAACACAAGGAATGGACATTAGACCAGTGGAAATCAGTGCTTTGGTCTGATGAGTCCAAATTTGAGATCTTTGGTTCCAACCACCGTGTCTTTGTGTGACGCAGAAAAGGTAAACGGATGGACTCTACATGCCTGGTTCCCACCGTGAAGCATGGAGGAGGAGGTGTGATGGTGTGGGGGGTGCTTTGCTGGTGACACTGTTGGGGATCTATTCAAAATTGAAGGCATACTGAACCAGCATGGCTACCACAGCATCTTGCAGTGGCATGCTATTCCATCCGGTTTGTGTTTAGTTGGACCATCATTTATTTTTCAACAGGACAATGACCCCAAACACACCTCCAGGCTGTGAAAGGGCTATTTGACCAAGAAGGAGAGTGATGGGGTGCTGCGCCAGATGACCTGGCCTTCACAGTCACTGGACCTGAACCCAATCGAGATGGTTTGGGGTGAGCTGGACCGCAGAGTGAAGGCAAAAGGGCCAACAAGTGCTAAGCATCTCTGGGAACTCCTTCAAGACTGTTGGAAGACCATTTTAGGTGACTACCTCTGGAAGCTCATCAAGAGAATGCCAAGAGTGTGCAAAGCAGTAATCAAAGCAAAAGGTGGCTACTTTGAAGAACCTAGAATATGACATATTTTCAGTTGTTTCACACTTTTTCGTTATGTATATAATTCCACATGTGTTAATTCATAGTTTTGATGCCTTCAGTGTGAATCTACAATTTTCATAGTCATAAACATAAAGAATACTCTTCTCTTTGAATAAGAAGGTGGGTCCAAACTTTTGGTCTGTACTGTATATATATATATATATATATATATATATATATATATATATACAGTGCCTTGCGAAAGTATTTGGCCCCCTTAAACTTTGGGACCTTTTGCCACATTTCAGGCTTCAAAGATAAAGATGTAAAACTGTAATTTTTTGTGAAGAATCAACAACAAGTGGGACACAATCATGAAGTGGAACGAAATTTATTGGATATTTCAAACTTTGTTAACAAATAAAAAACTGAAAAATTGGGCGTGCAAAATTATTCAGCCCCTTTACTTTCAGTGCAGCAAACTCTCTCCAGAAGTTCAGTGAGGATCTCTGAATGATCCAATGTTGACCTAAATGACTAATGATGATAAATAGAATCCACCTGTGTGTAATCAAGTCTCCGTATAAATGCACCTGCACTGTGATAGTCTCAGAGGTCCGTTTAAAGCGCAGAGAGCATCATGAAGAACAAGGAACACACCAGGCAGGTCCGAGATACTGTTGTGGAGAAGTTTAAAGCCAGATTTGGATACAAAAAGATTTCCCAAGCTTTAAACATCCCAATGAGCACTGTGCAAGAGATAATATTGAAATGGAAGGAGTATCAGACCACTGCAAATCTACGAAGACCTGGCCGTCCCTCTAAACTTTCAGCTCATACAAGGAGAAGACTGATCAGAGATGCAGCCAAGAGGCCCATGATCACTCTGGATGAACTGCAGAGATCTACAGCTGAGGTGGGAGACTCTGTCCATAGGACAACAATCACTGCACAAATCTGGCCTTTATGGAAGAGTGGCAAGAAGAAAGCCATTTCTTAAAGATATCCATAAAAAGTGTAGTTTAAAGTTTGCCACAAGCCACCTGGGAGACACACCAAACATGTGGAAGAAGGTGCTCTGGTCAGATGAAACCAAAATCGAACTTTTTGGCAACAATGCAAAATGTTATGTTTGGCATAAAAGCAACACAGCTCATCACCCTGAACACACCATCCCCACTGTCAAACATGGTGGTGGCAGCATCATGGTTTGGGCCTGCTTTTCTTCTGCAGGGACAGGGAAGATGGTTAAAATCGATGGGAAGATGGATGGAGCCAAATACAGGACCATTCTGGAAGAAAACCTGATGGAGTCTGCAAAAGACCTGAGACTGGGACAGAAATTTGTCTTCCAACAAGACAATGATCCAAAACATACAGCAAAATCTACAATGGAATGGTTCACAAATAAACATATCCAGGTGTTAGAATGGCCAAGTTAAAGTCCAGACTTCAATCCAATCGAGAATCCGTGGAAAGAACTGAAAACTGCTGTTCACAAACGCTCTCCATCCAACCTCACTGAGCTCGAGCTTGAGGAATGGGCAAAAATGTCAGTCTCTTGATGTGCAAAACTGATTGAGACATACCCCAAGCGACTTACAGCTGTAATCACCGCAAAATGTGGCGCTACAAAGTATTAACTTAAGGGGGCTGAATAATTTTGCACGCCCAATTTTTCAGTTTTTTATTTGTTAAAAAAGTTTGAAATATCCAATAAATTTCGTTCCACTTCATGATTGTGTCCCACTTGTTGTTGATACTTCACAAAAAATTTAAATTTTATATCTTTATGTTTGAAGCCTGAAATGTGGCAAAAGGTCGCAAAGTTCAAGGGGGCCGAATACTTTCGCAAGGCACTCTATATATATACATACACATATACAGTATATACAAAAAAAATTTAATTATTCTCTGTTACACAAATGCAGATCTAAATTGGGAAGATAAATGAATTCTAGGGCATGAAACCTGAAAACGACAGTATGACTGTGTTCACAGTAGCCAAATCAATTATTAAAATAATTATATGATACATAAAAGTTGACATACATGCAATTCAAGTGCATGTGCTAGCTTGGTATAAAATTCAATTCATATGATGTCTTTATTGTGCTTGCCCATGTTAAAGATAATCTTGCCTTTTTTGTGCTTCACATTGGTTTTGGTTCCTTCAAGTTCATCTAACCATAACTTGTTTGATCATATTTTGTTATTAAATAGACATTGACTAAATACAGACAGACAAGCCTTTACAGACGCATTTATAAGGCCACATCTTGAATATAGAATTCGGTTTTTGCCTTCAGTTAACAAAATTATGCCCTGGAATTAGGAAGGGTGCAGAAAAGAGCAATTAAATAAATAAAGGGAATGAAATGCTAAATACTAAATAAAAAAGACTACAGCTGCTGTAAGGTAAAAAAAACAGTAGAAGTATTTAATCGCTGAGATGATCAAGAGAAATATGAACATTATTCATACTGTCATCATATACTGAAAACGGCATATATATATATATATATATATATATATATATATATATATATATATATATATATATAAAAAAATATATGTAAAATTCTTATCGCAAAAGATACTGTATGAGAGATTAACTAGTGTTTGTCAGGAATAGAGTTTTAACTTCAGTTGCAGAAAGGGTACAAACAAGGAGGATATGGGAACTTCCGTGAGACAGGAGCCTGGTCTGGAATGGTGGTGTCAGCAGGCACTAAGGCAGCACTCAGAAGAAGCTGTTCTGAAGGAATAGGAGGAAAACAACAGGGCACCTCTAAATGCAGCATGAACAATTTATTACGGAACACAAGGGTTAAAAACACCTACAAGAACTTCCATCGTAATAAGGTATGTCACTAATCAAATCCTCTTAGAAATCCGCGCTGTCCTGTATGGATGTGGGAGAGATCCAGCCAATGAGGATATCTGGTGGTAGAGGCTCCTTCGTCATAAATTAAATAAATTGTTCATGCTGCACTTACTGTAGAGTTGCAGAAAGGGTTCCTTACTGTAGGAGTTGTGAAAACTGTGGGATAGTATTCCACTAGTTTCTTGTCTGTCATTGTCACCCCCCTCTCTCTAGGCTCATTTTATTCCCTTCATCAACCTGCGCAGCTTTAAAATTGCTGCCCATCCTCCAGCAGCATGTCACTGACACTTTGATCGAATAGTTCAGGTGACTCCTCCGTGCATGATGGTGGGGCGACAGAAGGAGTAGCTGTGGAGAAGGACCCTGTGGAACGGGGCCGCTTTGGCAGCTGCATTGGAAGGCAAACTACTGTGAGCATGGGTGTCAGAGGACGAGGTGGACGAGGACTGCTTATTTATCCACTCCATCAACTCTTCCACATGTTGTGGCTGAATAACACGGGCAGCACCGGAAATAAAGGACAAGCGTGCCCCGCCTGCAGAGGATGCACCATGTCGACTGTGACCACCACTTTTTACTGTGGACACAGAGGCTGCTTGCCCTCTTTTCATGGCCTGTAAGCGTCTGCCTCTCCTTGTCGGCCTTTCGGACATGATGTGGATAGAGATCAATATAGGGTATACACAACTGACCGATAGATACTCAATGGCCTGATATGATCTAATCAATAGCCCTATATATAGAGAGATCATTGTATGGTATATGGTCTATGGTATATACTGCACTACTGAATATACTTCATTATCTGATCTCTTATCTTGTAAAAAGCACAAATCTATATAGGGTATACGTAACTGACCGATAGATACTCAATAGCCTGATATGATCTAATCAAAAGCCCTATATATAGAGATCAATGTATGGTATATGGTCTATTGTATAAAGGCATCCTGCCTTTGTTCAATCATGGTAGAGATCATTTGATTGGCCAAAGCATAGAAGTCAGGGTGCATGATTTTGCCAATCACATAACGCACTGCATGCGCTGCGCATTATTGGTGCTCGAATTTCCCGCAAAGAAGCACATTTGTTCTTCATTTGACGAACGAGCGAACGACCAATACAGATGATTACATTCACCTGTTATGTTATTGTTTTTACATAGGGAGGAAAGGGGAAAAAAAACATATTAATTCTCCCTTACGGTATTATGTTATAACCCATAGTTTTTATCTGTAGACTATGTTCAGAGCTGGTGGATGTTAGAGACCTTGCGCTCCTACACCTTCCGTTTGAGGATGCCCCACAGATAATCAATAGGGTTTAGGTCTGGAGACATGCTTGGCCAGTCCATCACCTTTACCCTCAGCTTCTTTAGCAAGGCAGTGGTCGTCTTGGGGGGGATCATGCTCTGCTTCAGTATATCACAGTACATGTTGGCATTCATGGTTCCCTCAATTAATTGTAGCTCCCCAGTGCTTGCAGCCCTCATGCAGCCCGAGACCATGACTCTCCCACCACCATACTTGACTGTAGCACAACACACTTGTCTTTGTACTCCTCACTTGGTTGCCGCCACACACGCTTGACACCATCTGAACCAAATACGTTTATCTTGGTAATCCATGTCCTTAGTCTGCTTGTCTTGAGCAAACTGTTTGCAGGCTTTCTTGTGCATCATCTTTAGAAGAGTGTTCCTTTTGGGATGACAGCCATGCAGACCAATTTGATGCAGTGTGTGGAGTATGGTCTGAGTACAGGCTGACAGGCTGACCCCCCACTCCTTCAACCTCTGCAGCAATGCTGGCAGCCCTCATATGTCTATTTCCCAAAGACAACCTCAGGATATGACGCTGAGCACGTGCACTCAACTTCTTTGGTCGACCATGGCGAGACCGGTTCTGAGTAGAACCTCACCTGTTAAACTACTATATGGTCTTGGCCATCATGCTGCAGCTCAGTTTCAGGGTCTTGGTAAACTTCTTATAGCCTAGGCCAGGGGTCCCCAAACTTTTTAAACAGGGGGCCAGTTCACGGTCCCTCAGACACTGTTGGGGGCCGGCCTATAGTTTGAAAAAAAAATATGAACAAATTCCAATGCGCATATTTTATTTGTAGTGCACAAAAAGACAATACAATATTAATTGTTTTATTTATATACAGTGGGTACGGAAAGTATTCAGACATTGAAAGGGGACACGCTGGGGTCACTTTGGCATTGAAAGGGGGCACGTTGTGGTCACTCTGACATTGAAAGGGGGCACACTGTGGTCACTCTGGCATTGAAAGGGGGCACGCTGTGGTCACTGGCATTGAAAGGGGGCATGCTGTGGTCACTGGCATTGAAAGGGGGCACGCTGGGATCACTCTGGCATTGAAAGGGGGCACGCTGGGGTCACTCTGGCATTGAAAGGGGGCACGCTGTGGTCACTCTGGCATTGAAAGGGGGCACGCTGGGGTCACTCTGGCATTGAAAGCGGGCACACTGTGGTCATATATACAGTGGGTACGGAAAGTATTCAGACCCCCTTAAATTTTTCACTCTTTGTTATATTGCAGCCATTTGCTAAAATCATTTAAGTTCATTCTTCTTCCTCATGAATGTACACATAGCACCCCATACTGACAGAAAAACACAGAATTGTTGACATTGTTGCAGATTTATTAAAAAAGAAAAACTGAAATATCACATGGTCCTAAGTATTCAGACCCTTTGCTCAGTATTTAGTAGAAGCCCCCTTTTGATCTAATACAGCCAGGAGTCTTTTTGGGAAAGATGCAACAAGTCTTTCACACCTGGATTTGGGGATCCTCTGCCATTCCTCCTTGCAGATCCTCTCCAGTTCTGTCAGGTTGGATGGTAAACGTTGGTGGACAGCCATTTTTAGGTCTCTCCAGAGATGCTCAATTGGGTTTAAGTCAGGGCTCTGGCTGGGCCATTCAAGAACAGTCACGGAGTTGTTGTGAAGCCACTCCTTCGTTATTTTAGCTGTGTGCTTAGGGTCATTGTCTTGTTGGAAGGTAAACCTTCGGCCCAGTCTGAGGTCCAGAGCACTCTGGGGAAGGTTTTTGTCCAGGATATCCCTGTACTTGGCCGCATTCATCTTTCCCTGGATTGCAACCAGTCGTCCTGTCCCTGCAGCTGAAAAACACCCCCGCAGCATGATGCTGCCACCACCATGCTTCACTGTTGGGACTGTATTGGACAGGTGATGAGCAGTGCCTGGTTTTCTCCACACATACCGCTTAGAATTAAGGCCAAAAAGTTATATTTTGGTCTCATCAGACCAGAGAATCTTATTTCTCACCATCTTGGAGTCCTTCAGGTGTTTTTTAGCAAACTCCATGCAGGCTTTCATGTGTCTTACACTGAGAAGAGGCTTCCATCGGGCCACTCTGCCATAAAGCCCCGACTGGTGGAGGGCTGCAGTGATGGTTGACTTTCTACAACTTTCTCCCATCTCCTGACTGCATCTCTGGAGCTAAGCCACAGTGATCTTTGGGTTCTTCTTTACCTCTCTCACCAAGGCTCTTCTCCCCCGATAGCTCAGTTTGGCCGGACGGCCAGCTCTAGGAAGGGTTCTGGTCGTCCCAAACGTCTTCCATTTGAGGATTATGGAGGCCACTGTGCTCTTAGGAACCTTAAGTGCAGCAGAAATCTTTTTGTAACCTTGGCCAGATCTGTGCCTTGCCACAATTCTGTCTCTGAGCTCTTCAGGCAGTTCCTTTGACCTCATGATTCTCATTTGCTCTGACATGCATTGTGATCTGGAAGGTCTTATATAGACAGGTGTGTAGCTTTCCTAATCAAGTCCAATCAGTATAATCAAACACAGCTGGACTCAAATGAAGGTGTAGAACCATCTCAAGGATGATCAGAAGAAATGGAAAGCACCTGAGTTAAATATATGAGTGTCACAGCAAAGGGTCTGAATACTTAGGACCATGTGATATTTCAGTTTTTCTTTTTTAATAAATCTGCAACAATGTCAACAATTCTGTGTTTTTCTGTCAGTATGGGGTACTATGTGTACATTCATGAGGAAGAAGAATGAACTTAAATGATTTTAGCAAATGGCTGCAATATAACAAAGAGTGAAAAATTTAAGGGGGTCTGAATACTTTCCGTACCCACTGTATATATGACCACAGTGTGCCCGCTTTCAATGCCAGAGTGACCCCAGCGTTCCCCCTTTCAATGCCAGAGTGACCACAGCGTGCCCCCTTTCAATGCCAGAGTGACCACAGCGTGTCCCCTTTCAATGCAAAGCGACCAGCATGCAGAGACTGCCAGAGAGACCAGTGCACTTGCAGTGGCGGGTGGCTTCTCCTCAGTCCCCCGCGTCTCCTCGAGTCCTCCCGCCTCCTCGGCCAATGGCATGGGTTTGCCTTTTGGCCAATCTGATTGGCCAGGAGGAGGATCCATGTGACAATAGCGAATTTTCATTCGCTATTGTCACACAAATGGGTGGGCTAGGGCACAGTGCTCTGCGCCCCGGGTCCACCCCTTTCTGAAGCATATTACAGCTTCAGTGAGTGACCGACAGTCAGCCCTATGCCGATCCCGGCCGGCAGGCCAGGTTCAGGACCCTGGCGGGCCGTAGTTTGAGGACCCCTGGCCTAGGCCATCTTTATGTAGAGCAACAATTCTTTTTTTCAGATCCTCAGAGAGTTCTTTTCCATGAGGTGCCATGTTGAACTTTCAGTAACCAGCATGAGAGAGTGATGGCTATAACACCAAATTTAACACACCTACTCCCCATTCACACCTTAGACCTTGTAACACTAACTTGTCACATGACACTGGGGAGGGAAATGGCTAATTGGGCCCAATTTGCACATTTTTATTTAGGAGTGTACTCACTTTTCTTGCCAGAGGTTTAGACATTAATGGCTGTGTGTTGAGTTACTTTGAGGAGACAGCAAATTTACACTGTTATACAAGCTGCACACTCACTACTTTACATTGTAGCAAAGTGTCATTTCTTCGGTGTTGTCACATGAAAATATATAATAAACTATTTACAAAAATGTGAGGGGTGTACTCACTTTTGTGAGATACTGTATATAAATGTGCGGGTAATATGATTCCTCATCTAGACTTCTAAACAAACATGTCAATGGATCCCTTGTCAGTTGCGCCTGATATACACTATTAATTGTGGAAACTACAGTGCTCCAATATCTCACTAGTTTAGGACATTTCCATAGCATATGAAAAAAATCACCAGAGTGTATTTGACATTTGGGGCAAATAGGTGGGTCCTGTCTACCCCAGGCATGGAGCTGAGTTGGAGTCCTATAAGTGCGGTGAAAAAAAAAAAGATGGGACAGTTTATGAGCAGCAGACACCGACACTTAAGGCTCCATGTACACGGGACGCTGGAAATGGCCGTTTAGGAGCAGTTGGGCGTTTTTTTCAGAAGTCCCTGAACGCAGCTCCGTGTTATCTTATCTGTCCATGTACACATGGTCGTTTACAGTCATTTGCAGGCAGTTGCGTTCAGGGACTTTTTTTAGAACGCAATTATATTGCGTTCGAACGTGTGTTTCCCGACGTTTCAAACGCAGAAACGCGGCCGAACGTGACTAAACGTGACTGAACGTGATGAACCTACGTTCAGCCACGTTATACGTTTTTTTTTCTTCCATTCAAAATCAATGGTTCCCTATGGGAGCCTATTGATTTGAATGGAAGTCGCACCGCAAGTCGGATCAGGATGATCCGACTTGCGGCGCGACCTGCACTGTGAGAATCTTGAGGGGGAACTCCACCCAAAAATGGGAAAAAAATTGCGTGGGGTTCCCCCCCAGGTTCCAAACCAGGCCCTTCGGGTCCGGCATGAAATTTGAGGGTAGCCCCACGCCGAAAAAACGGCGTGGGGTCCCCCCCAAAATCCATACCAGACCCTTATCCAAGCATGCAGCCCGGCAGGCCAGGAAAGGGGAGGGGACGAGCGAGCGGCCCCAACCCCCCTGGACCACACCAGGCCACATGCCCTCAACATGGGGGGGGTGTTGGTGCTTTGGGGCAGGGGGAGCTCTGCACCCCCCACCTCAAAGCACCTTGCCCCCATGTTGATGAGGACAAGGGCCTCATCCCCACAACCCTGGCCGGTGGTTGTGGGGGTCTGCGGGCAGGGGGCTAATCGGAATCTGGAAGCCCCCTTTAACAAGGGGCCCCCCAGATCCCGGACCCCCTCCCTATGTGAATGGGTATGGGGTACATTGTACCCCTACTCATTCACCACATAAAAGGCAGTGTATGGAAATAACGACAGGAGACGTTTTGGAAAGTTTTATTAAAAATCTTCATCCGACTCTTCTTGACTTCTCGACTTGCGGTGCGCCTTCCATTCAAATCAATAGGCTCCCATAGGGAACCATTGATTTTGAATGGAGGCAGAAAAACGCTGCTAAAAGCAACGTGGCCAAACGTGTAATAACGCAAATGGAAAAAGCTACTGAAAGCACGTTTAACAGCTGCTTTTTCCCGGCGTCAGAAATAGCTTTGCAGGACGTTTTTTCTAACGTCCCGTGTACATGGAGCCTAATGTACATTTTCTTTGACTTTTGTTTTTTACTAATTGTTATTTGACACTATTTTTTTGACACATTGGGGGAGATTTACTAAAACTGGAGCACTCAGAATCTGGTACAGCTGTGCATGGTAGCCAATCAGCTTCTAACTTCAGCTTGTTCAATTAAGCTTTGACAATAAAACCTGGAAGCTGATTGGTTTCTCTGCAGAACTGCACCAGATTTTGCTCTCTCCAGTTTTAGTAAATTTCCCCCATTGTTTATTGTGATTATACATGTGTTATACATGATTCTTTGGGTACTATTATTTTCATGTCATTGAGTGTGACCAGTTTCCAGTTATATGGTTTAATTTATTCATTTTGTTTTCTTGGTGACTAGAGCAGCATTTTTCTGCATATACATTATTGTGGTCTTGTCTATTGGCCCGTGCTAGCAGCTGTCACACTAGTTTGTATGTATTTAGCGCAGATTGTTGCACTTAGTATGGTAAAATCACCTGAGTGTATTTGATATGGGGGGGGGGGGGATAGGTGATTCCTGTCTACCCCAGGCAGTGTAAAACAAATATATGGGACAGTTTATGAGCAGCAGACACTGACACTAGGGGGCCAGTTGCCAATATTTGTTCCCATTGTTGTCCACTTATGTGTCCAACGTCTCATTCCCATTTCTCTCTACCGGGAAGGAGATTTGGGGCTTGTAAATAAGACAGTAGAGTTACATAGATTCTAGATATAATGCCCGTCACAACGCTCCATGGCCGTTTCGCTTGTTTTTGTTTTTTATGATTACCGCTGCAGCTTCTACTGTTTATGCTTGATTTTAACTTCAACCATGTAAGTGCATTTGCTCTTTTTAAATAAATATGTACATACAGTATCACGCTATGAGTCTTCCATATTTTATATGTATGTGCACACCGGGAGTGATAGCCTAACCAGAGGAACGCAGCATCCATGTGTAGATTAGGGATGGGCTGAACGTTTGAGTCGAATGTAAGTTCAACTCAAACATTGGGTGTTCGTGTGTTTGCTGAACACATGAACAAATGTGGTGCTCAGTGGGAAGTTCGCTCGCTGATGAGCACCCCATAATGCACTGCACAATTGCAGTACATTAAGTGCTTGTGATTGGCCAAAGCATGCACCTGACCTGTATGCTTCGGCCAATCACAACACAATGTCCTGTCAGAGCCATGATTGGCCAAAGGCAGGTAGCATTTAGCCAATCATGGCTCAGGGGCTAAGTCCATGGCCCCACACTATGTAAGGCTGCTTACACGGCAGCCGTGTGTAGTGTGTTAGTGGAGATTAGGAGTGGAGATTAGGCAAGTAGTTTGTGGATTGTGCTTTTATATTTAATTCAGTCAGTGCAGTGTAGTGTAGGGTTAATTCTTGTATAACACAATGTACTGCAGTCATTTTAGTGTAGTACTGTGTTGATGCTTGTGTGTAGGGCAGTCAGTGTAGTGTGTGCTGATTCATCTTAAATGACACAGTGTACTGCAGTGCTGTGTAGTGTAGGGCTGATTTTATGTATAACACAGTGTAGTGCTGTCAATGCAGTGCTGTGCTTTTATTCTTGTGTAACACAGTGTAGTGGGGTCACTGAAGTGTTGGTGTACACAACACGTCTGTGTCACCCCACTGATCCCATTTTTTTTTCATTGACATTTTTCTTTTGTTCTTTTCAACTTTTTTTTTTTTTGCAGTATTAGGTTCTGTTGCTGCAATATTAGTACTCCCCCTTCTGTGTTGCAGGTGCCATTAATTCTGCGTCAGCAGTAGGTTTTTTCTTTTGTGGCGAAGCAGCACTAATTTTAATTAGGGCATAATTGCTGCCCCCCCTTTTGTGTCGCAGGTGCTATTCCTTCTGCATCAGCAGTGAGTTTTATTTTTTTGTGGCCCAGCAGCACTAATTCCATTTAGGGCATAATTGCCGTCCCCACTTTTATGTCGCAGGTCCTATTCCTTCTGCGTCAGCAGTAGTTTTTTTTGTGGCGCAGCAGCACTAATTGTATTTATGGCACAATTCCTGTACTCCCTTTGTGTCGCTGGTGCTATTCCTTCTGCGTCAGGAGTAGGTTTTTGTTTTTTTGGTACAGCAGCACTAACTGTATTTAGGGCATAAATGCTGTCCTCCCTTTTGTGTTGCAGGTGCTATTCCTTCTGTGTCAGCAGTGTTTTTTTTGTGGCGCAGCAGCACTAATTGTATTTAGGGCATAATTGCTGTCTCCTCTTTTGTGTCACAGGTGCTATTTCTTCTGCGGCAGCAGAAGTTTTTTTTTGTGGTGCAGCAGTACTAATTTTAATTAGGGCATAATTGCTGTCCCCCTTTTTGTGTCACAGGTGCTATTCCTTCTGTGTCAGCAGGGAGTTTTATTTTTTTGTGGCCCAGCAGCACTAAATGTATTTAGGGCATAATTGCCGTCCCCACTTTTATGTCGCAGGTTCTATTCCTTCTACATCAGCAGTAGGTTTTTTGTTTTGGCGCTGCAGCACTTATTGCATTTAGGGCATAATTGCTGTCCTCCCTTTTGTGTTGTTGCAGATGCTATTCCTTCTGTGTCAGCAGTGTTTTTTTTTTGTGGCGGAGCAGCACTAATTGTATTTAGGGCATAATTGCTGTCCCCTCTTTTGTGTCATAGGTGCTATTTCTTCTGCGTCAACAGTAGGTTTTTTTGTGGCACAGCAGCACTAATTGTATTTAGGGCATAATTGCTGTCCTCCTTTTTGTGCCACAGGTGCTATTCCTTCTGCATCAGCAGTGGGTATTCATTTTGTGGCGCAGCAGCACTAATTGTATTTAGAGCATAAATGCTGTCCTCCCTTTTTCGTCGCAGGTTCTATTCCTTCTGCATCAGCAGGGTTTTGTTTTTTGGCTTTATTACGTTTTTCTTCATTAAAAAAAAAAACACAATAATAAAACAGTTTATAGTGCACCAAGCACAAAAGTATTGCACCTAAGCATCATATTTCCATCTCACATTCTATAATAAAAAGTTATAAAAACCCTTCCAAAAATCAACATCATGTCCGAAAGGCCAACAAGGAGAGGCAGACGCTCACAGGCCACTAAAAGAGAGCAAGCAGCCTCTGTGTCCAAAGTGAAAAATGGCGGTTGCGGACATGATGGATCCTCTGCAGGCAGGGCACGTATGTCCTTTTTTCCCGGTGCTGGCTGTGTTATTGAGGCACAACATGCAGAAGAGTTGGTGGAGTTGATAACTAAGCGGTCCTCCTCCTCCTCTGTCACCCAGGCTCATACTAGTTTGCCTTCCACCGCAGCTGCCAAAGTGGCCTATTCCACAGGCTCCTTGTCCACAGCTACTCCTTCCATAGCCTCACCATCGTGCACAGAGGAGTCACCTGAATTATTCAATCATAGTGTCAGTTACATGATGCTGGAGGATGCGCAGCAATTTGAATGCTCCCATGTTGGTTCCCAGGTTGAGAAAGGGAATAACTTGAGCCTAGAGGGAGGGGGTGACAATGACGGACAAGAAACTAGCAGTCATGTTCGAAATGCTGCAGCATACTGCCAAGTTTGCTCCAGTGACGAGGAGGGAGGGGATGATGAGGTCACTGACCGTACTTGGGTGCCTGTGAGAACAGAGGAGGAATATGAGGAGGAAAATGAGGAGGAGGCGACCCAACTGCAATGAGGCAGGATGTCCTCCAGGGGCCGGCTTAAAGTCAGCCACCCTATTACATCACACCCCAGAGCCCCACAGGTGCAGGGTGCTGCTAACTCTCCGCCGACTTCCAAAGGTTCTTTGGTGTGGGCTTTTTTCAACACATGTGCAGCAGACCACAGCGTTGCTGTTTGCAATCTCAGTCTGAAGCGGATCAAGCATGGCCAGAACACCAGCCGCTTGGGCACCACATGCTTGAAAAGACATATGACAACCTGCCATGCTGTTGGCAAGAGCGCCTGAAAGACCCACATCATAATAAAATGCAGACTTCTCCTTGCTCCTCATTTGTGATCTCTACCCCTACTATACCTCAATTCCTCTTGAAACCTGAACTGAGAGGGATGATGGTATAGCAATGGGTGCCACAGGTACTTGCACTCAATCTGCTAGCAGTACACCACCTGTTGATTAGACCAGCGGGCAAATTTCGCTACTCCAGTTGCTGAACCGTAAAAAAAAAATACTGCCCCAGCTATCCACACGCTCATCATCTAAATGCTAGCTTGGCCAAATTGCTAGCAGTACAACTGCTACCTTTTCATCTGGTAGACTCTGCCCCCTATTTGTGAATTTGCGGAATGTGCTGTACCCCAGTGGAAGGTTCCAAAAAGAAATTTCTTTTCACGTAAGGCTATTCCAGCTCTCTACCATCATGTGGAAAGCAATGTTGTGGCCTCGTTGGACAGAGCAGTCAGCAGGAAGGTTCTAATTACCGCTGACTCATGGTCCAACAGGCATGGTCAGGGACGTTACATTTCCTTCATGGTGCACTGGTAACTCTGCTGGCAGCTGGGAAGGATGCAGGACAGGGTTTAGTGCTGGAGCTTGTTCCGCCACCACACCTCCAAAACATTGGTAGTGATTCTGCCACATCTCTCTGCTCCACCCCTTCCTCTTCTTCTCCCTCTATAGCCTCTTCTGCTGAATTGTCCTCTGAACCAGCAGTGCTCCCTAAGCGTTCAAGGGGCCACGCAAGTAGTCAGGCTAAAATATGTCATGCAGTGCTTCAGTTGGTCTGTCTAGGGGACAGGAGCCACACTGGGCCAGAGATTATGTCAGCTCTGCAGGGGCAGGCTCGGAGGTGGTTGACACCATGGCAGCTTGAGTCAGGAATGGTTGTATGCTACAATGGCACCAACCTTCTCTCTGCCCTCCGACAGGGACACTTGACACATGTTCCATGCTTTGCACATGTCCTGAATTTGGTGGTGCAGTGTTTCTTGAACAGGCAGGCCAGAAAATCTGTGGCCATTTCCGGCAGTCCTTCAATGCTAGTGCTCGGCTGGCTGACATTCAACGGGAATTTAACCTGTCTACCAACTGCCTCATTTGTGACATGCCGACCAGGTGGAACTCAACATTGGCAATGCTGTAGCAGCTGCACATAAAGCAGAGGGCCATCAATGAGTACCTGTGTGAGTGTGGCACAAGGACAGGCTCAGGGGAGCTTGACTTATTTTCACCACGCCAGTGGCTGCTGATAAAGGATGCATGCATTGTGCTGTTACCATTTGAGGAGGCCACAAGGATCGTGAGCCCCGACGAAGCATGCATCAGTGACACTGTCCATCTAGTCTTCCTGCTGGAGCACACACTTCATGGAATCATGGACAGGGCATTTTAAGGCAGAACGTGAATTAGTGCATAAAAAATAATCTGTGATAAATAAATAAATCTACAGTGCTGAATAAAGTGCTAGTGCAGGTGACCAATCAATAGGGAAATAGTCTGTGATAAATATCAAAGTATATTGTATGTCTCGATAAATGAAACAATCTTCAGTGCTAGAAAAAAGTACTGGTGCAGGTGTCCACTTCACACTCCAGTGATCCTTATGACAATGTGCTCAATAGCAACTCACCTCACTGTCTGCTCCATCTGTCACAATGAGTCAAAAAAAACTTTAGGCACTCTTGCCATACAGTGTTGCCATGCACCTCCTTCCTCCTCCAGACTAAAGGATGTGGGATCTCCGACAGGGATCTCCACCTGTGATCCCTAGTGCTCTGACTCCTCCACCCTCCTCTCACGGGGCTCCAGGGAGCAGGTCACGTTCCACAATGGTGTATGGAAAATAAAGGGAAGGACACTCCTAGTGCTCTCTGTATACTCTTTTATTAAACAAAGACATTATATCCCCCCTGACGAAGTTACAGAGTAACGTAATGCGTACGGGGGCGGAGCCTGCGCATGGAAACCGCATCCCAGAGTCGGAAGAGATTGTCACAGCCCGCACTGCTGAAGTGCTTGTCCAAGTGAGTGGATTTTATGTCTTCGTTTAATAGAATAGTGTGGGGTCCAGAGGGATTATAGTGTTCAGGCACCATCAACACCCAAGGCCCAATTTCTCTACACCTATATGAGGAGTACATGTAATTTTGATTTTTGTTTCTAACTTTTAACAGCAGGCCCGTTCCTGCGCCAAGCAAGAGTAACTGTGAGGGGTTACAGTGTTCAGGCACCACCAACACCCAAGTCCCAATTTTTCTGCATCTGTATGACAAGTACACATAATTTCAATTTTTGCTTCTAATTTTTAACCACTTCCCGACCGTCATATAGTAAAATGACAGCCACAAAGTGATTGTCCCATTCCGGGGGGGGGGCACGTAGATCGGCGATCGGTGGTGCGGTGTGTCATTCTGACACACCGCAGCTCCGATTCCGGTAAAGAGCCTATGACGTAGGCTCTTTACCATGTGATCAGCTGTGTCCAATCACAGCTGGTCACATAGCAAATAGGAAGTGCCGTTGATCGGCTTTCCTCAGTTTGCGCCTGACAGCCATGGGATTGCCCACCCATGCCACCAGGGATACCAATCATTGCTCAGGGAGCCTGTTAGTGCCCTCCTCATCAGTGCTGCCCATCATTGCCATCTATCAGTGACACCCACAAGTGCCCATCATTGCCATCTATCAATGCCGCCCACTAGTGCCCATCATTGCCCATCAGTGCCGCCTATCAGTGCCCATCAGTGCCACCTATTAGTGCCCATCAGTGCTGCCTATCAGTGCCCATCAGTGCTGCCTATCAGTGCCCATCAGTGCCACCTATCAGTGCCTATCAATGCTGCATATCAGTGCTACCTATCAGTGCCACATATCAGTGCCCATCAGTGCTGCATATTAGTGTCTTATCATCAGCGCCACCTTATCAGTGCCACCCCATCAGTGCCTCCTCATTAGTGCCTGCCAGTGCGGCCTCATCAGTGCTCGTCAGTGCAGGAAAAAACATATTTATTTACAAAATTTTATAACATTTAGCAAAAAAGAAAAACCTAGCAGTGATCAAATACCACCAAAAGAAAGCTATATTTGTGGGGAAAAAAATAACATAAATTTGGTTTAGGTACAGTGTTGCATGACCGCGCAATCGTCATTCAAAATGCAACAGCGCTAAAAGCTAAAAATTGGCCTGGGAAGGAAGGGGGTGTAACTGCCCTGTATGTAAGTGGTTAACAGCAAGGCCTGTTCCTGCGCCCAACAACAGTAGCTTTGAGGGGTTACAGTGTTCAGGCACCACCAACACCCGAGGCCCAATTTTTCTGCACCTGTAGGATGAGTACAAGTAATTTAAATTTTTGTTTATAATTTTTAACAGAAGAGTCCGTTTCTGCGCCCAGCAAGAGTAACTGTGAGGGATTACAGTGTTCAAACACCACCAACACCCAAGGCCTAATTTTTCTGCACCTGTATGACAAGTACACATAATTGCAATTTTTGCTTCTAATTTTTAACCACTTCCCGACCGTCATATAGTAAAATGACAGCCACAAAGTGATTGTCCCATTCCGGGGGGGCACGTAGATCGGCGATCGGTGGTGCAGTGTGTCACTCTGACACACCGCAGCTCCGATTCCGGTAAAGAGCCTATGACGTAGGCTCTTTACCATGTGATCAGCTGTGTCCAATCACAGCTGGTCACATAGCAAATAGGAAGTGCCATTGATCGGCTTTCCTCAGTTCGTGCCTGACAGCCATGGGATTGCCCACCCATGCCACCAGGGATACCAATCATTGCTCGGGGAGCCTGTTAGTGCCCTCCTCATCAGTGCTGCCCATCATTGCCATCTATCAGTGACACCCACAAGTGCCCATCATTGCCATCTATCAATGCCGCCCACTAGTGCCCATCATTGCCCATCAGTGCCGCCTATCAGTGCCCATCAGTGCAACCTATTAGTGCCCATCAGTGCTGCCTATCAGTGCCTATCAATGCTGCATATCAGTGCTACCTATCAGTGCCACATATCAGTGCCCATCAGTGCTGCATATTAGTGTCTTATCATCAGCGCCACCTTATCAGTGCCACCCCATCAGTGCCTCCTCATTAGTGCCTGCCAGTGCGGCCTCAACAGTGCTCGTCAGTGCAGGAAAAACATATTTATTTACAAAATTTTATAACATTTAGCAAAAAAGAAAAACCTAGTGGTGATCAAATACCACCAAAAGAAAGCTATATTTGTGGGGAAAAAATAACATAAATTTGGTTTAGGTACAGTGTTGCCTGACCGCGCAATCGTCATTCAAAATGCAACATCGCTAAAAGCTAAAAATTGGCCTGGGAAGGAAGGGGGTGTAACTGCCCTGTATGTAAGTGGTTAACAGCAAGGCCTGTTCCTGCGCCCAACAACAGTAGCTTTGAGGGGTTACAGTGTTCAGGCACCACCAACACCCGAGGCCCAATTTTTCTGCACTTGTAGGATGAGTACATGTAATTAAAATTTTTGTTTATAATTTTTAACAGAAGAGTCCGTTTCTGCGCCCAGCAAGAGTAACTGTGAGGGATTACTGTGTTCAAACACCACCAACACCCAAGGCCTAATTTTTCTCCACCTGCATGACAAGTACATGTAATTTCAATTTTTTTTCTAATTTTTAACACCAGGACCTGTTCCTGCACTCAGCAAGAGTAACTGTGAGGGGTTACATTGTTCAGGCACCACTAGGGATGGGTGAACGGATTGGGTCGAGTATAAGTTTGGCCTAAACATCGCCCATTCAGGTACTCGCCTAACTTCTGAACTTTCTAGTCACTTAGCGGGATGTTTGCCAGCCGAGCGCTTAGTCAGTAGGTTGTTAAGGCTTCCCTGCTGAGAGCTGAATTTAAAAAAATATTTGTTAAAAGAAAATGTAAATTAAAAAAAATTGGAGTAAACACAGCTTGGGGGACGCTTTTTTAAAAAAATCTTGGAGTGGGGTTCCCTCCTTAAAATCCACTCCAGGGGATTTCCATTTTTTTTATCTGTATTGCCAGGAGCCGACAATACATTGCAGCTGTGAGTACGTTTAAATTACATTTTTTCCTTTAGAAATGTCAGTATTGCTGCAATGGGCTACATACATTGTACAGATGCGTCACTTTGCAGGCACATTAACCACTTGGCCACCGCTCACATTGAGCGTACTGCGGCAAAGTGGCACGATCCCGTCCAGCGACGTAGACCTATGTCGCTGGACTCCTCCCCCTGTAGGCGGCGCTCGCGCGCCACCGGAGGCGCGCTCCCGCTGTTTTCATTCACAGCGGGAGTAGGGCCAGGGGAGGAGCAGCGGCAATCGCCGCTGCTCTGCCCCGATCGTCGGGGAATCGAGTGAGGAGATCCGCCCGCCTGTGTAAACAGAGCGGGCGGATCTCCTAAGTGACAGGGAGTGACAGATCGGAGTGTTCAGCATAGCTAGACATCCGATCTGTCCCTGTCTCACAAAGTCACCTCCCCCCCACACGTCAGTAAGCACCAGGCATACATTAACCCCTCCCTCTCCAATAAAATTAACCCGTTCACTGCCAGTGTCATTTTTACAGTAACAGTGCATATATATAGCACTGATTACTGCAGTAATGTCACTGGTACCCCCAAAAGTGTCAAAAATATCAGTCAAGGGTCCGATCTGTCCTCCGCAATGTCGCAGTCCCGCAAAAAAAATCGCAGATCACCGCCATTACGCGTTAAAAAAAAAAACACCAAAAATGACAGAAATCTTAGTTAGTAAACGCAATAACTTTTGCGCAAACCAATCAAAATATGCTTATTGCGATTTTTTTTACCAAACATAGGTAGCAGAAAAAAAATTGGCCAAAAATTTAAAAAAAATTTGATTTTTACATTTTTTTGGGGGGGAATTTCATATAAAAAATGTTAAAAATATTGTTATTTTTTCAAAATAAACACTCTTTTTTTGTTTATAGCGCAAAAAGTAAAAATCGCACAGGTGATCAAATACCACCAAAAGAAAGCTCTGTTTGTGGGAAAAAAAGGATGTAAATTTCGTTTGGGTACGGCGTCGCACGACCGCGCAATTGTCAGTTAAAGTCGCACAGCGCCGAATCGCAAAAAGTGGCCTGGACGGAAGACAGCAAAATCCTCCGGTGGTAAAGTGGTTAAGGGGACCCCCCAGGCATGATATTTAAAGAAATTTTTCATTTTTATTGTTTCACTTTAAGCATCATTAAAATCACTGCTCCTTTAAAAACAATTGTTTTAAAAACATTTTTTTGCATTGATGCATGTCCTGCAGGGCAGTATCTGGGTCCCCATACACTTTTTATGGTAATAGCTAGCTTATAAAGCCTTTAAAATTAGGACTTTTGATTTTTCCTGTTTGTGTCCCATAGACTTTAATAGGGTTCGAATGTTCGCTAGAACTTTTCCCCTGTTCGAGATGGGGTTTGTTCGGCCCATCACTAGTGTAGATGTTTGGGAATGTATCCCTAAGGTTTTCTTGGATTCTCCATTGAATTGGAGACCAACTTGTTCCTGTAAGCAGCCACTCACTCACTGGTGTTGATCCACTGAGAACTCTTGGGAAACTGGACCTTTCTCATTTTTGCATGTCTTTATGGATCTTCTTCTTTTCTACATTTTGGAATTCACTTTTGGGACATTTACATTTAATTTTTTATTATTATTATTTTTAAATGTACATTTTCTTTGACTTTTGCACCTGTTTGTTTTTTACTAATTGTTATTTGACACTATTTTTTAACACATTATTTATTGTGATTATACATGTGTGTTATACATGATTCTTTGGGTACTATTATTTTCATGTCATTGAGTGTGACCAGTTTCCAGTTATATGGTTTAATTTATTCATTTTGTTTTCTTGGAGACTGGCGCAGCATTTTTTTTGCATATACATTATTGTGGTTTTGTCTATTGGCCCGTGCTAGCAGCTGTCACACTAGTTTGTATGTATTTAGCGCAGATTGTTGCACTTAGTATTGTATGAAAAAAATAACCAGTGTATTTGTCATTGGGGGGGGGGGGGGCGGAATAGGTGATTCCCATCTACTCCAGGCATGGAGCTGATTTGGAGTCCTAAATGCGGTGTAAAACAAATATACGGGACAGTTCATGAGCAGCAGACACCGACACTAGGGGGCCAGTTGCCAATATTTGTTCCAATTGTTCTCCATTTATGGGTCCAACATCTCATTCCCATTTCTCTACAGGGAAGGAGATCTGGGTCTTGTAAATAAGACAGTAGAGTTACATACAGTAGATTCTAGATATAATTCCCTTTTTTTCCCTGTCTGTAAAGATAGACTCTAAAAAAGTGGATTCAGCTAACAGCAAGGGAGTTTGTCTATTCAGACTATTTAAAGCATGGCAGAGTTGTATATATATATTGGTAGCGACAATGTCTAGGCAGTGGGAATTCCATCATTAACTGATTAAGTGATTTTGCTCTGGAGCCAGCATGAACCCATGTGGAAAAGTTTCCAAGTCTTGTCAGTTCTATATCAAGTCGGTTATTCCATATTGGCATATGAGAAAGGTAGCCTGTGAGACCCAGAGAAAGGTAGCCTGTGAGACAGATTTCCACAGCTTTAGCTATAGTTGAAGTGTAGGGCAGTGGGAAAGGAATTCATTTCCATGTGTGATAATGTTGAGTAATCAGTATGTGGATTGAGCAGCAGTCCTTTAGAGGAATCTACAGAAGAAGATAGGTCCCAACCTGTAAAGTGCTGTAATTGAGCAGCTAAAAAATATGTTTTTGAATGTGGGACAGCCATTCCACCTTGATCTTTAGGGTATTGTAAAATGCCAAGTTTTTGCAAGCTATTCCCTTCTTCAAAATGAGGGCTCAGATTTGTGAGTCTATTCTACGGAAACCAATAGTTAGTTATCCACACAGGAAAATTGTGGAGAATGTACAGTAATTGGGGTGCCAATGTAATTTTAGTGAGATTAACATGTCCAGTAACCATAAGCGGTAATTTACATCAGCTGTCAAATTTATTTTTAAATTTTTCTAAGATGGGTTTAAGGTTTAAAGAGACATAATCTTGTGGGTCACTTGACACTGTTATGCCTAGGTACTTAAAAGAAGAGAACGTCTGTATCTGAAACAAACTATCCGATAAGACCGCATTGAGTGGATCTAAGGGAAGAAAAACCGACTTATGCCAGTTAATGGCGAAACCGAAGTACTCCCTAAATTGATCAAGAAGTCGCATCACTTCTGACAGAGAGCCCGTGGTATCTCCCAGATACAACAAGGCATAGACTGAGATTTTATCTTCCCTAGTTCCTCACTTAAATCCTACAATAGAGGGTGAATTTCTAATCATTGCAGCTGGTGGCTCCAATGCTAAGGCGAAGAGCAGGGGCAACAAAGGGCACCCCTGCCTAATACCTCTGTGTAAGTGGAAGGACTCTGAGAGGGAGTCATTTATTTTAATATGTCATTAATAGGGTAATTATAAAGTAGACACCCCAAGGATATAAATGTGATACCTAGCCAAAATTTGTGCAACACCACCCATAAGTATTGCCACTCGACGCTGTCAAAATGGCACGGTTTCCAGGGTTATCCACTGGGAGTTGAATATTTAAGATTAGTCTTCTTATGGTCAAGGTGGTAGACCTGGCCCAGATGAACCCAGACTGATCAACATGTACCAGTCCAGAGACAACCCCTGCCAGTCTGTTAGCCAGATCTCTAGCCAATAGTTTGGCTATTGTTGTAGAGGGTCTTTACCAGGCTTGGGGATAACTACCAATCTACTACTTTGCCGAAAGCCTCCTTCATGGATTTCGGCAAATCACCAGTTTGTAGGGCATAATTTTCCATTGTAAGGAAAGCAGGTAAAAGTATTGTGCCATAGTTTTTATATGTTTCAGCTGGGAGACCATCTGTCGCTGGTGAGTTACTGTTAGTCATCTGAACCGCAGCTAGCGAAAGCTCCTCCAGTGTAAGAGGAGCATTCATCATGCGGAGACCCTTCTGACCAATCCGTGGAAGAGAGCATTGATCTAAAAAGCTTTCTAGATTTTACTCTGTAGAGTGAACTTTAGAGGTATATAAGTCTCTAAAAAAAATGGGAGAAGACAGCAGAAACTTGGAATTGACTATGAACTGTCTCTCCTGAGGGGGTTCAAATAGCCTCCACATGTGTCACACCTTGTTGGGCTCTAGCAATTACTGCTAATAAATAGCCTATATTTTCTCCTTCATCAAAACAACGTTGCTGGACAAAAAATCTTTTATTCTCAGCAGCCGTTATAGAAACTTGCTGGTAAAGAGCCGGGGCCTCCAACCATCTATGGTAAGAGTCCCCTGTAGGGCTAGCAATGTAAGCCTCTTCTGCTCTGCCCGCTGCATTAAGGACTAGGTTTTCCCTTTCCTTGGTTTTAGTTTTGATGGCTGTTATTTGTCTGATGATAAGACCTCTAAGATGAGCTTTTAAAGTGTCCCAGACCACTGAGGGTGACGTTGTACCCCGATTATACCGCAAGTACTCTTGTAGTGCCTGCAATATAGGGTCAGGGCTTGGGAACAGCGTATACCACATGGAGTTAACCTTCCATAATTTAACCTGGGAGGTATGAGAAACGTCAAGCTGTACAATCATAAGGGAATTATCTGAAATGTTTCAGGGTGCATAGGTTACAGAGGATACCATAGATCGGGCGCCCCTTTTTCCCAAACATAAATCAATGTGAGATAAACCTTTATAAGCAGCTAAGTAGCAGGAGAATCATTAATTAGGGTGTTTGTTCCTCCACACATCACTCAGACTAATAAGAAATAAACATAAGAAAAAACTGATACAGGTGAGTAGAAAACATTCGGTAAATAGCAGCATTCCAGAATAACAGGTAGATTGCAAACCTAGGCCCTCACAACCAGTGAGGATCCAAAAAGTTCAACAAAAAAAAACAAAAAAATGATTCCCACTGCCCTGACGTTTTTGCGTCCTAATCTGTTCTCCATGTCTTCCAAGTGGGCCGCATGGCCATAAGTAAGGGACTAAAGATGATGCAGGTCACGCTGGAATGGCGCCATCTCATCTTTCACAGTGCTTATTCTATCCTCTAGGGCCTTCCTATGAGCTCTCATTTTTTGCATATCTTGCCTCCCCAAAATAATCTCTAACTTTACCCCTTTTATTTCTGAGGTGAAATCAGTGATGGCTGTATTACAGGTTGTGACAGCAGTAAGGATGTCCCTGTAGGTTCAGGGGCAGGTATACTGTGTTATCCATGTTCAGTGTCTGGGAATGCAGGGGCTGCATTACTCACTGTGTCCCATGCTGGGGAATTGGCATTATCCTTTAGGCCAAGCATCCTCTGGCTCAGTTAGCATGGATGCAGAGTTACCAGGCTCCTCGGGTTGAGGGTATATTTTGGTAGGGGTGTCTTTGCCAGTGGACTCAATATTGAACCCTACGGACTAAGAATGGAATACCATTAAAGTTTATGTGCGTGTAAAGGCAGGCGTCCCAATACTTTTGGTAATATAGTGTATATAATATTTGACTTTGGGTTTGTAAACTCTGTAAGAGACTTCGTTTATGAAGTTTCTAATAAGCAATATGTGAGCAATAAGTCAGTATTGATCAGAAATTGTGACATCCACAACAACTCTGTGATATTTAAAGATTTTTAGAACTAACAACAGTTTTTCATCTTTTTTTTAAGATGGAAAGCTTAGACTTGAGACTCAAACAACATCCCAGTCCCAGGGCCAGGGAATAGATAGCCGGGGTCTGTCAAGACCTAATAACTGTGTGTACAAAAAAATGTTCATTCTAGTTTCTGCTAAAATCTAAGCATGTAAGTACTTAAAATCTTTACTTTGCTACTCTATGCCACCAAAGGCATGATAAGAATGTCTGTTGTGCTGGTATTTGGCAAGAAATCACTGTACAAGTTGTCCCTCCCCACTACTTAGCAAAGGGTACGTGAAAAATGTCACAAACCAGATTTTCTGTTTGACCAAAAATATAACAGGCTTCAAAGGCACTGGGTGTGACAGGTAGTGTGCTCATTAAATATAGAGAGCATTCCATAGATTAATTTCTGTTTATTGCTAGCCAAGTGTAAATCCTTGGTAACAAGAAACAAGAGCTATCATGGTTTATTTCCTGCCTCATACCTGATTCACTTATCTGTACGCAACACTGCTAAAAAATATTTCTTATTTATTAACAATTCCAGTAAAAAAAAGATATCTATCTATCTATCTATCTATCTATCTATCTATCTATCTATCTATCTATCTATCTATCTATCTATCTATCTATCTATCTATCTATCTATCTATCTATCTACAGTTAGGTCCATATATATTTGGACACAGGCACAATTTTCATAGTTTTGGCTCTGTATGCCACCAGAACAAAATTAAAAAGAAACAGTCCAAATTAATTTAAAGTGCAGACTTTCAGCTTTAATTCAAGGGGTTGAACATAAATATCAAGTACAAACTGTAGGCACTGCAACCATTTATATACACAGACCCCCCCCCCCCCTTTTTAGGGGCTCAAATGTAATTGGACAAATGAATATAATCATCAATAAAATGTTTATTTTTAATATTCCTTTACTGGCAAGGACTGCCTGAAGTCTGAAACCCATGGACATTACCAAAGACTGGGTTTCCTCCTTTTTGATGCTTTGCCAGGCTCTAACTGCAGCTGTCTTCAGTTGTTCTTTGTTTGTGGGTCTTTCTGACTTTAGTTTTGCCTTTGGCAAGTGAAATGCATGCTTAATTGGGTTGAGATCAGATGATTGACTCGGCCATTGCAGAATATTCAACTTCTTTTCCTTCAAAAGCTCCTGGGTAGCTTTTGCAGTGTGTTTTGGATCATTGTCCACCTGTACTGTGAAGCGCCATCCAATCAAGTTTGCTGCATTTGGCTAAATCTGGGCTGACAGTATGGGCCTAATTCACTAAGAATAAGGAGAAGAAATAGTCATTGTGCATTTAAATACTCCCAATTAACACAACTGAGACCTCAAGTAGGTGAACATGCGAACGGAAAAGTAGGAGTACAAATAGGCAAATATGCATTAGTGAATTCCAAATTGGCATAGACATGGTTCCATAACTGGCAATTGCCAACAAGTTTCCTATATGAAACCACACCATAGTATTTAGCTATGATCATGTGTGTACATGTATGCCAATAAATATGGGATGTGCTCTACCTCGTGTGTGGCTATTTATTTATATTACAATTATTATGCATAGTTTGTTTTCTCATTTTGCTAACAAATGCTGTTCTGAATGATTATTATAGAGTAATTCTGCCATTCCATGAGGTTACAGGTATTTATCATTTACAGTTACATATCTGTTATATGTTAATTTTTTTCATGTTACATTTATTTTTTAGCAGACTATAGAGTTAAAATTATCTATGTTCATTCTTTAATTACAGTATTTCACAAAACCCCTCACATTTTTTTAAATATTTTATTATATCTTTTCATGTGACAACACTGAAGAAATGATACTTTGCTACAATGTAAAGTACTGAGTGTACAGCTTGTATAACAGTGTAAATTTGCTGTCCCCTCAAAATAACTCAACACATAACCATTAATGTCAAAACCACTGGCAACAAAAGTGAGTACACCCCAAGTTAAAATGTCCAAATTGGGCCCAAAGTGTCAATATTTTGTGTGGCCACCGTTATTTTCCAGCACTGCCCTAACCCTCTTGGGCATGGAGTTCACCAGAGCTTCACAGGTTGCCACTGGAGTCCTCTTCCACTCCTCCATGATGATATCACGATGCTGCTGGTTGTTAGAGACCTTGCGCTCCTCCACCTTCCATTTGAGTATGCCCCACAGATGCTCAATTGGGTTTAAGTCTGGAGACATGTTTGGCCAGTCCATTACCTTTACCCTTAGCTTCTTTAGCAAGGCAGTGGTCGTCTTGGAGGTGTGCTTGGAGTCGTTATCATGTTGGAATACTGCCCTGCAGCCCAGTCTCCAAAAGGAAGGGGATCATGTGCTGCTTCAGTATGTCACAGTACATGTTGGCATTCATGGTTCCCTCAATGAACTGTAGCTCCCCAGTGCCGGCAGCACTCATGCAGCCCCAGACCATGACAATCCCACCACCATGCTTGACTGTAGGCAAGACACACTTGTCTTTGTACTCTTCACCTGGTTGCTGCCACACACACTTGACACCATCTGAACCAAATAAGTTTATCTTGGTCCCATCAGACCACAGGACATGGTTCCTGTAATCCAAGTCCTTAGTCTGCTTGTTTTCAGCAAACTGTTTGTGGGCTTTCTTGTGCATCACCTTTAGAAGAGGCTTCCTTTTGGGATGACAGCCATGCAGACCAATTTGATGCAGTGTGCGGCGTATGGTCTGCGCACAGACAGGCTGACCCCCCCACCCATTCAACCTCTGCAGTAATACTGGCAGCACTCATACATCTATTTCCCAAAGACAACCTCTGGATATGATGCTGAGCACGTGCACTCAACCGCTGTGTGGTTTTTGCCAGCATGCTGCAGCTCAGTTTCAGGGTCTTGGCAATCTTCTTATAGCCTAGGCCATCTTTATGTAAAGCAACTATTCTTTTTTTCAGATCCTCAAAAGAGTTCTTTGCCATGAGGTGCCACGTTGAACTTCCAGTGACTAGTATGGGAGAGTGAGAGCGATAACACCAAATTTATCATACCTGCTCCCCATTCACACCTGAGACCTTGTAACACTAATGGGCCACATGACACCGGGGAGGGAAAAGGTCTAATTGGGCCCAATTTAGACATTTTCACTTAGGGGTGTGCTCACATTTGTTGCCAGCGGTTTAAACATTAATGGCTGTGCGTAGAGCTATTTTGAGGGGACAGCTAATTTACACTGTTATACAAGCTGTACTCTCACTACTTTACATTGTAGCAAAGTGTCCTTTCTTCAGTGTTGTCACATGAAAATATATAATAAAATATTTACAAAAATGTGAGGGGTGTACTCACTTTTGTGAGATACTGTATACTAAACTATTATGCAAGTCTAAATGTACTCGGCACATTGGCCTAGTGGTCTGCACTCATGAGTAGGGTTGAGCGGACACCTAGATGTCCGTGTCCGTTTTCCCGGACACCGAACCCCATTGAAGTCAATGGGGACCCGAACTTTAAGGCACTAAAATGGCTCTAAAACACCAAAGGAAAGGGCTAGAGTGCGGCAAATGGCAGCAAAATGTAATTAAGAGCATGGCAAGTGCTCTGCAAACAAATGTGGATAGGGAAATAACTTAAAACAACAAAAAAAAAACAGAAAAATAAAACAATGTTCTTCTTCATCTCTGAAGGACGAGGCCCATATGGAGTAGGAGGGAGGTTGAGGTGGTGGTGGATGTGGCGGTGACATAGGCATGCGCACAGGGTGTGCCGGGTGTGCCTGGGCACACCCTAATCACCTAGGGCACATAGCATTGCCAGTGAGGAGATGGGAAAGATCTCCCTCGGACCTGCTCTGCTCTATTTCTCTTTGCCTACAGGTACATGGCCCCGATACATTACTCTCCCTGCTGGCAAACACATGCATGTGTATTTCAACTTTGGGGTGCACACCTTAATGCAATAGGCTGCGCACACCTATGGGCGGTGTAGGTGGAAGCGGCGGTGGAGGAGGACCAGGGCCGGATTAAGAGCATCATGGGCTTGGTGCTGAGGATTTTGAAGGGCCTTAAGGGCCGTGCCTTGCCATGCACCCAGAGGAGGAAGGGTGCAGCCATGCATGCCTAATTCAACATGGGATGCTGTCTCTGAAGCCCATAAACACATCCATGCATCGGCAACTGTCCCTCCTTGTCCGGCCTTCGCGCTGTGTGGGGAGGTTCTGAGGGTGCTGCCTGGGGAAGCGAGCATAGAAGCCAGACTTCTGTGTTTACAAGTGACAGAAGAGCGGTAACAGTGAATATGGCCAACCCGGGGCCTATATAAAAGGTAGGGGCCTGGAGCTGCAGCTCCAATAGCCCCTACGTTAATCTGGCCCTGAGGAGGAGGACGAGGTAGCCAACACTGCTTCTTTTCACAAATTTTAAATGAGGGTACACCCCAAAAGAGTGAGAAAGAGCAAAAATGGAACAATGGGTGGGTAAGGTCGGTATCCATTGCTATTCTGCATAAGGTACGGAAAAGTCCCGTGGGATCCATGCCTGGTTCATTTTAATGAACGTGAGCTTGTCCACATTGTCTCTGGACAGGCGGCTGCGCTTGTCTGTTATAACGCCCCCAGCCGTGCTAAATACCAGTTCAGATAATACACTGGCTGCAGGGCACGCCAGCACCTCCAAGGCGTAAAGGGCAAGCTCAGGCCATGTGCCCAATTTGGAGACCCAGAAGTTGAAGGGGGCAGACCCCTCATTCATTACATGTAGGCATGTGCACACATACTGCTCCACCATGTTGGTAAAATGCTGCCTCCTGCTAAGACGTTCCATCTGAGCTGCTGGTGCTGCTGTTTGTTGTGGCGTGCTGACAAAGCTTTTCCACATTTCGGCCATGCTAACCCTGCCTTCTGAGGTGCTGCCGGTGCCCTGGTTGCGTTGGCGACCTCCTCCTCCTCCTCCTCTGCCTTGTGCTTCCACTGCGGCCCCGCTGTCAGATGGGAATGCCAGCAGCATGGCGTCTACCAGCGTGCGCTTGTACTCGCGCATCTTGCGATCGCGCTCCAGTGAGTGAATTAAGGACGGTACGTTGTCCTTGTAACGGGGATCCAGCAGCGTGGCCACCCAGTAATCAGCACAAGTTAGAATGTGGGCAACTCGGCGGTGTATCGTCCGTGTCCTCTGTATCCCCCCAGCCACGCACCAGTGATGGCCATGAGCTGGCCTGGGTGCCACCCTGCTGTGAACATGGTTCCATCTCCTCCTCCAGCTCCTCCTCCTCCTCATCCTCCAGAACTGTGCCCCTGCTGGACAATTGTGTCCCTGACGTTTGTGTGTGCAGGAACCCACCCTCGGAGCCCCTTGCGAATGACTGCCCTGAAAGCCTTGGAAATGTTACCTCTTCATCCTCCTCCTCCTCCTCATCCTGTGCCACATCCTCTTCCATCATCGCCCGAATTGTTTTTTCAAGGAGGCATAGAAGTGGGATAGTTAAGCTGAGAACGGCGTCATTGCCACTGGCCATGTTGGTGGAGTACTCAAAACAGCGCAACAAGGCACACAGGTCTCGCATGGAGGCCCAGTTATTGGTGGTGAAGTGGTGCTGTTCCGCATAGCGACTCACGCGTGCGTGCTGCAGCTGAAACTCCACTATGGCCTGCTGCTGCTCGCACAGTCTTTCCAGCATGTGCAAGGTGGAGTTCCACCTTGTGGGCACGTCACATATGAGGCGGTGAGCGGGAAGGCCGAAGTTACGCTGCAGCGCTGCCAGGCAAGCAGCAGCAGGGTGAGAACGCCGAAAGTGCGCACAAACGGCCCGCACTTTCTGCAGCAGCTCTGACATATCGGGGTAGTTTTTAAGGAACCTCTGCACCACCAAATTCAGCACATGCGCCAGGCAAGGGATGTGCGTCAAACCGGCTAGGCCCAGAGCTGCTATGAGATTTCGCCCAGGCCGGGCTTGAGGCTCGCTGGCATCAACCACTCATTTGTCTGCTGTTCCATGCTCCTCCACAACTCCTGCGCGGTGTGTGGTTTGTCCCCCAAACAGGCAAGTTGTAAAACTGCCTGCTGTCGTTTACCCCTGGCCGTGCTGAAGTTGGTGGTGAAGGTGTTACGCTGTCCGGATGAGGAGGCGGTAGAGGATGAGGAAGCGGAGTAGGAGGAGTTAGGAACAGGAGGCAAACTGAAGCGCCCTGCAATCCTCGGTGGTGGAAGGACATGCGCCAAATTGCTATCCGCCTCAGGCCCATCCGCCACTGCATTTACCCAGTGTGCCGTTAGGGAGATATAACGCCCCTGACCGTGCTTACTGGTCCACGTATCGGTAGTTAGGTGGACCTTGGCACAGATGGCGTTGCGCAGTGCACACCTGATTTTTTTCCCCCACTTGGTTGTGCAGGGAAGGGATGGCTTGCCTGGAAAAGTAGTGGCGGCTGGGCACGACGTACTGTGGGACAGCCACCGACATAAGGTTTTTAAAACTGTGCGTCTCCACCAGACGGAATGACAGCATTTCAAAGGCCAATAATTTTGAAATGCTGGCATTCAGGGCCAGGGATCGCGGGTGGGTAGGGGGGTACTTCCTCTTCCTCTCAAGTGTTTGGGAGATGGAAAGCTGAACGCTTCCACGGGACATTGTGGAGATGGTTGTTGGTGACCCAGGTGGTGGTGTTGCTGACAGATCGTCTGTTTGCGGGGTGGCAGGTGCCGGTATCACTACAGATGTGGCTGGAGCGGCCGAGACTGCAGCAGAAGAGGAAGCAGGATGAGCCAGAGACGTTTCTTGGTTTTGAAGGTGTGTACTCCACTGCAGCTCGTGCTTTGCACTTAGATGCCTGATCATGCAGGTTGTGCTCAGGTTGAGAAGGTTTATGCCTCGCTTCAAGCTCTGATTGCACAGGGTGCAAACCACTCGTGTCCTGTCATCAGCACATTTTCTAAAGAACTTCCACGCTAGAGAACTCCTTTGAGCTGACTTTGGTGCGCTCGTTCCCTTGCTGCGTTGGGCAGTAGCGGGCGTAGTGTCTAGGGCACGGCCGCTCCGCATCTGCACCCTGCTCCCTCTTCTGCTGTGCTGGTGGCTCTGTGCGACCACCGCCTCTTCCTCCAAACCACTCAGGTCACCTGCATGACGTTCATTCCATGTGGGGTCGAGGACCTCATCGTCCTCCACATCATCTTCCACCCAGTCTTCACCCCTGCCCTCCTTGTCGGTCTCCACAATGCTGAACGCCGCAGCAGTTGGCACCTGCGTTTCGTCATCATCGGAGACGTGCTGCAATGATCCTTGCATGTACTCATCTTGAGAAATAAGTGGTTGGGCATCGCTGCACTCAATCTCTTCCACTTCTGGGGCAGGGCTAGGTGGATGGCCCTGGGAAACCCTGCTGACAGAGTCATCAAAAAGAAGAAGAGACTGCTGTATGGCTTGGGGCTCAGACTGCTTGCCTGATTTGCAAGGGGGTGAGGTGAAAGACGGTTGGACATCGGCTGCAGGTGCCAACTGTGACCTTTCTGCAGTAGACTGGGTGGGAGACAATGTGAAGGAACTGGAGGCACTGTCAGCAGCAAACCAATCTACTATCGCCTCCACTTGTTCTGGCCTCATCACTTCTAGGGGCGTATGATGCCCTACCAAATACTGATGCAGGTTCTGTCGCCTACTCACACTTGAGGAAGGTGTTTCACTTGTGCGTGTAGCTGGCACAGATCGACCACGTCTTCTACTTGCAACAGGAGCTCTACCAGCAGCACCACTACCCAGGCCACGGCCCTTATTTGACGGTCTCCTCATATTTCTGTAATTTAAGATCTTGCCCTAGAAAGGTTTTTATTGAATAGCGGAATAGGAAATATGATCCAAAAAAGTGTATGTATCTCGCACGTACAAAACCACACTAGGCCCCAATTACTATTGTTTCTACCCCTAAAAGGATGGATGAGGAGTAGGAGGAGTATGGAACAGACAGCACCCTCAAATCTTCAGAAGTATGAGATGAACCTCAAAAACTTGGAAAGGTGGATCTCACACGTACCGACACAGACTATCCCGCAATTCAATTGATCCTCAAAGGTTTTTATTGAATAGCGGAATAGGAAATATGATCAAAAAGAAAGTGTATGTATCTCACACGTACACCACCACACTAGGCCCCAATTACTATTGTTTGTACCCCTAAAAGGATGGTTGAGCAGTAGGAGGAGGAGTATGGAACAGGCAGCACCCTCAAATCTTCAGAAGTATGAGATGAACCCCAAAAACTTGGAAAGGTGGATCTCACACGTACCGACACAGACTATCACGCAATTTAATTGATCCCCAAAGGTTTTAATTGAATAGCGGAATAGAAAATATGATCAAAAAGAAAGTGTTTGTATCTCACACGTACACCACCACACTAGGCCCCAATTACTATTGTTTGTACCCCTAAAAGGATGGTTGAGCAGTAGGAGGAGGAGTATGGAACAGGCAGCACCCTCAAATCTTCAGAAGTATGAGATGAACCCCAAAAACTTGGAAAGGTGGATCTCACACGTACCGACACAGACTATCACGCAATTTAATTGATCCCCAAAGGTTTTAATTGAATAGCGGAATAGAAAATATGATCAAAAAGAAAGTGTATGTATCTCACACGTACACCACCACACTAGGCCCCAATTACTATTGTTTGTACCCCTAAAAGGATGGTTGAGCAGTAGGAGGAGGAGTATGGAACAGGCAGCACCCTCAAATCTTCAGAAGTATGAGATGAACCCCAAAAACTTGGAAAGGTGGATCTCACACGTACCGACACAGACTATCACGCAATTTAATTGATCCCCAAAGGTTTTAATTGAATAGCGGAATAGAAAATATGATCAAAAAGAAAGTGTATGTATCTCACACGTACACCACCACACTAGGCCCCAATTAATATTGTTTGTACCCCTAAAAGGATGGTTGAGCAGTAGGAGGAGGAGTATGGAACAGGCAGCACCCTCAAATCTTCAGAAGTATGAGATGAACCCCAAAAACTTGGAAAGGTGGATCTCACACGTACCGACACAGACTATCACGCAATTTAATTGATCCCCAAAGGTTTTAATTGAATAGCGGAATAGAAAATATGATCAAAAAGAAAGTGTATGTATCTCACACGTACACCACCACACTAGGCCCCAATTACTATTGTTTGTACCCCTAAAAGGATGGTTGAGCAGTAGGAGGAGGAGTATGGAACAGGCAGCACCCTCAAATCTTCAGAAGTATGAGATGAACCCCAAAAACTTGGAAAGGTGGATCTCACACGTACCGACACAGACTATCACGCAATTTAATTGATCCCCAAAGGATTTAATTGAATAGCGGAATAGAAAATATGATCAAAAAGAAAGTGTATGTATCTCACACGTACACCACCACACTAGGCCCCAATTACTATTGTTTGTACCCCTAAAAGGATGGTTGAGCAGTAGGAGGAGGAGTATGGAACAGGCAGCACCCTCAAATCTTCAGAAGTATGAGATGAACCCCAAAAACTTGGAAAGGTGGATCTCACACGTACCGACACAGACTATCACGCAATTTAATTGATCCCCAAAGGTTTTAATTGAATAGCGGAATAGAAAATATGATCAAAAAGAAAGTGTATGTATCTCACACGTACACCACCACACTAGGCCCCAATTACTATTGTTTGTACCCCTAAAAGGATGGTTGAGCAGTAGGAGGAGGAGTATGGAACAGGCAGCACCCTCAAATGTTCAGAAGTATGAGATTGTGTTCACTGTACCCCCACAAAGATTGTGTTCACTGCACCCCACAAAGATTGTGTTCACTGCACCTCAAAAAGGATTTTGTTCACTGCACCCCACAAAGATTGTGTTCACTGCACCCTAAAAGGATTTTGTTCACTGCACCCCAAAAAGATTGTGTTCACTGTACCCCCCAAAGATTGTGTTAACTGCACCCCACAAAGATTCTGTTCCCTGTACCCCACAAAGATTGTGTTCACTGCACTCCACAAAGGATTTTGTTCACTGCACCCCAAAAAGATTGTGTTCACTGCACCCCAAAAAGGATGTTGTTCACTGCACCCCAAAAAGGATTTTGTTCACTGCACCCCAAAAAGATTGTGTTCACTGCACCCCACAAAGATTGTGTTCACTGCACCCCACAAAGGATTTTGTTCACTGCACCCCAAAAAGATTGTGTTCACTGTACCCCCAAAGATTGTGTTCACTGCACCCCACAAAGGATTTTGTTCACTGCACCCCAAAAAGATTGTGTTCACTGTACCCCCCAAAGATTGTGTTCACTGCACCCCACAAAGATTCTGTTCACTGTACCCCACAAAGATTGTGTTCACTGCACCCCACAAAGGATTTTGTTCACTGCACCCCAAAAAGATTGTGTTCACTGCACCCCAAAAAGGATGTTGTTCACTGCACCCCAAAAAGGATTTTGTTCACTGCACCCCAAAAAGATTGTGTTCACTGCACCCCACAAAGATTGTGTTCACTGCATCCCACAAAGGATTTTGTTCACTGCACCCCAAAAAGATTGTGTTCACTGTACCCCCCAAAGATTGTGTTCACTGCACCCCACAAAGGATTTTGTTCACTGCACCCCAAAAAGATTGTGTTCACTGTACCCCCCAAAGATTGTGTTCACTGCACCCCACAAAGATTCTGTTCACTGTACCCCACAAAGATTGTGTTCACTGCACCCTACAAAGGATTTTGTTCACTGCACCCCAAAAAGGATTTTGTTCACTGCACCCCAAAAAGGATGTTGTTCACTGCACCCCAAAAAGGATTTTGTTCACTGCACCCCAAAAAGATTGTGTTCACTGCACCCCACAAAGATTGTGTTCACTGCACCCCACAAAGGATTTTGTTCACTGCACCCCAAAAAGATTGTGTTCACTGCACCCCAAAAAGGATTTTGTTCACTGCACCCCAAAAAGGATGTTGTTCACTGTGCCCCAAAAAGGATTTTGTTCACTCCACCCCAAAAAGATTGTGTTCACTGCACCCCACAAAGATTGTGTTCACTGCACCCCAAAAAGGATTTTGTTCACTGCACCCCAAAAAGATTGTGTTCACTGCACCCCACAAAGATTGTGTTCACTGCACCCCACAAAGGATTTTGTTCACTGCACCCCAAAAAGATTGTGTTCACTGCACCCCACAAAGATTGTGTTCACTGCACCCCACAAAGGATTTTGTTCACTGCACCCCAAAAAGATTGTGTTCACTGTACCCCCCAAAGATTGTGTTCACTGCACCCCACAAAGATTCTGTTCACTGTACCCCACAAAGATTGTGTTCACTGCACCCTAAAAGGATTTTGTTCACTGCACCCCAAAAAGGATGTTGTTCACTGCACCCCAAAAAGGATTTTGTTCACTGCACCCCAAAAAGATTGTGTTCACTGCACCCCACAAAGGATTTTGTTCACTGCACCCCAAAAAGATTGTGTTCACTGCACCCCAAAAAGGATTTTGTTCACTGCACCCCAAAAAGGATGTTGTTCACTGCACCCCAAAAAGATTGTGTTCACTGCACCCCACAAAGATTGTGTTCACTGCACCCCACAAAGGATTTTGTTCACTGCACCCCAAAAAGATTTTGTTCACTGCACCCCAAAAAGGACGTTGTTCACTGCACCCCAAAAAGATTGTGTTCACTGCAGCCCAAAAAGATTGTGTTCACTGCAGCTCACACACAGAAAAATGGATGTGGATCACTGACACCTGCCTATCTCCTATCCCACACCACACAGCAATATCGATTGTAGTTTGTAGAACACAGTTTCCCTAAAATTCAGCAGCAGCAGCCTCTCCCTAACAGGATTGAGAAGAGATCGTAGATCAGGATTGAGTGCAGAGTCACCCCACCCCCCACACAGCAATATCGATTGTACTTTGTAGAAGACACTGACCCTATAATTCAGCAGACTCTATCCCTAAAATGCCTACAACTCGCCCTGCCTAAACACTCCGACCTGTCCCTCAATTCTATCCGGACACAAATGGTTTTTTCCAGCCTGTCTTTCCCTAATCAGCAGCCAGCACGTTGATGTGTGCTCTGTCCCTGATCTAAGCAGCAGAATGAAGACGCTGCGGCTGCCTGGAACTTATAAAGACTTGGTCACATGCTTCAGACGGCCAATCACAGCTACTGAGACATTTGCAGGCATGGCTGGGATGGCTTAAGGCACACCAGTTAAACGATTGTTGATTGGCTGTTGAAAGCCCGCCATGAAAAGAGCGCCAAAGCATGCAAAACCCGGAAATAAAACGACCGAACACGGATTTTTACCCGAACATACAGTAAAGTGTCCGTGTCCGTGTTCGGGTACAAAAAATCCAATTATTCGGTACGAACACGAATAATACAGTCCGTGTTCGCTCAACACTACTCATGAGCAAAATGCTCTTAGGTCATGATTTAAAATCCCAGCCATGCTAGCACCCTTCTTGTTTACTAGTGTTTGATTATTTTATTTGCACACAATAATATTTTTGCTAAATAACATACCATTGCATGCAAATTATGGAAACAACCATTCTGATGCAACAGTGGCAATTAGGTGTTCACCTCTTTTCAGCATACTCTGCTGTTTAAATTTTAAGCAGGTGATACCAAGCTTGGAATTTGAACCCATGGTCTGAGTCTTTTTAGATAGGAGTACTATCAACTAAGGCTTTGAGATGAGCACAGTTATGCTTAGAATATACAGTAGTACCATGATTAACGAATGAACATAGATCAAGAGAATCTATATTCCCCTAAAATACAAATGCAAGATCATTGCTAAATCCCCAATAATTAGGAGACGTGATTTGCTCTGCTTCTTTTGCTGATATTTATAATATTATCATTGATGTAAGAGTTATATCTCTATTCTATATATGTCAAACTTTTTTTTATGTCTAATTCGTATTTTATGAAAATGTTGAGTTCTATTTATATATGTTCATTCTGTAATCATGGTACTTCTTTATATTCTAGGTATAATTGTACTCTTAGCTAGCAGCACTTAGGTCACAAGTTCAAATCCCACCCAAGCTACCACCTCCCTAGAATTGCAATGGCAAATGGCGAACATCTAAGGGCCATCAGCGAGAGATAACGTTTATCACGCTGATGGCAAATATGCTTCCGCACATATCCATTTGCCATTGAAACTTTATCATATCATAGAGACCTAAGAGCCTGGTTTGGATTGGGGGGACCCCCATGCCGTTTTTTTCTTTTTTTTTGATCAAATTAGTTTTGTTACACCCACTTGTGGCAGGCAACACAATTCCACTCCACAAAGCTACTTAGAATTCCCTGGACCCAATTAAGAGCTACCCCCTAACTTTCTAAATGTTACTGAAGTGGATTTTTATTTTAAAAATGTTGTTGCAAAGCAAACAAGGATTAGAATAAGTTAGCAACTAGTTCATTTTAGGTGGCTAAATGTGCCCATACACTATATGTATGGGCACATTTAGTGTATGGGCACATTTAGTGTATGGGCATATTTAGCCACCTAAAATGAACTAGTTGCTAACTTGTTCTAATCCTTGTTTGCTTTGCAACAACATTTTAAAATAAAAATCCACTTCATTAACATTTAGAAAGTCAAGGCTCAAAATTTCAAGTCCTGAGCTACTCGCCAGGCCTTAAGAGTTACTCGCCACTACTTGCCCCACCCAACCCCTACCCTGTCCCACCCCAACCCCTACCCTGCCCCACCCCTAAACACACCCTCAAAAATTATCTCATGAAATTACACTCTTAAAAGTTTTATGCAGAATTAAGTTACAAAACTAAATATTAACAAAAACTTTATCAGTGTCCATCAGTACAGCATCATCAGGGCCCATCAGGGCAGCATCTCAGTGCAGCTCATCAGTGCCCATTAGTGCCACCCCATCAGTGCCCATCAATGCAGCCTGATCAGTGCCCATGAATTCAACCTCACCAGTGTCAATCAATGCAGCCTCGCCAGTGCCCATCAACCAGCCTCACTAGTGCCCATCAATGCAGCCTCACCAGTGCCCATCAATGCAGCCTCACCAGTGCCCATCAATGCAGCCTCACCAGTGCCCACCAATGCAGCCTCACCAGTGCCCACCAATGCAGCCTCACCAGTGCCCATCAATGCAGCCTCACCAGTGCCCATCAATGCAGCCCCAATGCAATGCAATGCAGTGGAATTGGAGGCATAGGTATAATAGATGGGGGGGGGGGGGTTGGAATGAGTATGTTTCAGACCTATACTTCCAATTCTACCCCCCCCAATCCTTTATTTATTTTTAATCCTTTATACCTATTCCTCAAAATAACCCCCCAATCCAGCACATCTATGCTCTAGCCCCCCCCCCCTTTCCTCCCAGCACACATTCTGTATAGACCCCCCATTCAATGCCTCCAACCCACTCAAGCACACACATGCACTGCATCCATTCACAGCACACTGTCATCATAGTTACCATTCACCTGCAGCCACAGAGGTCAGGCATCGGTGCTCACTGAGGGTGGACCAAGAGGGTTTGAGCCCGCTCACTTTGGACTGCCTTAAAGCGGAGTTCCGGGCACAAAAACAATATTTTTTTTGTGCCCGTCCGCTAGTTCTGTATAACCTGAAAAGGAATTGGATAGTTAGGTTTTTTTTTTTAAAACTCACCTTGTAATTGAAGATCGTAAATACTCACCTCAGGGTACTTCCTCCCTCAGCGCCGCGGCTCCGCTGTCACTTCCTGTCTCGCGATGATTCCTGGGAGCTGAACGTCATCGCTCCCAGGAATCAATGCGACGGCACCGGCCCCGCTCGTCACTTCCGGGCAACGCCGCATTCCCCTGCTAAACAGCTTCTGGGCATGCCCAGAAGCTGTTTAGGAATGCGGCGCCGCACCAGAAGTGACGAGAGGGGCCGGTGCAGGCGCATTCTGGGACAAGAAGACGCGGAAGAAGACACAGAAGAGGACCGCGCCGGCTTCAGCTGCCCACAAGAGAGATGGAAACGCTGTGGAAGAAATTTTATAAGTAAGTATTTCTTCTAAAAGGTAAGTGCGAACCGGGACAGATCAGAGGCTAGCCATTGTGGAATGTGCTAGCCCTGACTGTCCCGGGGGTATGTTTGTTAAAAAATGACTTCTGTGCCCGGAACTCCGCTTTAAGACATGCACCTCTCCGATTTTTAGATGTCCAACAGGAGGGAGTTGAAGAGGGGCGATCCCAGGAGGCTGAAATGCCCATGCTGCAAGCCTGTGCGGGGGGGATGTGTGGCACGAGGGGGGTGGAGCGGGGCGGTGCCAGACGTCTGACGGTGCCTATTGAAATACCCGCGCTGTAAACTTGTGCGGGGTGGGCAGGAATGAGCAGTAGGAGGGAGGTAGAGCCGCAGTGCCAGGCCGCAGTGCCAGGCGGCTGCCAGGCGGCTGTACAGTTCCTATTTAAATGCCCTCGCTGCGAGCCTGTGTGGGGGGGGGCAGGGATGTGCACAGGAGGGAGGTGGAGAAGGGCGGTCCCAGGCGACTGTACAGTTCCCATTGAAATGTCTGTGCTGCGAGCCTGTGCACGGCTGGATATACATTCCCGGGACAGCGCAGCCCTGTCCATACTTGCAGTCCTCATATTTACACTTGCCAAATGTAAGCAGGCGAGTGTAAATTTTCAGGGCTGCCTCACACAATCCACTACCTGCCTAATCTCACTTCTATCTCGCCCTAACACACTCTACATGTGTGACTCTGCTGTGTCAGCAGCAGGCTTATATAGTGTGGGGCGTGGACTTAGCCCCTGTGCCATGATTGGCTAAAGGCACCATGCCATTGTCCAATCATGGCAATGACAGGACATTGTGCTGTGATTGGCCAAAGCATACAGGTCAGGTGCATGCTTTGGCCAATGGCAAGCACTTAATGCACTGCAATTGCGCAGTGCATTATGGGGCACTCATCGGCAGGGGAATTTCCCATGAAGCGCCCCATATGTTCGTGTGTTCTGTGAACACACAAACACCCGATGTTCGAGTCAAACTTACGTTCAAATCGAACTCGAAGCGCATCACTAGTGTGAGGAGAGAAGAGCCAGAAGCAAGGAGTAACCAATTTGTGTTCTGTCAGTTTACTCTGCATTACACAACTAAACAGAACCTTTCCCCATACAGTGTTAAGCCCCCCCCCCCATTGCACCTGTCACCCAACAGTCACCACATCAGTGCCCAAAAAGAGCAAGTGTCAACCATCAGTGCCCATAAAGAACAACTGTCACCTATCAGTGCCCATAAAGTGTACCTGTCAGAGACTGCCATCAGTACCGTCAGCGGTGCACTTATCACCCATCAGTGCCGTCACCTGAAACCCATCAGTCATCCATCAGTGACCGTCACCTGTCACCCATCAGTGACCGTCATCAGTCACTCATCAATCACCCATCAGTGACCATCACTTGTCATCCCATCAGTGACTGTCACCTGTCATCCCATCAGTGACCGTCACCTGTCACCCATCAGTGACCATCACCTGTCACTCATCAGTGAGCGTCACCTGTCACCCATCAGGGACCATCACCTGTCACCCATCACACACCCATCAGTGACTGTCACCTGCCACCTGTCACCTGCCACCCATCAGTGACCATCAGCAGTCATCTGTCACCCGTCGCACAGCCCATCACAGCCACCATCATGTCCAAAAAGTGTACAGCAGTGAGGAGGCATTTCAGATCCTCTCCCTGACTCACGAGAGCAGCGGGGAGTTCTCATCAGATTCTGATTCTGAATCCAATTCCGAATTCAAACCAATTAATAGTAGTGGATTGGCTACGGAATCGGAGGAAGAATGGGTCTCTCCTTAAAGGGCATGGCACTCTGGAAAGCAGGCAGCCACCAGCAATAGACCTCAGGATCAAATGCCCACATCCAGTGCCAGCACTACCACCAGCGATACACCCCAGGATCAAATACCCAGCACCAGTACTGCAGTATCACCCCCAGATACCAGCTCAGGAATTTCAAATCCCCCAACTTCCAGCACTGGAGTGTCACATCCCCCAAGAGCCAGAGCCACTACATACCTCCCAGATACTGTTGCCAACCCAACATGGCTGCCTTCCAACTCGGGAGCAGCAAGCATTCCCCCTTTCACCGCACAGCCAGGTGTACAAGCCAATCCTCAGAAATTGATATACTTTGCATATTTTTGCCCAACACTTTGCTTCAATTTATCGTGGACCATACCAATCTCTATGCCCAGAAGTATATTGCAAACAATCCCCAATCATCCTATGCCTGTCTGTTTGAGTGGAGAGACATGTCTATTGGTCCACCAACCCCATACACCACATGCCCAATTATTCTGCCATAATGTCCAGATTCTGATATGAGATGATTATGCGCTTCCTTCACTTCAGGGACATCACCCAGTGCTCTCCCTGAAACCATCCAAATCATGAAAAATTATGTAAAATTCGCCCCCTCATAAACTTTTTTTCCCAAAGATTTGCAGATCTTTATGTCCCTGATCAGAACATATGTGTGGATGAGTCCCTGGTACACTTTACAGGCCGGCTAGTAATAAAACAATATATTCCTAACAAAAGGGCCAAATATGGGGTCAAAATTTACAAGTTATGGGAAAGAGCCATGAGATATCTGCATGCGTTCTGCATATATGAACGAAGAGATTCCCAGCTCCAGCCCCCTGAGTGCCCGGCCTACATGGACACAACTAGAAAAATTGTATGGGACCTGGCATACCGACTGCTGAACAAAGGTTATCATATATACCTAGATAACTACTATACCAGCCTGCCCCTTTTTAAATACCTACACCCTGCAAAAACCCTGGCCTGCAGAACCACTAGAAAGAAAAGGAAGGGCTTTCAACAATCTTTGGTCAACAAAAAAATGTGAAAGGGGGAAAAAAGCAGCTTTGAGAAGCAATGAAATGCTGGCTCTGAGGTGGAAGGATAGCAGGAATGTATATTACATAGTTACATATTTGTGAGGTTGAAAAAAGACACCAGTCCATCCAGTTCAACCTATGATGTGTGTGTGATTTGATGTTAAACGTGCATTGTATACCCCTGTATTTTGTGGTCTTTAAGGTGCCCATCTAATAGTTTTTTGAAGCTATCGATGCTCCCTGCTGATACCACTGCTTGTGGAAGAGAATTCCACATCCTTACTGCTCTGACAGTAAAGAATCCCTTATGTATTTTTAGGTTAAACTGTTTTTCCTCTAGTTTTAGTGAGTGGCCCTTATTGTATTCCCTTTCTCTGAAAAGTTTGTTCCTTATGCTAGGGTCCTCACCAGTACAGTATTTGTACTTGCTATCATATCCCCCCTCAAGCGTCTCTTCTCCAGAGAGAATAAGCCCAGTGCCCAGAGTCTTTCCTCATAGCTGATGTCCTCCATTCCCCTCATTATTTTTGTTGCCCTTCTCTGGACTCATTCTAGTTCCAGCACATCCTTTCTGAGGACCAGTGCCCAGAACCGGATGGCATACTCCAGGTGTGGCCGGACCAGGGACTTGTAGAGTGGGAGAATAATTTCTTTATTTCTAGAGTGAATCTCCTTTTTTGTACATGCCAGTATTTTGTTGGTTTTGCTTGCAGCGGCTTGGCATTGCATGCCACTGCCAAGCCTGTTGTCCACTAGGACCCCCAGGTCCTTTTTCATCTTAGATTCACCCAGAGGTTCTCTCCCTATTGAGTAGATTGCTTTCATGTTTCTGATGCATATATGATATGTCCACCATCCGTAATGACACCACAGTTGAGGTTCAAAGAAGACGAGGTCCCATTCAAAAGCCAACATGCGTCCAGGAATATAATCTTCACATGGAGGGGGGGGGGGATTTTAATGACTAAATGCTTTAGCCCTACTTAGCAACAAGGAGGTCCCATTTTTGGTACAAGGAAGTCACAATTTATTTAATTAATTTGGCCTTTTATAAGGCATATATTCACCAAATCCACGGAAAGCCCCACCCCCTTCCTAAAATTAATCAAAGAAATTGTCATGTCCCTCATCTATCAACAAAGACCCAAACAAAAGGAGCAAGAAAAAGACCAAAGTCAATACCTACCCACTCAGTGCTTATGGTAAGAGGTAGTACTGTGTATATTGACAATGCTTACTAATATTAGGTTAACAGCTGCTGCTATATAAGTTATTAAACATAAAATCAGGTGTATAAATAAAACAAAAAGTCCCACATATACACTAGCAGCGCTTCAGGGCTACTCTCCTTGAGCCCTATAATATACCAAAAAAGGTCAAACTACAGGTTGATTTTGCACGTAAATGCACAAGTCAAACAAAGTAGTCCGTTCATATACTGTATTTTCTGGCATATAAGACTACTCTTGAACCTCAAAAAAATCCCCCAAAAATGGGGGGTCGTCTTATACGCCGAGTATAATATCTCCAAGGTAACCTAAGTATAAGTATTACTGGTAGATGTAATCTCTCAAGACGCTGGCTGTGTGGAAATCCTGTACCGGTATACTGTATGTACCGTAGCTTCGGCTACATACAGTATACCGCGCTGAGCCAATCAGGGAGAGTGATGTATTCTAATATTGAATGCAAAGCCTGCTCGGATTGGTGGAGTAACATCAGCCCGCCTCTCTGACTCTGCCAATCCAAGCAGGCTTTGCATTAAATAATAGAATACATCGCTCTCTGTGATTGGCTCAGCACAGTATACTGTATGTAGCCGAAGCTACGGTACATTCGGTATACCGGTACAGGATTCCCGCACAGCCAGCGTCTTGAGATTACATCTACTGGTAATACTTATATTTAGGGTACCTTGGAGATATTATGAGAGATTACATGTATTACAGTACTTGGGGTACCTTGGAGATCTATGAGAAATCTGATGTTTTTCAATGGTGTTGCCTTGCTTCAGAAGGGGGGTAGACTTATACGGCGAGTATAGCCCAAAACCTATGTTTTAACTTGAAAATTTGGGGGGTCGTCTTATACGCCCAGTCATCTTATACGCCGGAAAATACGGTATGCATAACTAAATCAAAAAAAGTCCCAAAAATGTACAGTGGAATCCTCCTTAAAGACCTTGAAGAGTAGATGGCAAGGTAATACCTCCATCACACCTCCGTGAGCCCCTTAGGTAATGCAAACGTACCCTTAAGACTAAAGTCTGGCGTTTTGGATAGTTTGAAAGATCTTGGCTCTCCACCTCAGTCTGCCTGCTCACACCACGGTCCTGGAACCTCCTCTGGATAGCAATCAGCACCTCTCCAGACAATCTCCCATATTCATGGCCACCTCCTCTGCTGCCACTTCCAGTAAGACCCCCCTCAGAAAACCTTTGCTCTGATGCTGTTAGCCGACTTCATGAGCGCCACTCCCCGGATAACATTCCCCCATCTTAAAAAATATATAATTAGTGTTGCACAAAATAAAAATCTATCCAAATGTGTAAAAATTAAAAATATGTAGCAAAAAAAAAAAAAAAAAATTATATAAATATATATATGTGTGTATACCCTCAAGCAAAAGATTCAAATTTCATAATCTTAAAATGCTGTATCATAAATAAGATCCAATGATGAAAAGTATATATAAAAAAAAAAATAAAAAAATATATAGTTGTGTACAGTGCGATTCCTAAAAATAATATAAATATATATATGTGTATAACCCTCAAGCAAAAGATTCCAATTTCATAATCTCAAAATGCTGTATCATAAATAAAATCCAATGATGAAAGGTAAAAAAATATATATATCCTCAGGAAGACAAGTGGTCCCTTGTGTCGTCACGCGTAGGGGAAGGGCAAGGACGGACGGAGCGCTTCGCCGAGAGATTTGCGAGACTGTCAGGCTGTTGGACTGAATCCACTGCAGAGGATAGGACACAGCTGCAGCGTCTCCCACTATACCACAACTGTACTTTAAAGATTGTTACACGTGGATGGCTCTTTAAAGGTGCATGGATGCACCAAAGCATGTGAGTGCATTACCACATTTTTAATAAAATTAAAAGGTTTTTAAAAGGTATAAGCACCATTGTGAGCTTTTATATTTTTCATGATATGCTGATTACTACGGAGAAAGTGGCTGATATATGGGATATGATCACCTGGAGGCGTTAACCATTTGATATTCAGCATTTAAGCCCAATTGAATCTAACATAAGGTGAGCGCCCAATCACAAGGGGGTGCACGATTAGGAGTGAGTTGTGACACCCCGGTCACTCACCTGGTTTGGGGACACCACCACGAATTGGTGGCTTGAGCACTTATAGAAGATTTATTTGCACAGATTGTCACAAAAGACTTTATTGGACACTTGATTGCTATTTGCTGCATGGACTTATATATTTATTATTTTACCACAGACACTACTTATCATTTATAGCACTTTATATATTGTATGGATTGATATGCAGTACATTTAAGCACAAGGATTTATTGTGATACACACTTGTGATTTAGCACTTTGCACTTTTTTCTAGCACAATTCATATTCATTTCTAGGAATCGCACTGTACACAACTATATATATTTTTTTACCTTTCATCATTGGCTTGAGAGTAATACACATATATATATTTATATTATTTTTAGGAATCGCACTGTACACAACTATATATATATATAATTTTTATATATACTTTTCATCATTGGTTCTTATTTATGATACAGCATTTTAAGATTATGAAATTGGAATCTTTTGCTTGAGGGTTAGACACATATATATATTTATATAATTTTTTTTTTTTTTTGCTACATATTTAATTTTTACACATTTGGATAGATTTTTATTTTGCGCTACACTAATTATATATTTATTGGCTCTTTGCACTTTATGAGAAGTGAAGTGTTTGCGGCATTTTTAAAAATCTAAGACAGGAAGGTTGCTCACAGGAATATTTGATTCTTTTGGTATACATTCCACCATCTTAAGCAGGCCAAAGATGCCAAAAAAGATGTGTATGCAGCAAAAGAGGATTTTGTAGAAATACCAGCTACCATTGTTTGACTATGCCTCTGCCTACCATTTGGACTGCTTTCACGTGAATTGACCCTGGTCTATTTTACAAACGACGCTTCTGTCTACCATTTGAATTGCTTCCCTGTGAACTGACCCTGGCCTGTTTTATCAACTACGCTTCTGCCTACCGCCTTGACTGCTTGCACGGGAACTGACCCTGGCCTGTTTTATCGACTATGCTTCTGCCTACTGCTTGGACTGATCTGTTCAGGGTTGGCGCTAGGCATAAGGCAGCCAAGACGGCCGCCTGAGGGCGTCAGGAGAGAGGGGGCGCTAAAGCCAGGGCTTCTCTCCCCTGCCCGCACGTTTACCTTGCTAGACACAGCAGTGCGCAGTGACAGGCAGCACAATCATGGCACTGTGAACTTCAGAGCAGCCTCCACAAATTTTCACCTACTCCCCCAGCACCTGCTCTCTCCCTGGTTGTTTGTTTTTCTCACTCCAGCCCTCGCTACAAACAATCTCCTGCCATGGACTCCCACCTCCAGTCCAGCACAGATACAAACGCCGCTGAACTGGAGGTGATAAGGATGAGAGGGAGGAGGAGCTGAATGAGACCGGAGGGGGGCATCAGGCACAGGAGATAGAATGGCACAGATGACGATCCTCTGAGGAAGGTAGGGCATGGATTAAATGCCTTTTTATGCCTGACTGCATAAAATCATACAGCCCACTGCATGTATATGGGGACCCTCTCTAGCAGTGGTGGCTGGTGCTCAAAATTTTTTTTTGGGGGGGGCGCAAACAGAAAAAATCTAATAGGCATTGCTTTACGGCAAAAAAACACGGCAAATAATTGCATGACTTTGAGGTCACAAAAGTGTGAAAGGGGCCTTTAGTAATCAAAGTATAGTATGCCCCCTTTCAATGCAGAGTTACGACAGCATGCCACCATCAATGCAGAGTTACCACAGCATGCATGCCACCATCAATGCAGAGTTACTACAGCATGCCACCATCAATGCAGAGTTACTACAGCATGCCACCATCAATGCAGAGTTACTACAGCATGCCCCCATCAATGCAGAGTTACTACAGCATGCATGCCACCATCAATGCAGAGTTACTACAGCATGCCACCATCAATGCAGAGTTACTACAGCATGCGTGCCACCATCAATGCAGAGTTACTACAGCATGCCACCACCAATGCAGAGTTAATACAGCATACCACCATCAATGCAGAGTTACTACAGCATGCATGCCACCAACAATGCAGAGTTACTACAGCATGCCACCATCAATGCAGAGTTACTACAACATGCCACCATCAATGCAGAGTTACCACAGCATGCATGCCACCATCAATGCAGAGTTACTACAGCATGCATGCCACCATCAATGCAGAGTTACCACAGCATGCCACCATCAATGCAGAGTTACTACAGCATGCCACCATCAATGCAGAGTTACCACAGCATGCATGCAACCATCAATGCAGAGTTACTACAGCATGCCACCATCAATGCAGAGTAACTACAGCATGCCACCATCAATGCAGAGTTACCACAGCATGCATGCCACCATCAATGCAGAGTTACTACAGCGTGCCAGCATCAATGCAGAGTTACCACAGCATGCCGCCATCAATGCAGTGTGGGCCCCCCCCCCAGACCAGTGCACTTACCTGGAGCCCTGGAGCAGCGGCGACGGCTTCTGTCCTGGCGGGCGGCTTCTCCTCACTCAGCGACGTCTTCTGTTTCCTGTCCTGGCAGGCGGCTTCTTCTCAATCGCCTCCTCCTCGGCCAATGGCATGGGGTTTGCAATGCGGCCAATCAGGAAGCTGGTATTAGACCGGCTTTCTGATTGGCCAGGAGGAGGATCGGTGTGACAATAGCGAATTTTCATTCGCTATTGTCACACAATGGGTGGGCTCTGGGCGCACTGCTCTGCACCCCGGGACCCCCCTTTGCATCGCCCTATTAGAGCCTCTGGCTCTAATCAGGTGATTGAAAAAAAACAAAAAAACATTGAGATCCATGTGTCCGGTGCCCTGCATGCAGATTAGGGGGCCGGACGCATGGAAGGGGGGGCGGCGCCCCTGCGCCCTCAATAGACCGGCCGCCGCTGCTCTCTAGAGTGAAAACATGGGGAATAGAGGACAGAGAAGGAGAGATAGAGCAAGGGAAAAATGAGATGGGGCAGTGAGAGAAGCTGGAAAGGAGATGGGGACAGAACAGTAGACACATGGGTGTGCACTCCACTTTACTCCGCAGGGGATCTGTGAGCTGATCCCTGTTGAGCAGAGTGGGACAGAGCCCAGATGTTGCTGTCTGTTTACACACAACTGCAATCTGATCCAATCCATCATTTCATTTGTTTTTAGTGGACCGGATTGGATTGAAGATTACACCCACTGCTTCATAGAATAGAATGGAGGGTCCAATTGGGTCTGCCTGAAAAACAGACAGGCAGATCCAACTGGACTGCTCATATAAAAGTACCTAAAGTGCAATGTGATACATATTTTAATTATTCCCAATATATATGTTCCAAAGTGCTAGTGCAGTTAATACATACTGTACATTTCATACAAAAAGTCCAATAAAATTGCATTGTGATAAACTGTTTGCATCAACTTCAGTGTATTATCACCAAGACAGAGCACATACCATCTGCTTACCAAAAAAGTTGTCCTCTTAAAATTATCACGGTATAGTGCATTACCCAGCCAAATATAACTATTTGTCTCTTTATCCTTTGCTGTAAATATAGTACTTTAACCTCCCTGGCGGTGATCCCGAGCGTGACTCAGGGTTAATTTTTTCTATCAGGAGCGGTAACCCAGAGTCACGCTCGGGGTAGTATTGCAGAGTGCCAGCGGAGCCCCCTTAGCTCCCCGGGTAATGCACTTACCTTGTCCCGGCGATCCAGCGATGTCCTTCGCTCCGATCGCCGGGTGACCGGCGTCTGACTTCCTGGTTCCGTTCCCTGCGAGCAGAGGCGGCGCATGGGAGCGGAACTGGGCGGGAATTTCAAACAGTGTAAAAATAAATAAAAGAGGTGATACAATGTAATCTGAGATGATTACACTGTATCACCACAGATTACCTCAGATCTGAAAGTACAGTGCCCCTTCTGATATTATACTTGTGATTTGTGCCCAAAAAAAATATATATTATGGCATAAAAAAAGCGCCAGTTTACTAAAGCGCTTTTGGACCAGCTGAGTGACAGCGACAGCGACCCGGAGGTGCTCGCGGAAGTGAGCGATAGCGAGTCGTGAGGTGATTTGTCGTCTGACACTGACACTGACACGGATCTGGCAAGTGACAACGGCGATGACCCTGCACCTGACCTGAGCGATGTGCGCACTTGGTGAGCTATTGATTGCGATGCGGACCAGGTAGCGCCCCCAAGATTCACCTGGGATGAAGGTAGATGTCGAGCGTGACAACCCTCTGGCATACCTGCAATTATTCCTCACTGAGGAGGTAATTGAAAAAATTGTCCCGGAGACTAATCGCTACCAAGAGCAGCAATCCGCCAAGCTGCATGCCAGGCTTTCCAGAAGCAGAAAGTGGGAACCGGTGACGAAAGAGGACATGTGGCAGTTTCTGGGACTCCTCTTTCTTCAGGGGTTGGTGGGGAAACCGTTCCAGAAATGGTACTGGACCACCAACAGGTTACTGGCCACTCCGTTTTTTGGCACCGTGATGTCTGAGTATCGCTTCTCCCTGATTATGAAGTATTTCCACTTCACAAACAATGAGGAGTTTGATGAGGCCACGCATCCTGCGCCCAAACTGAAAAAAATCTGTGAGGTATGGCAAATTATTGTGGCCAATTTCCAGTGGACCTACGTGCCAGAAAGGGACGTCAGTGTGGATGAGAGTTTGATGGCCTACAAGGGACGCCTAAGCTGGATTCAGTACATTGCATCCAAAAGAGCGCGGTTTGGCATCAAATCATATATGCTCTGCGAGTCATCCACGGGGTACATCTGGAATTCGGTAATTTACACCGGTAAAGGCACTAAATTCAACCCCAGGTACAGCGGCTATGGGATGGCCACATAATCCGTCCTTACACTTCTGGAGCCATTGCTGAACCAGGAATATTGTGTGACCACGGACAACTTCTACACGTCCCCGGAACTATATGATGTTTTTCTACAAAATAAAACCAACGCATATGGTACCGTTAGGCCTAACCGACGAGACATGCCATCTTTGTTTGCCAAAAAAAAAACTAAAAATCGGAGAAATGGTTGCCTGGCAGAAGGGTAAGATGATGGCAATGAGATGGCGAGACAAGAAGGATGTGTGTCTCATGAGCACTGTGCACAATACCCCCACTGCCATGGTCCACACAAAATGTGGGACAGATGTGCTGAAGCCGCAGGTCGTGATAGACTATAACAAAACAATGGGAGGTGTCGACAGAGCCGATCAGGCCATGACCTTCTATTCGGCTATGCAAAAACAGCAAAAAAATATTATAAAAAAATATTCAGACACCTTCTGGAACAATGTCTTTGGAACGCTTATATCCTGCACAGAGCAAACAGTGACAAGCCTCTTCCTCATTCCGAGTTTGTCTGGAAGGTGGCTGAGCAGATTTTTGTAAAGCACCAGACACCATCAGGAGTTGTAAATAGACCTGGACGTCGCGCTGTTGACGTTGTCAACCCAGAACGTCTGACCGGCCGTCACTTTGCAGACTATATCCCGCCAACCGCAAAAAAGGCAGCACCTACCAGGATGTGCGTAGTTTGTTGCTCAAAGCGCGATAGCAATGGAAAGAAAGTCCGAAAGGAAACCAGGTTCCATTGTCCTGATTGTGACGTCGGACTTTGTGTAGTTCCTTGTTTCAAAATGTATCACACGCAGGATGTTTATTGAATTTTCTTTGTTTGACAAATTTCCTTATTTACTACATTATTGAATAAAATTACATTATTTATCAGATTATAATTCATGATTTTGTGTTTCAAAGTTTATCACATCTGGGATGTCTACTAGAGTCTTGTTTGGTCAGGTTTAAGTCAGTAATGACTAAGAATTGTAGGCCTATAATACATAACACCAAATTTCCATGCAGAAAATTGTACCGCTTTTGGTATAACATTCCAGACATAATCATACCGCCAGGGAGGTTAATAAAGCAGCACCGTTTGTCCGGCTAATGCACTATAGAGTGCTTTATTCTTTGCATATAGGGGCTTTCCTGTGGTTGGTACTGGACTGGATGGAGTAGCAAAAGGCCACTTTTAGGAGAAAGCTTTGTCGCTTTTTTGAGTGAAGTGGCTGCAAATATCTGGCAGATAACAAGCACACATGACCTCATATGTTTATGAAGTCACATTTTTTGGTAAGCAGATGGTGTGTGATTGGTCTTGGTGATGTTACACTGAACTCGGTGCAAACAGCTTGTAGTGGATCTGCACAAGTTTATCACGGCACAATTTTATTGGACTTTTTGTATGAATTGCGTGTTAATGCATATCATTTATTGCACTAGCACTTTTTAATGTATATATATTAATTGCAGTTTAAGAAGGTGTTGGTGAGTGGCGCTACCACCATGCACAGATCTGTTTGTGCATTAAACAGATCTGTGCATGGTGGTAGCGCCACTCACCAACACCTTCTTAAACCCCAATTCATTTTTACCCTAGCGGTAGGTTGGAGGCAGCTAAAACCACTGGTTTTGAATACATTTTTATATTAGGAACTCCATAGCGTGGGTATACCAACCCTTTTATTCTGCTATATATATTAATTGTTCTATATCTCATTGCACCTTATTGTGGTTCACACATATATTATGGATGTTTTTTCTTTGTACATAAGGGTTTGCTTATGTAAGATATTTTGTATTTCTGTGATTTTGCAAATTTGAAAGCACTTTGATAGCATTGATAATCATTTAAAAGAACAGTGCACCTAATTTTTATATAGCAATATATTTTGGTGTTGACATATTTGAGCACCTTTTTGTTTGCTACTTTTCCGTTGGTTATATTGATTTGTAGTCATATTTTTTTTTTTCATTTGTTGTTTTTCACAAGCGCAGAGTTAGGCTTCTTTCACACGGTCCGCTGCGTGCTGCTGTCCGTTCTCTGCTCAGCAGGAATCGATCCGCCGATCCCCGCTGAGCCAGCGGATGACAGCTCCGTCTCCGCACTGTGTGCAGAGAGGAAGGTGTCAGAGCCCCGCTGCTCTCTATAGGGAATTGGATGAGAGCAGACCGCCTGTCCGCTCTCATCCGATCCCCTGGATGGATGGAAAATAGGGTTTCCATCCGTCCGGATTTCACGGACAGGATCGGATGCGGATGGCAGCGGGTGTCAGTGGACATGTCTCCGCTGACATCCGCTGCCCCATAGGGATGCATGGAGGATCTGATCAGATCCGCCTAAAAAACTGACAGGCGGATCTGATCGGTTCGTTCGTGTGAAAGGACCCTTACACACATATTTAAAAAAAAAACAGAAGATGTGGTGGAAAGTGGACAGGGCAGGGGAGATGAGAATAGAGCAGAGAACATTGGGAGATGGAGACAGACAGAGCAGGGGAAATGGAGCGGTTAGAGCAAGAAACATGGGGACAGTTTGTTAAAAAAGAATGCTTTTCTCCTTTCCATTAATGTCCGTAGAGAAGAGCGCCCATATATTTTCAGTTTTCCCCGTCTGTTCTGTGCATGCACAGTTTTGGGGCTGGTCAATGATTAGACAGCTGAGATCTGCCTAACTGGGGCAGTGGGGCAGGCACAGGAGGATGCAAGTGATGTCTGTGTGCTTGGCTCCTGTTTCTAGTAGTTTCAAAAAGATGGGAGTGAGGGGGAGGAAGGACCAACAGCCTGCCCTAGCCTGTGCCAACCTGCAGTGCCCTACAGCCCACCCACCTGACGCCAAAGCCATACAGCCCACCTACCTATCCACAGTGCCCTACAGTCTGCATGCATTGAATGGACAACAATGTAAGAGATAAGTGGGACTGGGGACCCTAAGGAACTCTGCAAACTCTGGTGTAAGAGCCCACTTACATAATAGTTGCTAGCGTTCCCCCTTAAATCACAGTGCCCAGAGCCCCTTTTCATTATAGTTCCCCCTACAGTATAAGGGAGAACTCTATGGATTCTGATGAAAGGGCTCATTCAGAAAGGTGCTGAGTCCTGTCCTCCCAGAAGAGCTGCTGTCTGGGGTTGGGGTGGCGGAAGGATAGTGGGGAGGGGGGCACCAAAATGCACCTTTGCCTATGTTTATAAAAATCCTTGCACCAGCCCTGGATCTGTTGCCCTGCTACTGTAGTACACAGGGGTCTCACATATGTGAGAGGCTTCAGAATTGATTTTCCGGATGGAGAAAACTTATTTGGTTATCTCTGGGTTTTGTAATTTCCGGATTAGAGTCTGGAGTCCGGAGACTTCAAAGACATTTGGGTGGGAGAAGCCTCTACCCCTGTCCCCCAGGTCTTATCTGACCAAGGCCCTTGGCCTGATGCTGACTTACTACCATCATGCCTTTGCCTGCCACATAAAATTAGCTGTAGCAAGAGACAGTATGTTTATGAACGTCTGGAGAGCGGTACAATAATGAGTGTCTGCAGGTAACAGTGTTCCAGGACCAATATTGTGGCTGTGTTGACCATGTCTCTGCCTGGACAATTCCTTTGTACAAATGCTTTGGCTGTGCTGACAATATCCCAGTATTGACTATAGATGATATTCCTGTCTGCTTCCTGGATAATTACTATTGTAGTCAATAAGCATGTCCCTGCCTGCTGCCTGGACCAATGCTCTTCTCTGCACTACTAAAACCAAAGGTAATACTTTTTTTTTAAGTAAAGTGTAAAGGAAAATCCGCGCTTAGGATAAGAGAGGAGGGAGGTGGTAGGGAAAAAAAGGGAAATCCAATTGGCTGCAGCCCACTTTGGAATATAACCTGCTAGAGATTATACTAGATATGTGGAAAGAAGGAGGAAGTGCTTGGCGCTGCCAATATGTGCGTGAAATGGTAAAGGTGCTTCACTCAATGGTGGGAGATGATAAGTGTAAATATCACAAATGTTATGCACAGATAAGAAATGCAGTAGGTATATAAATAAATAAGTTAGTTCCCAAATGTTCAAAAGGTAAAATGCAATGATATAGTATAAAACTTATATTCTAAAAGCCAATATTAAGTGTATATAAAAGCTAAATGGTGACATAAAATATCATAAATACACTGTGGTAAAAAGTAGTGCCCTTCAAGTGAGGGTGAGGTAGTGACGTTGAAAGAAAAAAAAATTATATATATATATATTATTAAAGTGCAGTGAATAGTTTATAAAGTAAAAAAGCAGACCAATAAATGGTGATGAAAAGTATGATTAAAAAAATAAATGTATATTGATTAGAGTGACTTAAGTGGCCAAAGAGTGACGTGCTCAAAGAAGAAGTCTCAATCCCAAAAAAAGGGGGGAAGAGAGTGCCCAGTGGGGTCCCCCAAATCACAGTGGGGTAAACCAAAAAAGTGAAAAAATGAAAAATACGGATACAAAAAATGTGATAAAAAAATGGTGACTGGGTGTCTGTTGTACAAGATATCTCCAAAGCAAAGGTGTGCTAGTGGGAGAAATGCGCAAGAGAATATTGTCCAAGAATGCACAAAAAATGCATCAACAGAGTCTTCAAAAGCGCATAGAGATTTAACAGTCCACAATTATGATGAGGTGCCAATATCACTGGTGCCACAGGGTGGATAATTCTAGAGTGAGGACTATGGTGCTCCCCTGTTCAGTGGGTTCGGTGCTCCCCTTTTCTAGTAAAATACCCAGCTTACCAGAAAGAACTACCCCCACAGGGGTAGAGCGCAGGTCGATATTATTAGGGATCGCTCCCAAGGAAGAGGGGTCCGGTCACCTGGTCCACTTCAAATGTTCCAGTTCCCCAGGTCACAATTTCTTGGCGTATTAGTAGGGATATCCCAACTTTAGTGCTCCAAAAAAGCCATCCCAGGACATGTGTATAAAAAGATGCCTCCAAATAGTGAAATACCGCTAAACTATTTTTTATTGCATCAAAGATAAAAACAGGTACTCGCATAAAAAATAGTAGTAACAATTGCTCATATGACTTAGGAGCCGCATGGTCCTCTCTGGCGGTGTAGTGGTGAACGGCGTGCGTTCTCCCGACCGGAGCTGCGTTCCAAGCCGATCAGTACAACAAAAGCGGAAGTGATGCGGTGCTTTTCAAAGTGATGCGGTCTTTTCACATTTTCCAAAAACTTGTGGACTAAAATGACATGTTCAAAAGACTCATTATGCCTCAAAGATTATACGTTGGGGTGTTTGCTTTCCAAAAAGGAGTCATTTTGTTGGAGTTTTCATTTTCCTGGTGTTCCAGGGCTTTCAAAAGTGCGATAGATTATCAGGAAATTATATGTGTAATTTATGCTCCTAGAATGTCTGACGGTGCTCCCTGTATGTTGGGCCTCTGCATGTGGCTAGGCTGCGCCTCCGCCCTGCCCCCTCTCAGTGAGCTCAGTAAGGATATAATGATTTCAGTCCTCGCTCACTGAGAGGAGGTGGGGCGGAGGCGGGGCAGAGAACGGCCTGAATACATGGCATACAATACAACTCAATGAGAGGAGGCGGGGCGGAGGCGGGGCAGAGAACGGCCTTAATACATTGCATACAATACAACTCAATGAGAGGAGGCGGGGCGGAGGCGGAGCAGAGAACGGCCTGAATACATTGCATACAATACAACTCAATGAGAGGAGGCGGGGCGGAGGCGGGGCAGGCACGGCTCAGTACAGCTCAGCTCCTGCGAGATTTCTGGAATAGAATACATCCCAGCACACACTGCGAATCGCCGAATGACGTCATCGCCGATCAGACCCAGAAGTGAGGAGAGAAGGAATAAAGCAGAAATTAAGGTATTTACTAACAAAAAAAAAAAAAGTTTCCATTGGTAAAAGCCATTTTAAAGGGGATTACATAGATCTAAAGTTCCAAAAATGGGTGGAACTCCACTTTAAGAGTTGTCTAACACATGAGGTTTGTAAGTAACAATCAAAAGAGAAGGGTCAGCTGATGCTCACAACCAAGAAACGCATGGTCACACAAAATTTCACTTTTGAGGGCCAAAATGCAAAACAATTACAGCAAACAGACAAAACAGACAAAACACTCATCAAACCACAGCCAGAGTGGGTCATTACGATTGCATCCTGCCTGCAAATATCTTAATCTCTGGCCATGATCAGTGATACCAAAAACAAAACTATTCAGGTTGTAATATGTTTGGCATGTGGAGGGTACTGTTAGGAACGCTCCCTGTATACACTAATGTGCACAGACGCAAACCTTTCCCATTCAATCGTGAACGCATGTTCTCCAATGTGACCCACGGCTGTTTGCCCAGGCTTGTAGGCATACGCACATGCGCACACAATGACCTTTCTGGTTTTGGTGCCCAATGGCCTATTTAAGGGTGGCTGGTACACTCACACTTAGCTGTCTTGTCTGCAGCTCCTCCTGTGTTCCTGAACCTGAGACCTGTTGTATCCAGCGTAATTCCTGTTTGACCTCCAGGCTTGTCCCTCACCTCGCTTGTCTGCTGCCCGTCCTGACCTCGGCTTGTCCTGTGACAACTCTTCTGCCTTACCCCTGTCTGTCCATCTGCCATCAGATCTGGACCTGTTCACCTCCTGGCGGGGCGACCCAGAGGACCTCGACCTGGTGCTATACACGCAGCAAAATCCATCCTCACCATCAGAGGCTCTGGTGAAGACCGGTTGGCACTTCGATTCCTCAACTTAGGTTAGCCTGTGTCTACTGCCTGGGTGACTCATCTGTGTTCCATCTCCTGGTGACTGAGAGGCTACCCTCTGCATGTCAGGCTTGCCATCAGAACCTTGACAGGTACAAAGCAGGAAATGTAAACTTTGTGAGGGCTGCTTCACACAAATTGTTGACAAGCACATTCGTCATCAGCATCCAACATTTAAATATGGGTGCAGGATCACACCATACTTATAAATCCATATCTGACCAACACAAAATTTATAGACTTTGTGTAAAACCCACACTCTCTTTATTTATAATGCCCTTTCTTTTGTTTCCATTATATGAAACCCATCAGAAATATAATACCTTGTGAAAAAGAAGCTGTAACACCACAACAGAGGAAGAAACTCTAACCAGATAGTGGCATGCTTGGGATTTGAACCAATGACCCCGGTGCTGCAAGGGAGAAGTGCTAACCAGTTAGCTACTGTGCTGCCACATGCATGGAGTCTCCATCTCTGTGGTGTTAAACAGCCCTAAGTCCCTGGGGTGCAAAAACTTCATTAATGCAGATGTACCCTGGAAGTCCTGTGTGCCATTGACCAACCTCTTTCTGTGATATGCCATCTGGTTCCAAGGCTGGTTATGGCTGATTACTGTCAGCATGCTCCTATAAGACCACCTCTAATTTTGAGGCTTTTTGCTTGATATGAGGCTGCAATTGGTGCTGGTGTGTAATTCTCAAGCCTGCTAATTTTTCTTCCCTGTGGAACACATATAGCAACATTTGCAATGGTGGCGGAACCCTCTTACACCTAAATACTACATTTTTTTAGGCATTTACCTATAGGTGGTGAAATTACATCAGGCAGGAGTTGTGTTTATTGATTTATTCTGTGATATTTGGTGTTTATCGGTGTGTGAGTGTAAAATAGTGGTTTTACCCTCTGAAATTTGGTAATGACATTTTGATTTGGATTAATGATGTTGGTACACATTACATTTTTGTAGTGAAAATGATGATCATTTGGAAATACTAAACAACACAAAATTGTTACTCATTTTAAATTTGCATCAGCAATGGTATTGTGTGTGCTTTGTGAAGACAGCTGTGGGAGTTTTGGTTTAGATTTATGTGAGATGGAGAGCAACAAGTGCATTATCTACCATTTACTTATCAGATGTCAAACAGCTAAGTCTCTGAGCATGCTCAGTTTAACCAGAGATATGGCTCAATTGGCAAAGTGGCTGTGCATGCTCAGTGTAACAAAATATATTACACAAATGGCAAAGTCCCTGGGCATACACAATGCACATGGCAACTTATTAGGTAAATTGGCAACATGATTTGGTATAAAAAGAGCCTCTCAGAGTGGCAGTGTCTCTCAGAAGTCAAGATGGGCAGAGGATCACCAATTCCCCCAATGCTGCGGCCAAAAATAGTGGAGCAATATCACAAAGGAGTTTCTCAGCGAAAAATTGCAAAGAGTTTGAAGTTATCATCATCTAAAGTGCATAATATCATCCAAAGATTCAGAGAATCTGGAACAATCTCTGTGCATAAGGATCAAGGCCGGAAAACCATACTGGATGCCCATGATCTTTGGGTCCTTAGACGGCACTGCATCACATACAGGAATGTTACTGTAATAGAAATCACAACATGGGCTCAGGAATACTTCCAGAAAACATTGTCGGTGAACATGATCCACCGTGCCATTCGCCGTTGCCGGCTAAATCTCTATAGGCCAAAAAAGAAGCCATATCTAAACATGATCCAGAAGCGCAGGTGTTTTATCTGGGCCAAGGCTCATTTAAAATGGACTGTGGCAAAGTGGAAAACTGTTCTGTGGTCAGACGAATCAAAATTTGAAGTTCTTTTTGGAAAACTGGAACGCCATGTCATCCCGACTAAAGAGGACAAGGGGACAACCCAAGTTGTTATCAGCGCTCAGTTCAGAAGCCTGCATCTCTGATAGTATGTGGTTGCATGAGTGCGTGTGGCATGGGCAGCTTACACATCTGGAAAGGCACCATCAATGCTGAAAGGTATATCCAAGTTCTAGAACAACATATGCTCCCATCCAGACGTCGTTTCTTTCAGGGAAGACCTTGCATTTTCCAACATGACAATGCCAGACCACATACTGCATCAATTACAACATCATGGCTGCGTAGAAGAAGGACCTGGGTACTGAAATGGCCAGCCTGCAGTCCGGATCTTTCACCCATAGAAAACATTTGGCGCATCATGAAGAGGAAAATGCGACAAAGAAGACCTAAGACAGTTGAGCAACTAGAAGCCTGTATTAGACAAGAATGGGACAACATTCCTACTCCTAAATTTGAGCACCTTGTCTCTTCAGTCCCTAGATGTTTGCAGACTGTTATAAAAAGAATGGGGGATGCCGCACACTGGTAAACATGGCCTTGTCCCAACTTTTTTAAGGTGTGTTGTTGATGCCATGAAATTTAAAATCAACTTATTTTTCCCTTAAATTATATATTTTCTCAGTTTAAACATTTGATATGTCATCTACTGTATGTTGTATTTTGAATAAAATATTGAAATTTGAAACTTCCATACCATTGCATTCTGTTTTTATTCACAATTTGTACAGTGTCCCAACTTTTTTGGATTCAGGTTTGTAAATAAAAAATAAAATAGTTTTCTTTTTTTTTTTTTAGTTTTTTAAGTTTTTTATTAAAATAAAATTCAAATAAGGTGCATTAATTTAGTGTCATAATAATGACAAAGTTATTGCTAAATCAATAGGCCGATAGCAGAATTGTAAAATCTGTTTGTTTCCATTTAGTGTCATCCATATGTGAGAGCATAAGTGATTAAAGAATATTAACTCAAATGATATTCTCACCAAAAATACGTTTTACTTTACGTTTTACAAATCCATATGCCATTTGGAAACAAAACACTCTAAAACTTGCCGTTCATAATAATGGTCTATAATGCGTGGCTTAGTTTGATGGTTGTATACTCCCACATGTGGAAACATACATGTAGCTTTATATGTGGTGTGGGGTGCGCTAAACAACAAATAAATAATGAATATATAACATATATCTATGTGTGAACCAAATCAACAAAAGTAAATATATATAACATATATCAATCTGTGAAGCCAATTAATAATGCAAATCCATTGGTGCATAAACATAAAAGTTCATAAGTGTCCATAAATATTTTGCAGGTGAGTAGAATTGTATTCTATCCGAATAATACGTGTATCCACCACCGAGTGAAATTCATCCTTACCAAACGGAAATAAATAAGGTGCAACTATATTTTCTTGTGCTGAAAAAATATCCAATCTCCTTGTGAACAAACACCACGTGTAAATCACCAAGAATTAGCCTCTTACCAGATGGTAATAGGTATGCACTTGTTCAGTGAAACCACCGCCTTGCTTCCTCTTTAAAATCCTGAAGTGGGATGTAGAACCGCTCTACCTTTCTTTCTCCACTAGATGGCAACGAGTACCAGCAAGAAACACAGCCTCATCCTTCTTTACAAGCTCACAAAACCACTGTGTATTAAAGGAAAAAAGAGGGCTAATAGTGTATTACCCTTGAGATTTATTAAAAAAACAGTTGATAATGCACTTACAATTAGATGTCTTGTATTCAGCATAAACATAGGCATACGAATTCCTGCAAAGGCTTGCGGCCGGCTGCAGCACGGACCGCAAGTTGTGTGTGACGTGTGCGCCTCCTAATCTGACCGGTTTCTTCCCATAGGACTTCTACTGAGACAGGAGACTGTCTCAGAGATATATCTGTCTCAGAGATAGATATATGTTATATATTCATTATTTATTTGTTGTTTAGCGCACCCCACACCACATATACATTTATCTATATTCAAAAGCACTGAATACCGGGAGCAGCTTCAACGCACTATCAGCGCACCCATCCCCCCTTACAACATACATGTAGCTTTGCATTGGGCCCAAGTCATATAGATGAAAGCTAAAATAGTATCCAGTGATAAATAGGGAGGCTAGCTTTGTATGTCATTGTATATATTTTGGAGTGCTGCACTCCAATTTTTCACCCCCGAGTTTTCTATAAAATATATGTATGGAATTGGAATTTAACACATATATCACATGATTACTTCAAAAAAACATATATTAAAAACCTGCTATGTGCTCAGGGCTTTTTTCTCAGAGAATAGGGGCAGGAACTCATTCCACCCCTTCAACACACACCAAACTGCATTAAATATTGGGTGTGGCCAAGTCATAAAGGGGCAATAAATACCTGGAGTGCATTACTTACAGAGTGCAGAGTTCTGGGGGTTACACACAGAGTGCAGAGTTCAGGGGCGGCACAACACACAGGGTACAGAGTTCTGGCGGTTTACACACTGAGTGCAGAGTTCAGGGGCGGCACTACACACAGGGTGCACAGTTCAGGGGCGGCACTACACACAGGGTGCAGAGCTCAGGGGTGGCACTACACACAGGGTGCAGAGTTCAGGGGTGGCACTACACACAGGGTGCAGAGTTCAGCCCTCTTTCACAGCCACTTACCTCTGCATTCTCCATCCACATCTCATTTTCACCCCTCTTTAGCACTGACCTCTGCTCACAACCTCTCCACCCCCCCCCCCATCCCCCCATCCACTGCCTCACCTTCTCCCTCGCTCCTTAAAAGCCCTGCCATCTTCTGCATGTCTTTCTTTTGTTGCCGTATTCAGCTGAATCACCCAGCTGGCTCTAGTATCTCCCCACAAACTGTAGGCAGTTTCATCTTTCTCACTTGCAGGGAGATCATCCAGCAGGGGTATCGGCATACGAGCACAAGGGAAAAATGGAAATCGCAGAGGATCAGCCTACCACACAATGCCCCCCTTCTGCCCATGACCACACTGCACACCGAGCACCTTCTTCTCCCTTGTCCCCTTCCTCCACTAAGTGGAATCTGCTCAGGAGATCAGATCTGTGGGAGATGTTAGGAGACAAGTTGTCATTTGTTAACACAGAAGCCAGACTTCTGTGTTTACAAATGATAGTGGTGAGTGGGGAGCAAAGAGCCTAAACCAAAGGTGGTGGAACTCAGTTCCGCCAAGTTCCAGCTGAAAAAAAGCCCTGTATGTGCTTAATCAGTATCGCACCACTCTGCAATCACAAACTTTAACAAAAGGGCTGTCAAACCAGCATAAGTTATAAATAAACAAAAAAAAAGAAAAGAAATTCAGCCCCATCAAGTGAAAAACCAAAAACCACAAAGTCTTTTTATATGCAAGATCCAATATTTCTTTAGTGTTTTCTATAATGTTATCTCTGGGAATGTTACTGTCATGACTCACTTCAAAACCAAAAATTCTGAATGAACCCTTGCACACTGCTATACACCCTTTAATTCTGAAAAAAAAAAAAAAAAGAAGTGGATTTTGAATTCACATACATTTTAAATACTGTACATGTTTAAGTTGGCCAGCAGTATCAAAGTGATTCCTTTCTGGTCAGTCCCTACTCTGTTCTGCAAAATGCTCCAGTGGATATGGCGTCAATATGGGGCAAACAGACACAAGTTGTCGGAGAGCTACAAGTGAAGGGCTGGTCACTGACCTGAACTATGCAATAGAAACAAGATGTACATACCTGTGCTCACAACACCAGACTCCTCTTGTGCAACTCAAAGTTTGCCACAAAAATAACCTGAAGTCTGCTATGACATTTATTGTGGGACTTACAAGCTACTAGGTCCCCAGGGGTTTAAATATATGCTCCAATGTCCTTCATTCATCAACAATGTGTATAGCCTCAAAAAAACAAGTATAAAGTAAAAAAATAATAATATAGTTTAAAATTGTGTAGAGAGTTCCTGCAGTTACATGCTAAATATTTGCCACAATCATACTAAAATTATCCTGTAATGAATAAAAATATATGTAATGTGACTATACTTTAAATTTGAAAATGCATAGTTGGTTTATTAGGTGTAAAATAATAAAAAAGGTTTAAGTAACTTAGCTATGAAATTAATTAAATGCAATCCACAGTAATCTTTTCCATTATCCCTAACCCACAGTAGATTGCAAATAACACTGTTCACAATCACATATGGTACTGACAGGCTCTAAGTATAATGGTATCCAAGTGTGTCAGAAGGTAAAGCTTACGTTTAGACTCAGGCATCTGATAATGCTCACACTTTGTATGATTTTTATAAATCAAAACAGAAAGACTTACTTGTAATGTGCCTAGCTATAGATTTCATCAATTTTAAATAAATAGCTAATGTTCCCATACTGCATGTATTCAGTTTATTAGCTTGGTATGGAAATACTTGAGGGAAATGTGTTTAAAATTCTTTTGTGACTTGATTATTTTTTTCTTTTCTTGGATGTATCTTTAGAATGGTATATTTAACTCTACGGTCCTTCTGTGGCATCTGAAGACTGTTGTATTGGTTTCAAGAAGTGGGGCAAATGAATGTGGCTGTTTTATTTGTTAGCATAGTTTATCAGGTAGAAAATACCAAGTGTAGCACTGTCCCCATAGGGCTTGCTGTGTGAGGACTTGTTGGGCCTCCTCTAGCACACAGTCACTTAGGGAACAGTTTACACATCCCTCCTTACACCCAATGGCTCATCACTCAATAAACAGTCCGGGGTATTGTTTTTTTTTAGTGTTTATTTTGGAACTTGGATGGGAGAAGGGTATAGTGGGATACTCCAACTGTAACTATTCACAATGGATAGGAAGAACAGAGAATTCCCCTGGGAGTGGGACTTTTTAGGCACCAATTGATGGATAATAACAAATGATAAATATTAAGAATAAATTTTAATGAATAAATACATCCGAAAAAAGGTAAATACACAAAAAATGTATGCATAAAATTAAAACAATTGCAAGCGCAGATGTATGTGCGATATAACCAGAGAAACTCAACCAAAGGACCAGATGATCCGACGCGTTTCGGGGTTCTTGAGACCCCTTCGTCAGGGATAAAGCTAGTGTCCTATCTGTAACATATTTGCAGATAATTTTTCACTTACATGGTTGGTTTACACATGAACATAGAGCTTGCGGATTAAAAGCAGGAAGAGAGCTGCGATCCAGATACCGCCGTGTGCCTGAAGGATAGGTTTTTTTCTTTGGCTGTGTACAGCTTTCATGGAAAAAGGGGGATGGACTTGTGATCATCAAAATCTCCTAGTTCAGGGCAGCTGGAGTCCAATTGTAGCTTGGCTTAGCGGGATAGATCAAGCATAAGCCCGTCTATACTGCAAAGAACCACAAAAGGAAGAGATGTAGATGCCACAAAATACACAAAAAAAATTTCTCTCTTTTTTATATTTGAAAAATATGTGTTTTTGGCAGAAAAATAGCTGCCAAGAAAACACCACATATCTCTATATTCAAAGTTCTGTAAATTCATTATGTTTGGCTCATGTCAATTGAATTTGTAAGAAAAACTTGGTTGTTTGAAAAAAGGGAAAGGAATGCCAATAGAGCAAACCATATAATTGAAAGTTGAATGCACATTGAGTGCATCAGAGTTCAATTGACTTATATGGCAATAGGCAAAGAGATGCACAATTGGACCCAAGAGAAATCAATTGAATGGTAATAATATATCACAGGAGTTTGAAGAGATACTATTTTATTATGGGGAAAAAGGAAAGAGAATTGAATTCTAAGCCAGTACCCCATAAAAATGAAAAAAATAAGATACAAAGAAATAAAACAATTTTTTTTCTTGTATTACCTTTGAACTCATAGAGGATCAGAAATCTGCATGGACAACCTTCTCCCAGCGGTGGATCGCACAAATGATCCACGATGGGAGCCAGTAATATAGTGTCCATGCAGCTGATCCCCATTAGGTAATTGGATGCAGATCACCGCCGCCAGCTGAGGGCTCCCTGGGCGGTGTCTGCCTGGTCACGGACACTGCGCCCGACGCATCGATGTGCATCATTGCGCCGGATGTGGGCGTGATTGGCAAGTCACCGCCCACCGACACGGAAATGATGTCAGCACGTCGCGCAGGAAGTGCGATCGCTGACATTCCGGGGATGTGGCTGACACTGGAAAGTGTCAGCAAAGTGTGTACATATCTACCCGGGTGGGGGGGGCCTGTCACTAAATGACAAACCCCGCTTTCCGTGCCGGGCTGCGCTGGACAGGAGAAGATAGAAAGATCACTATAAGTCGTAGGGCCCTCATAATGTGGTGTCAGCTCGCAAAGAGAGCAAACCACTTGAGATAAATTGGATGTCTTGTAAAAAAAAATAAAATTTGTGGTAAGATGATTATGTCAGACTGATAACCAATAGGCATACGGCTGGTAGCGGGCACAGCTGTCAACCTGCTTTTTTACAATGGGCAAAGAAAGAAGATATAGGTGAGCATTAGTATATGTAAGGAGAGCAATACAAAGATATAATGAGATGTATATCAGGCATAAAATGGTATATATAATATACAACAAAACAGATCGGGATAAATAAGATGTAACATAGGAGAATGTATTAAACTATTTCTCCATACCACCTGAGCAGAAGCCTTCCAAAAAGGGCTTGAACGAGACTGCCTCATTTAACCCGGGGGGCTCAGTTGCTTTAAGAGAATATATCCATTGAAGCTCCAGCTGCAGGAGACGCTTGTTCCAGTCTCCGCCTCTGGAGCTGGGATGGATACGGTCTAGAACCAAGAACTTGACCTTTGGAAAAATGCCCGCATGTACTGATGCAACATGACGCCCCAAGGGTAATTCAGGATCGCATGTCTGCATGCTCCTGATATGCCTATATATACGCCTCCAAAATTCCAATTTGGTCTTGCCAACATAAAAGCAATTACAGTTACAAAGCAAGAGGTAAACCACCCCAATAGTGCGGCAGTTTGCAAAATGCTTTGCCTGAAATTTTACACCGTTGGGTAAAATGATGTTGCGTTGCACATGCATGAATTTGCAATAATTGCAAGATCCACACATGTATGTGCCCTTATATTTACAGGGATCAGATTTAGATGGTTGCTTGAACTCGCTCGAAACTAGTTTGTCCCTGAGCGCGGGGGCCCTTCTGTATGTGAACTGGGGTGTCTGGGGTACGTGAGGACCAAGCAAGGGGTCCTTGCTTGGTCGCATATATAGGCATATCAGGAGCATGCAGACATGCGATCCTGAATTACCCTTGGGGCGTCATGTTGCATCAGTACATGCGGGCATTTTTCCAAAGGTCAAGTTCTTGGTTCTAGACCGTATCCATCCCAGCTCCAGAGGCGGAGACTGGAACAAGCGTCTCCTGCAGCTGGAGCTTCGATGGATATATTCTCTTAAAGCAACTGAGCCCCCCGGGTTAAATGAGGCAGTCTCGTTCAAGCCCTTTTTGGAAGGCTTCTGCTCAGGTGGTATGGAGAAATAGTTTAATACATTCTCCTATGTTACATCTTATTTATCCCGATCTATACCATTTTATGCCTGATATACATCTCATTATATCTTTGTATTGCTCTCGTTTCATATACTAATGCTCACCTATATCTTCTTTCTTTGCCCATTGTAAAAAAGCAGGTTGACAGCTGTGCCCGCTACCAGCCGTATGCCTATTGGTTATCAGTCTGACATAATCATCTTACCACAAATTTTTATTTTTTTTACAAGACATCCAATTTATCTCAAGTGGTTTGCTCTCTTTGCGAGCTGACACCACATTATGAGGGCCCTACGACTTATAGTGATCTTTCTATCTTCTCCTGTCCAGCGCAGCCCGGCACGGAAAGCGGGGTTTGTCATTTAGTGACAGGCCCCCCCCCACCCGGGTAGATATGTACACACTCTGCTGACACTTTCCAGTGTCAGCCACATCCCCGGAATGTCAGCGATCGCACTTCCTGTGCGACGTGCTGACATAATTTCCGTGTCGGTGGGCGGTGACTTGCCGATCACGCCCACATCCGGCGCAATGACGCACATCGATGCGTCGGGCGCAGTGTCCGTGACCAGGCAGACACCGCCCAGGGAGCCCTCAGCTGGCGGCGGTGATCTGCATCCAATTACCTAATGGGGATCAGCTGCATGGACACTATATTACCGGCTCCCAGCGTGGATCATTTGTGCGATCCACCGCTGGGAGAAGGTTGTCCATGCAGATTTCTGATCTTCTATGAGTTCAAAGGTAATACAAGAAAATTTTTTTTTTTATTTCTTTGTATCTTATTTTTCATTTTTATGGGGTACTGGCTTAGAATTCAATTCTCTTTCCTTTTTCCCCATAATAAAATACTATCTCTTCAAACTCCTGTGATATATTATTACCATTCAATTGATTTCTCTTGGGTCCAATTGTGCATCTCTTTGCCTATTGCCATATAAGTCAATTGAACTCTAATGCACTCAATGTGCATTCAACCTTCAATTATATGGTTTGCTCTATTGGCATTCCTTTCCCTTTTTTCAAACAACCAAGTTTTTCTTACAAATTCAATTGACATGAGCCAAACATAATGAATTCACAGGACTTTGAATATAGAGATATGTGGTGTTTTCTTGGCAGCTATTTTTCTGCCAAAAACACATATTTTTCAAATATAAAAAAGAGAGAATTTGTTTTGTGTATTTTGTGGCATCTACATCTCTTCCTTTTGTGGTTCTTTGCAGTATAGACGGGCTTATGCTTGATCTATCCCGCTAAGCCAAGCTACAATTGGACTCCAGCTGCCCTGAACTAGGAGATTTTGATGATCACAAGTCCATCCCCCTTTTTCCATGAAAGCTGTACACAGCCAAAGAAAAAAACCTATCCTTCAGGCACACGGCGGTATCTGGATCGCAGCTCTCTTCCTGCTTTTAATCCGCAAGCTCTATGTTCATGTGTAAACCAACCATGTAATTGAAAAATTATCTGCAAATATGTTATGCATGCATTGTATAAACAAATGTTTTTTGTCAGAATGTTATACATTATGTCTCTTTGAACACTTACAGATAGGACACTAGCTTTATCCCTGACGAAGGGGTCTCAAGAACCCCGAAACGCGTCGGATCATCTGGTCCTTTGGTTGAGTTTCTCTGGTTATATCGCACATACATCTGCGCTTGCAATTGTTTTAATTTTATGCATACATTTTTTGTGTATTTACCTTTTTGGATGTATTTATTCATTAAAATGTATTCTTAATATTTATCATTTGTTATTATCCATCAATTGGTGCCTAAAAAGTCCCACTCCCAGGGGAATTCTCTGTTCTTCCTATACTTATCGGGATGCGGCACACCCATTAGAGGTTCTCAGCAGGAACACACCCTATATTCACAATGGATAAGGACAACTCTCACTTGGCCTCACCAGGTTGCTTGTGGAAGCAGTTGCACTGCTTGAACCATACTGCCACATGTAGGTGGCAAGGGTTGAGTCTCCTTGCTCTTTTCTCTCTAGCAATAGACCTGGTGAACTACATTCTCTTCAGGATACTCACTAGCATCCCCTTTACTGACACCCGTCCACTGACTCTTTTTGCTGCAGGGGTGGCCCCCCTCAGGTCAGGCCCCTTGACACAGTTCTGTACTCACTGTACGGCAGAAATAGATTCTTCAGTGTCTCCTCTTTCAGTCAGTTTCACAGGACCTCTGGGTTTAGTTCCTCTCTAGCTCTTTCTAGACTCTCAGGTCGACTACCTGAGGCCGCATGGCACCTGTACAGAGTAGGAGGCAGCCACCCCCTCCCTCCGGGACTCTGCTATCCAGCCGAAAGAACCTGAGCACATGAGCTCCTGGCTTTTATACAGTATCCCAGCATACACCAAGGCACCTTCGTCTGCCAAATCACCAGGACTCTATTAAACGCCTGTGCACTCATTCGTCAGGTTTTCTCCCACTGTCTAATATGCCTCCTTATTGGGCCAGTGTGAAACTCTCTTCAGACAGACTGAGCTGCACCTGAGCACATTGAGCAGACCTCACTAACAGATCCTGCTCTCTGGTAGGCAGAGAACAAATATAGATTTACCTGCAGTCCTTCTGGTAAGCAGACAGGACCCAAAACTATACTTTCTCTCTATCACCTACCTAGGAGCGTGTTACACAAGTGTAGCAGGATTCTCAGCTGTTGTGCTGGATATGGGTCCCTCTGGGCCACCGGGTGCAACAAAAGTACCCTTGTGCATGCTCCTTTAAATGTGAGTGCTGAGACAATGATCAGTCCAGTATCTTTGGCTTTTTAAGGTTTATTTGAGAACTAGGATGGGAGAAGGGAATGAGTGGGATAATCCTCTGTAGTGATGGATGAACATCGGACGGGGTGGTTCACGAACGCGATCCGCAAACTTTCTCAAATGTTCGCGAACCTCAAGTTCGCGGCGGACCCCATTCACTTTAAAGTTAGGTGAACATTAACCACTCTACAACCGCTCACAGTAATACTACTGCGGCAGAGTGGTTCGTTATCGTCCAGCCACGTAGTATTAACGTGACTGGACACTCCCCCTTCTGGGCGGCGCTTGCGCGCCGCCGGAGGCTCGCTCCCGCTGTTTTCATTCACAGCGGGAGTCGGGCCAGGGGAGGAGCAGCGGCGATCGCCGCTGCTCTTACCCGATCGTCGGGGATCGAGTCTGGAGATCCGCCCGCTGTGTGTAAACACAGCGGGCCGATCTCCATAGTGACAGGGAGTGACAGATCGGACTGTTCAGCATAGCTGGACATCCGATCTGTCCATGACTCACACAGTCACCTCCCCCCCTACACGTCAGTAAGCACCAGGCATACATTAACCCCTCCCTCTCCAATAAAATTAACCCCTTCCCTGCCAGTGTCATTTTTACAGTAACAGTGCATATTTATAGCACTGATTACTGCAGTAATGTCACTGGTACCCCCAAAAGTGTCAAAAATGTCAGTCAGGGGTCCGGTCTGTCCGCCGCAATGTCGCAGTCCCGCAAAAAAAATCGCAGATCGCCGCCATTACGCGTTAAAAAAAAAACACCAAAAATGACAGAAATCTTTCCCTTTGTTAGTAAACGCAATAACTTTTGTGCAAACCAATCAAAATACGCTTATTGCGATTTTTTTTACCAAACATAGGTAGCAGAAAACAAATTGGCCAAAAATTTTTTAAAAAATTGGTTTTTACATCTTTTTTGGGGGGAATTTCATATAAAAAAATGTTAAAAATATTGTTATTTTTTCAAAATAAACGCTCTTTTTTTGTTTATAGCGCAAAAAGTAAAAATCGCACAGGTGATCAAATACCACCAAAAGAAAGCTCTGTTTGTGGGAAAAAAAGGATGTAAATTTCGTTTGGGTATGGCGTCGCACGACCGCGCAATTGTCAGTTGAAGTCGCACAGCGCCGAATCGCAAAAAGTGGCCTGGACGGAAGACAGCAAAATCCTCCGGTGGTAAAGTGGTTAAAAACCTCCAGGTCATATTTGCAGCCACAAAATACTTACTAGCTGTGCACACATGGTACCACAACATGGACACTGACATACCAGAAGTATTACTAATAGGAAGGTTGCCATAAAAAAAATATATATTTTTTTTCAGCCAAACAATTATTATTTCTTTTTCCTAATTCAGCCAGAACTGACAGCAGCCGGTAAATACATGTCAAATACATATAGGGTCCATTCACACGTCTGTAAAATGGGTCCGCATCCGTTCCACAATTTAGCGGAACGTTTAACAGACCCGTTGATTTTCAATGCCAGTCTGAAAAATTAATCATTCACAGGATAAAAAAGTAAGTGTCGGCCAGTAGAGGACCCAAAAATTAGCCAACAGGCGTTCCCCTGACAGCAAAAAACGTTGTATTCTGTGGTTGGAGGTACATTAGGCATTTACAGTATACAGAAATAAGTTTCGGCCGGTACAGGCCCCAAACATTAGTCAACAGGCATTCACCTGACAGCAAAGAACTTCGTATTCTGTGGCTGGAGGTACATTAGGCATACACAGGATACAGAAGTAAGTGTCGGCCAGTACAGGCCCCAAAAATTAGCCCACAGGCGTTCACCTGACAGCAAAGAACTTGGTTTTCTGTGGCTGGAGGTAAATTAGGCCAGTGTTTCTCAACTTCGGTCCTCAGGGCACAATAACAGGCCAGATTTTAACTATTACCTTGGGGAGATGCAGACTAGAATACTGCAATCACTGAGCAGCAAATGATATCACCTGTGATATATTTCAGTTTTTTTGCAAACCTGGCCTGTTAGTGTGCCCTGAGGACTGGAGTTGAGAAACACTGCATTAGGTATTCACAGGATACAGAAGAAAGTGTCGGCCATTATAGGCCACAAAAATTAGTCCACAGGCGTTCACCTGACAGCAAAAAACGTTGTATTCTAGGGCTGGAGGTACATTAGGCATTCACAGGATACAGAAGTAAGTGTTGGCTAGTACAGGCCCCAAAATTAGCCCACAGGTGTTCACCTGACAGCAAAGAACTTTGTATTCTGTGGTTGGAGGTTGCTGTGTGGAGCAGGGACAGACTGTATAGTGACACAAGTCTCTAGCTAATAGGTCCACAAAAGTCTTTTATCAGTGTAGGGAGAGGTTGCTGTGTGGAGCTGGGACAGACTGTAGCAATTAGCAATTCAACGGAAATAAAAGGCCTTTTATGCCACTGTATTTACCTAAGACAGGGACCATGAATTGTTATGGGTGGTGGCGGATATTTGTGGTCTGTCATGAGGAATTTGAATCAAACATGGTCTACTGGTCACATGTGTTGAATTCCTCCGAGATCCATGCCTCATTCATTTTTAGAAATGTGAGGTAGTCAAAACTGTCGTGAGCTAGGCGAGTGAGCTTATCGGTCACGATCCCCCCTGCTGCGATGAACGTCCTTTCGGACATTACACTGGACGAGGGGCAAGCCAACAGTTCTATTGCAAATTGTGCAAGCTCTGGCCAGAGGTCAAGCCTGACCCGTAGTCCAGGGGTTCATCACTTCTCAGAGCGTCCACAACAGCCGTTAACCCGATGTAGTCGGACACCTGTCGGTCTATGCGTTCCCTGATGCTGGATCCTTTGCAGTCAACAGATAAGTGGCGGTAAGCCCAACACTTACCTAGGGAAGATCCGCTGGACAGATGGAAAATAGGGTTTCCATCCATCCAGATCTCACGGATCAGATCGGATGTCAGCGGACATGTCTCCGCTGACATCTGATGCCCCATAGGCATGCATGGGGGGACCGTTCAGATCCTCCAAAAAAATGGACAGGCAGATCTGAACGGTCTGCCTGTGTGAAAGAGGCCTAAGAAGGCACCTGGACTCCCATCACGGAGCCCAGTGGGAGCAACGCCATCAGAACCCACAAAGCCACACTCCAGGCTCTCACCATCCAGTCTCTTCTCCTTCTCTCTCTTCACAATTGTCCTCCACTCCACCTTCCATCATGCCGTCCTCACGTTGTTCTGGAAAAAGGCAGGCTTCCGTGGCCGCAGATATATTCGCAGTGTTCCCGCATCGCATCAGTGTGAAACGGCACTGACAGTCTGTCCCTGCTCCCCACAGCAAACCTCTCCCTACACTGACAAAATACAGAATATAGACAGTACACCTATACCAGTCCTTACGGGCGGCACAGCAGTGTAGTGGTTAGCACTTTCACCTAGCAGCAAGAGGGTCGCTGGTTCGAATCCCAACCCCGACACTACCTGCCTGGAGTTTGCATGTTCTCCCTGTGCCTGCGTGGGTTTCCACTGGGTACTCCGGTTTCCTCCCACACTCCAAAGACATGCTGGTAGGTTAATTGGATCCTGTATAAAAAAATTGGCCCTACTATGTATGTATGTATGTATGTATGTATGTATGTGAGTTAGGAACCTTAGATTGTAAGCTCCTTGAGGGCAGGGACTGATGTGAATGTGTAATGTATATGTAAAGCGCTGCGTAAATTGACAGCGCTATATAAGAACCTGAAATAAATAAATAAATAAAATAAAAGGACTCTTGTGGACCTGTTACCGAGCGAACTGTGTCACTGAGAGTCTGTCCCTGCTCCACACAGCAAACCACTCCCTACACTGACAAGGCAGTATGTAAAATGGCAGCCAGGTAAGGTCTATTTATAAATTAGGGGGTATATCCATGGGCTTAAATGTCCCAATTGGCTGTCCTCTACCACCTGATGGATTTGTCATGGGTCAAAGTTCTTTACAATGTAAAAGAATATGGCGGCTGCGAACATCGCCATATGTTCGCATGATCGGCGGACAGCGAACGAGCAAAGTTTGTTGCGAACCGACCGCCGGGCGAACCGCAAGGCCATCTCTACTCCTCTGGCTCAATTATGCACAATTTTCTAGGGACAACCGGAAACGCTTCTTGGCGCTGACTTGACACTGACTAGATGCTGGTCAACGCCGGTTGACACTGGTTAACGCTGACTTGCTGCCTGTTAGTTCCAAACTGATCTTGGACTGCTTTCTCACTTAAAGAAGTCCTTTCTTTAGCCCCCTAAGCACTCCTTGCTGAGGTAGCTACTCGTACTGCTGCTGCACTGCTAAACACTTCAGGGCCCACACCGGCACCCCCTTTCTCTCTATTATCTTCAGGGCTTCAACACGGGCACCCCCTTTCTCTAATCCTTCTCCTCAGGTTAGCTGGCTCCTGGATCCCCTTGACCTTCTAGAGTTGTCCCCTCTCCTAGGCAGACCCCTGGGCAGTCCCCCGAAACTTCTGCCCAGCAGCTCCACTCGGTCCACAGCACTCTGGATCCCTCTCTGCAGCCCAGCTCAACCTTTGTCCTCTAGGCTGACCGCTCAGGACACTCTCACTTGCGCTGACAAGAGGAGAGACAGCCGTCACCCTCCTCCTGGGACTCTGCTTCCCTCCAAAGACACTCTGTGATATGCTCCCCTCAGACTTAAACCCCATCCCAGGATGCATTGCAACAGAATCTGCCCTCTGGGATAGATACAAGCCCTGGTGCACTATTGGCTAGGTCTCCTCCACTGTCCAATGAGAGCCCTCATTGGACATAGTGGGGAGACTACCCGGACTCAACAGACAAATGACAGCCTAACAAATTGACCAGGCCCTCCTGATATGCAGACAGGATCACCCATATGCTTCTTCCTAGCACCTACCTAGGAGGGTGCTACACAAGGATAAAAGATGACTGCAAAGAAAAAATGTACCTGCACAGAAAGCGTTCTAAAGGTTTCTAAATCTGCCTATTATATTATTATAGAATGTCCTCTTTTTGGATTACCTTGAACTTCAGCAGGTTTTCATAACAAAACACTCTCAGGTGGGGAATAGTGTACTATGAGTTATATTGGCATTTTTCCAGCTATTATTCTTCTAAGATCAGCACTGGTGTCATACCTTTTTGCTATTCACATAAACTAATTTTACTAGCGTCCGATTCCCTTCTAATTTTTGGACAGCTCCAGTTTTTGCCATATGGCATCAATGTAAACAATATGCAAATCCAAGAATGAAATTTAAATATCTTGCAGCTTCACAGTGTTACTTTATCATTCAAACTCTGTGTATGTATACGCTTTTGCACAAAGTACAAGCAAGTGCGTATATTGCATGAATTTGAAGTGGTAATATTTTGACTGCATTAAAAGGTCAAATTGACACGTATGTTCAGACCTACGTGAGGGTGTTGGATATTCCATTCCAAACCCATTGAGATGGAGTTGGCTCACCTTTTGTGGAAAGTTGCAGTGTCAGCATCCCTTTAGAAGTGATTAACCCTTTTAAATTTTTGTTGCAGACAATGACTAAAATCTTTTTTTAGTGCAGACTTCTGGGAAAATCAGTGAGCCGACGATCACAGGAAATTACATTTCTGGGAAAGTTCTCTACACTAACTGTGTACAGAACACCTCCAGGTTGCCACATTGCAATGAATTTTACAGAAAATGATATGGCTGCAGATTGAAAAGGAAAGGTAATTTTTAATATCATTCAAACACAATGGACTCCATTCACAAAGCGGTATTGTTCCTCTAAAAAAATGTGGTAAAATACTGCTCAGCATTTTTCTAAAAGTTGTTTAGCATTCACAAAAAAATTCTCCTAAAATACCGCATGAGTTATTTTATGAGGTCTTGCCTTATTTTATTAGTGAAGACATGCGGTAATTTAATGCCTGGAACTAGCCAGCATATTTATTAACATCAATAAATAGGCATTGTTAAGGAGCGGGCGGCTGTCACGTCTTTAACAACCGTAGAGTCAGCAGCTGTCAGCTGATAAATTGCTAGCAATAACAAAATCAGGAAAAAAAGGCAGTGTGCCCCCCCCCCCAATGCATACCAGGCCTTTAGGGCCTGGTATGGGTTTTGAGGGGAACCTCACGCCGGAATCAGGTCCACTCATGCCAAAAGCTTCCGCAGTTTGCCAGCTCCACCAAACAACTAAGAGGTGGGGGTTACCCGGAGGGGGGTGAACGGGAGAATACGTATGGGTACTATGTACCCATACTCATTCACATGGAGGGGGTGGAATCTGTGGGCCCTCTTGATAATGGGGGCTTCCAGATTCCAATAAGCCCCCGCAAGCAGACCCCCCACAATCACCAGCCAGGGTTGTGGGAAAAAGGCCCTTGTCCCGATCACCATGGGAACAAGGTGCTTTGGGGGGGCTGAATCCCCTGCCCCAAACCAGCCCCCCCCATTTTGAGGGCATGTGGCCTGGTATGGTTCAGGAGGAGGGGGGGCACTCGCTCATCCCCTCCTTTTCCTGACTTGCCGGGCTGCATGCTTGGATAAGGGTCTGGTGTGGGTTTTGGGGGGGGGGTTACATTTCGGCATGGGGTTCCCCTAAAAATCCATACTAGACCCGAAGGGAACTCTGCTGACAGCTGATGACTCATCAGTTGTTAAGGAAGCAGTGACAGCCCGCTCCTTTACAACCGGTACACATTCCGCAAATACTGTATGCCTGGACCACTTTCCGCATGCGTTTAATTATTTCCTTCTGTGAATGGATTTTAATCCCTGTTCATGCGGTATTTACCGCTTTTTCAGTTTCTTGATTGCATGAGATAATTAGGCAAACTGTGTCCTGACACCTAAATATCTCATGCAAGTTCATTCTGTGAAAGGAGCCCAATTTGGCTTGTGCAGCAAATGTGTATGCTATATTATTAATTTGTGAAATGTTAGTGAAAAATTGAGTAACAGCTACAGTGATCCTGGAGTGAGCTGACTGCGCTAGGGCTGGAGGGATCCATGTCCCAGTACAGTAGCTTTGACTTGACAGCACTGTGTCTTATATTTGAGGTTATCATTGAGAAGTACCTGCTTGAGGTTTTTTTCCTTTCTAGTGCAAATTTATTGATTTTTAATAGTGAGGACTAAAGTTTGCTTCTTTTCCTTTTGGGCTTGAGAGATGAATATCAGTTTGCAACCTTTAAAACCTTGTAGTGAGGTGTAATGTGTTTCCCTACTAGAGCTCAGGAAATGGGGTGCTGATGTCTGATTTCACTCATCCAGAGGTGCCTCTTTGACTAACCCCCAGTGGGCAGGGTGAAACATATCAGGGTTCGTGGCCTGTGGAGCAGCATCATCATATACACCTACATGCACTTTTGGATAAATATCACTTTGGTCGATTCTACCCATTAATGAGGTTATGGAGCTGAGTCTCGTGGTTCTTCTGATTGATTGTATACACAAGCTGGAGTAGATTGAAAAGTTCTGTCTGGGTCCTGGTGACTGACAACATGCTATACTGACCTTTGTAGTAAAGGCCAGTATTGGAGATGAGCGCTTGTCCTCTGGGGGAAGGTGAAGTTGTTTTTTCACTTGTAGCACACTTTCATGGAGGAAGCATGATTTGGCACCATTTTTTGAGATTTTCTTTGTTTATTACTTGGAACTATTCACATTTTTTGGATTTACCACTACTTTCAGTCCAGGTGAAACTGGTCACCAGTACAAGTGGAGAAAATGAAGAGACACACGCAGCAATAAAACAGTGAGAGAGGTTCTTTCTAACCCTTCCCTACTAAATCCAAATCTAAAAACATAAGTATATATATATATATATATATATATATATATATATACTGTATATATATATATATATAAAACAGATACCCTTCAATGGAAACACCTGAACGCCATTATTTGAAGGGGTCTCCAGGTTACTTTACCTATTGACTGTTTAGGCGTGACAGGCAGGTGGTAAACTTTTGCCCACATATGATATCAGAAGCGTAACTAAAACCTTCAGGGCCCCGGTGCAAGAAACCATGAAGGGCCCCCCTGACACCCCCCTCCAGTCCCGGACTCTTCCCACTGATCCCAGAGCCCTTTACTCCTATCCAGTGTTGTCAACCCCTGATTAATTTTACTGACAACCTAAAATTTCACAGAAACTCCAATCATAAACCAAGACAATCGCTATCTAAAGGCTAAATTCACCATTAATAATAAATGCACATATTTTGTAGGGAAAAAAGTGCATTTATTTTTTTTTGTTTTTGTCCCACTGGAGCCTGCAAAGCATTGCACCTGTGCTCAATAGGTCAGTGGATAGTAGGTGCAATGTCAGACTCCTGCAGACACTTCCTCTAGCTTTTTCAGGTAGAAAGGACCACGCTGATCATAGGGTGAGTAGTTTGGGGTGCTTAGCAACATATTATACCTTAAATATAGGTGTTGCATATAATATGTTTCTAAAGGCGAAAGTAGACTTTAAACAGTACAGACAATATGTAAACACTAACAATAATCCTAATAAGTAATCTGCAGGCTTTGCAATGAAAAAGTTGAAACAGCATGACAAAATGTGAGCAAGGCTAAGATTATGAAAGACCTGGGGCACCTAGGAAAAGAACAGAAAAAATAAGTTCTGCTGCACGCTTAGCAAGCTGCAATGAACAATGGGTGGCTGTTGTTCCTTTGTCCTGATGTTTATTTGTGTCTGTGAAACTGTCAGTTATAGCACAGTTCTTAGAATTTTGTGGGTAGAAGGACTGTGGTATATGTGTGCACTGTATACTGCAGGCGCAGATTCCGTTCAATACCTCTTTAAGTCCCTCCCACTGGCCAGAGTGCAGGGTCAGGAGTAAATAACAAACAAAACAACATATGATGTGCAGCAGTAAGGATGAGCACCCCATTCACATCAGAGCCCTACCTTACATCAAAGTCCCCAGCACTCCCCCTATAAAGCAGAGTCCCCCTACATCAGTGCCCCCCTACATCAGTGCCTCCTTACATCTGTGTCTCCAAAGTGCCCCTTATATCCTTCAGAGTCCCCCCTTACATCCTCCAGAGTGCCTCCTTACATCTGTGCCTTCAGAGTGACCCTTACATCCTCCAGAGTGGCCCTTATTACCTCTAGAATGCATTATTATTACCTCCAGAGTTCCCCCTTAGTAGTACTAAGGAGGCAAGTTGAAGAATGAAAGGGGCACTCTGAAGGATTTAAGGGGGCACTCTAGCATTACCAACTTAGTACCTTCAGAGTGTCTCCTTAGATCCTTCAGAGTGCAACCTTACAGCCTCGTAAAAATATATAAGAGATATAGCACTATATAACAATCAAAAATGTGGTTCTTATGATATAAAGAAATACAATATATATCTCAAAGGTGCATATGAAGGGTATCAATAAAGTGCATTCCACAAATAAAGTGCAATTGCAAAAATCAAGTCCAATCCAAGAAATTGCCAAGTGTAAAACTAGGAATAATAAGGTGCTTGATAGGTGTCTCAGTTGTCTCAGCATTGTGGAATGCACTTTATTGATACTCTTCACATGCACTTTTGAGATATATATTGTATTCCTTTATATCATAAGAAGCACATCGTCACTTATAAAACTCTGGTCCGACCGCATCTGGAGTATTCCGTCCAGTTCTGGTCGCCAGTCCTCAGGAGGGATGTGTTGGAGCTGGAGAGAGTCCAGAGAAGGGCAACTAAACTAATTAGGGGATTGGAGGACCTTGACTATGAAGAGCGTCTACAATCACTCGATTTATTCTCCCTGGAGAAGAGACGTCTGAGGGGGGACATGATAGCAATTTATAAATATCTTAATGGGGATCCCAGCTTAGAAATAAAGCTGTTCATTCGAAGGGATTGCAGGAGGACTCGAGGGCATACAATGCGATTAGAGGAGAAGCGTTTTAACCTCAGGCAACGCGGGGGGTTCTTTACTGTTAGGGCAACAAGATTGTGGAATTCTCTACCACAAGAAGTGGTTTCTGCGGGTAGTATGGTGGCTTTCAAAAGACTCTTAGACTTACATCTCAAGGATCAGAACATTCAGGGGTTTGGGAGATGATTACAGCCACACATACCTACACAGGTTGAACTAGATGGACTATTGTCTTTATTCAACCTCACCTACTATGTAACTATGTAACTATGTAACTTTATTGTTTATTAAGCACTTTTTTGATTGTTATATTGCGCTGTATCTCTTATATATTTTTACGAGGCTGTAAGGTTGCACTCTGAAGGATCTAAGGAGACACTCTGAAGGTACTAAGTTAGTAATGCTAGAGTGCCCCCTTAAATCCTTCAGTGTGCCCCTTTCATTCTAGTTTTATACTTCTTTTTGTGACAAAGTTTTGATATAGCAGCTTTATATTATATATTTGCACAGTTACTTGCTACATTTGCACGTTTCACAGAGTCAGTACTGTGTACTAGCACTGTGTCACTTTATTATTTATTAATTGCGCTGATTATTTACTTTTACACAGCCTTACAGCCTCCCCCAGTGTGCTCCCTTACATCCTCCTCCAGAGTGCCTCCTTAGTACCTTCAGAGTGCCCCCCTACATCCTCCTCCAGAGTGCACCCTAAGTACATAGTTACATAGTTAGTCAGGTTGAAAAAAGACACAAGTCCATCTGGTTCAACAAAAAAAAACAAAAAACAGTATTGAAAACCCAACCATACAATCCCATATACACAATCCTATATCCGTTGTTGATCCAGAGGAAGGCGAAAATAAACCCCAGCAAAGCATGATACAATTTTCTACAGCAGGGGAAAAAAATTCCTTCCTGATCCCCCGAGAGGCAATCGGATATTCCCTGGATCAACTTTACCTAAATAAAATTAATACCCATTTATATTATGTACACCTAGGAAAGAATCCAGACCTTTTTTAAAGCAATCTAGTGAGCTAGCCAGAACCACCTCTGGAGGGAGTCTATTCCACATTTTCACAGCTCTTACAGTGAAGAAACCTTTACGTATTTGGAGACGAAATCTGTTTTCCTCTAGACGTAAAGAATGCCCCCTTGTCCTCTGTGTTGACCTTAACCACTTAAGCCCCAGCCCTATTTCGGACACTTTTTGTTCACAAGTTAAAATCATTTTTTTTTCCTAGGAAACTACTTAGAACCCCCAAACATTATATATTTTTTTTTAGCAAAGACTCTGGAGAATAAAATGTCGGTCATTGCAATATTTTTTGTCACACGGTATTTGCGCAATGGTCTTTAAAACACAATTTTTTTGGAAAAATTACGAAAAATCACATTTCACTGCATTTAAAAAATACTAAACAGTAAAGTTAGCCCATTTTTTTGTATATTGTAAAAGATGATGTCACGCCGAGTAAATAAATACCCAACATGTTATGGTTTAAAATTGCACACACCCGTGGGATGGCGACAAACTACGGTCAATAGAAATCTCAATAGGCAACGCTTTAAATTTTTTTAACGGTTACCAGTTTAGAGTTAGAGTGTAGTTCTTTTTTTTAATTATTGCTCACGCTCTGGCGATTGCGGTGATACCTCACATGTGTGGTTTGAACAGTGATTTCATTCGCGGCTCGACTTCCTTATACATTTTTTTTTTTTGGTGCGCGAGCTAACAGTGACGGGGGGCGGCTACATTTTTTTTTTCCTATTTATTTTATTTTTAACTTTATTACAGGTTTAAAAAAAAAAAAATACTGATCACTTTTTTTGCTGTCACAAGCAATGTAAACATCCCTTGTGACACCAATATGCAGTGACAGGTACTCTTTATGGAGGGATCGGGGGTCTAAAAGACCCTAGACCACTCCACTACACTTTCATGTATGCAAAATGCCAAAAACTGCGTTTTTGCATACAGCCGTTTTTTAAAATCTGCCGCATTTTGCAGCAGAGTAACCCGGAAGTGACGTCATAAACGCCGCCTCCGGGTTAAGTCATTGGAGACCCGATCGAAGCTGCTTCCGGCTTAGATCGGGACTCCATCCAGCCAGCGGACGTGCCGGCTGGGTGCTCGGGGCTCCCGGTGGGACGGGAGCAAAGTCACAGGAGGCGGCGGGAGGGGGGGGCATCCCCTCCCGCTCACCCGGGTAACGATCAAGCGGCTCCCGAGCCGCATCGGTCGATACCGACGGAAAGTACCGACGGCTGTAAACCACGGTACCGGGATGGTGCCTCTAACTAGAGGCATCATCCCCGTATAACACCGCAAAGTTTGCCAACGTAGATCTACGTCACTTTGCGGTAAGTGGTTAAAGTGAACAACTCAACACCAAGTTCACTATATGGACCCCTTATGTATTTATACATGTTGATCATATCCCCCCTTAATCTCCTCTTCTCAAGAGAGAATAAATTCAGTTCCTCTAATCTTTTCTCATAGCTGAGCTCCTCCATGCCTCTTATCAGTTTGGTTGCCCTTCTCTGCACTTTCTCCAGTTCCCCGATACCCTTTTTAAGAACTGGTGCCCAAAACTGAACTGCATATTCCAGATGAGGTCTTACTAATGATTTGTACAGGGGCAAAATTATATCTCTCTCTCTCTGGAGTCCATGCCTCTGTTAATACAAGAAATGACTTTGCTTGCTTTGGAAACAGCAGCTTGACATTGCATGCTATTATTAAGCTTATGATCTACCAGAACACCCAGATCCTTCTCCGCTATGGATTCCCCCAGTTCTACTCCACCTAGTATGTATGATGCATGCATATTCTTAGCCCCCAAGTGCATAACTTTACATTTATCAACATTAAACCTCATTTGCCACATAGTTGCCCAATGAAACAGTGCATTGAGGTCAGCTTGTAAGTTGGAGACATCCTGTAAAGAAGTTATTCCACTGCAAAGCTTGGTGTCATCTGCAAAGACTGAAATGGTACTTTTGATCCCAGACCCTATATCATTTATAAAGATGTTAAAAAGTAAGGGTCCCAACACTGAACCTTGGGGTACACCACTGATAACTTTAGACCATTCAGAATAAGAATCCTTAACCACTACTCTCTGAATTCTATCTTTTAGCCAATTTTCTATCCAATTACAAACTGATCTTTCCAAGCCAGTAGACTTTGCCTTACACATTAGCCGTGTATGGGGAACTGTGTCAAATGCTTTTGCAAAATCCAAGTATACTACGTCCACAGCCACCCCTCTGTCCAAGGTTTTACTTACCTCCTCATAAAAAGAAATCAGGTTTGTTTGACAACTTCTGTCTCTCATGAAAGTACTACTGTATTAAGGGGAAACTCCCAAGGATGTAAAGGGGAACCTTGGAGGATGAAAGGGGGCACTCTGAAGGCACTACAGGGGCACTCTGGAGGATGTAAGGGAGCACTCGGGAGGGACTAAGATAGTACCTCCAGAGTTCCCCCTGCAGAGAGCCCTGAGGGATGATGGCCATGCCATGCCATGCCACGCAAACCAGCCTGTTCCTGCCATGTCAATGTTAGGAGGAGCATAGCACACACTGCCCACCTCACGGCTGCCCTTCTCTAGTTTTCCTTGCCCTCTTCCTGTCACAGACCTGACATTCCCCCCATCCAGCCTGTGGTGTATTTTCCTATGTTAACTATACCTGTGTGGATTACTGCAGCTCCTTGTTGGTGTCCCTTCCTGCAGCACGTGTCTTTGATCTTTGCAGTGAAGTGCAGGGAGGAGGGGAAGAGGAGTTCCGGGACTGGAGTATGGACACTGCGTGCTCCTCTACTTGGGTCAGCCTAATTGCGCACTGCCATTGCCGGACTCACCGTCTGCCACCCGAGCAGTAGCAGCAGTCAGACAGTTCCAAGCTGACAGGAGGCAAGCCCCTTTTCTGCAATCTTGCACCCCCCAGTGGCGGAACACCAGGGCCTGGTCGCAGCGGCAACCGCTGTGACCCTGGTAGTTCTGCCACTGTATGATATACCATTGCCAATCATGTACATTTCCCTTGTAATTTGCAAGAGTGTTGGCTACAGGAGATATAAATTTACATGTTAGCTGCTTTCCTATTATGTTGGTAAAAATTCAGCTACTTTTTTTAAAACAATATCCTGACTTTTTAATTCAATTGGAGCAGTGGATATCTTTAAATATATCTTGCCTTTGTTGACTTTAAGGTGAAAGTGACATAAATATGAGCAATTGAGAGCAGTGGTATGATTAGAAAGGATTTTACCAGCTCTGTCTTGTCCTTGACAATCCCCTGACTTTTTACTTCAGTCCAATGTACTCCCTTGGGAAATTCTTTCCTGTTGTTTTCTATGGATTAAAATGGCATCTCTTCTGAGCTCCTTATAATCTTGTTTTGGTGCTGGTTGCTAGAGTTTAGGAATGCTTTTCCCTTCAACACTATCTCATGCCCCAAATGCAATTCCAAACTGTCTATTTGTTTTTAAAAACACATTGGTGTTTTAAAGAATAATATGTCAAAATGTCAGACATCATAATGCACAGAGTTCCAAGGGTTTATTGCAAGGTAATCCCATCCCTCCATCTTCATTAGTGCTCCAGGCTAGGATTACTTAACAGATCTACAACTTTGTGTAGGTCTCTGCCAAAAACATGTAACCTACATTTTATACTGCACTGAGATTAAGACCCACCTACAGATAAAGGACGAGACTGGAATGCTTTCTGTAGTACCTTGCCAGTATAGGTGGTGATATGGGAGAATAGAGTAAAATACCTAATGGATGCTTAAAGTTAACATCAAATGAATAAAGTATTAACACTGACCTATTCTCCTTGTAAAATCTGATTATAGGGTTGCCGGATGTTTCAATGCTATTAAAATGTGAAGTTGTCATTATTAAGGATTTATTTTGAATTTTAATGCTTATATATGATATTCAAATATATGTACACACACACACACACTATAGATACACACACACACACACACACATATATATATATATATATATATATATATATTTATTTATATATATATATATATATATATATATATATATATATATATATATATATATATATTTATTTATATATTGTAAGGGATTAGCTCGGTGGTAGGCGTATGGGTGACCCCTTTGGGGGTGCGTTTTCACAGAGATAGCCGATTAGAGGTTGAAAAACAAGACTGATTTATTCATGCAATTTACTTAACACAATTGCAAGCATCAAAACAGCCAAAATAAAATAAAAGACAAAATAAATCCTTGCCTCTGTGGGCGGCTACCTTCTCACAGCTGGAACCTACCTAAGAAGTCTTTCCAACCTACTGTTGGGCCGACACTGCTGATCTTACAGCAGACACTCAAATGTCCATTTGTTTGCTTTTCACACAGCACAAACATTGTCCATTGAACATGTCCCTTTGTTTTCTTTCACACAGCACATGTTCATTTATAACAGGATCCTTTACTCTTCAGATTCTTCACATGGAACACAGTTCATTTAACAGGTCCCTTTACTCTTCACACTCTTCACATGGAACACTTCTCTTCACACTCTTCACATGGAACACTTTGTCTTCTCACCTTTGAGACGTCTTCACTCGTGGTTACCCTCCTTAGCTTCACATCGCTTTAGGGGGTCTTCTCCCATGCTCACCAGCTTGTCGGGAGGCACACATCCGACTGTCCCCCTCTCCCAGCCTACACGGCGACAGGCGGCAGCAGTCCTTCTCCCATGCCCACACGGCGTCGGGAGGTACACGTATGTCTGTCCTCCTCTCCCAGCCTACACGGCGACAGGAGGCAGCACTCAATAGATTTTCTCTGGACAAATTATAGAGGCCTTGATCTCCTCATTCTGAACAGCTGAATGGTTTTCAACTTCCTGCTGGCTCTTTTTGCAGCCAACACCCTATAGTATCAGTGAACTTTTCAAAGCAGGTGGGAATGTGTCTCCTCTCAGTGACTACATTCCCAGATTTACCTGACTTCCTGTCACATACCCCCCCCTCTTGTTTCAACCCTAGGGTTGGGACACATATTTCCAGGCACGCATGTGTCAGGCACTGCTGACTCACTGATAAGCCTCCTATTATCCTCAAGCTTCCGGATGAAACTGTTTCTGTCATCTTCACTGACAGATTTCTCATAAATGCCACACAGTTTGTCTCTCATCTCATATACACATTCTTCAACTGCATTTTTGGCATAATTTTGCTCCTTCTCGTTTCTGTCATCTTCATTGACAGCTTTCTCATAAATGTCAGACAGCTTGTCCCTCATAACCGTCTGTCCAATCCACCATGGAGGACCGTGATCCATAGGCAACTCAATTGGGCTAGTCTTAAGGTCTTCAACATTCTTAAGACGCCTCTCTCTGCAATCCATAAATGTTTTCCACAAAACTTTGAGAACCTTTGCTTCACTAAGCTTTGTTCCAAGTAGGGACTCTTGACATCCCTCTGTGACTTGAGTTGCCTCTCCATACAGCTGTACACAATCATTGACTTTTTGTTGTAAAAGGGAATGATCTTCCTTCTTGAGCTTTGCTTGCTCTAAGATGCTGTGCAGAGGATTTTCCAATTGAGACAACAGGCTGTCACACATTTCTTCAAAGTGACCCCTGTTCCTTTTCCCAGAGATATCAATATCATTCAAACATTTCATATTCATAGGCAGATCTGAAGCATTTGCACTCATCAACTTCTTAAACTTTTCGCCCTCCTGAGCGAGTCGCAGTAAAGGCCTACTATTTGATTTGATATTCAGTTTATATTTCTTGCCAAACTCTTCACAGAAGTAGCCAACCAGAACATCATCAACTTTCCTTCCACCAACATAGGGGTTAAAGGCAACAACACAGTTGAACCCAGCGATCTGGGTGGTATCCATTATAGACCTCCTCTCTGCATCAGTGAAGAAGCATGGAACTGCAACACATTCTTTTACAGGTTTCTTCAATGCACTTTCTGCTGAACTATTTGACCGCTCAAGGTCACCTAGTTCTTTTTCTCTATCTGAATTCCACATGGAATGCATCTCAAGATCACGATCAAACTTCTGCCACCCGTCTTTCACCAGTTCCATTTTGGAAACACTCCCTGAAAGGCACTTATTCATTTGCTTCACGTTTTCACCAACAGCCTTAGTTTTCTCCACTAGGTTTTCAGCCTGAACTGAGAAATCACCACATTTCTTACTCAGCTCCTTTGTTTGCTGAAGTTCTAATGATACATTTTCCAATGCTTGAAGTTTTTGAAGGAACGGTTTATTCCAAAGGGGTGATTCAAGCCACATGTCGTCACATTTCTGAGGCTCACTCAGGACAGACCCCAAAACACTGATCCTTTTAAAAACTGCATCAGGCACACTATCCCCTCTTTGGGACAGATCCTCTGTTGCCTGGAATTCCTCTTCCAGTTCCTGCAACGGAATCTTCATCTCTTCTACTTGCTGTTCTAAGGCTCGCTTAGACTTTTCTAGCTCCTGAACGCTTTTCACAACATCATCCTTGGAGCTGACCAATTCTTCCATTTCTGTACGCAGCTGTTTAACACTTTCTAGTTCAGCCTTACACTCTAGAGCTTCCTCCAAAGAGCGAGCCAAGAACAGGGCTTTGCTCTCGTTATCACGCACCTCCGTTTCTGCACGTGCGCGTTCTTCTGCATATTTTGCAGACACAGTCTTCTCTTCACCAAGCATCTGATCAAACTTCTTTTTCACATCTTCAACACACTGTAATGAACCAACGCTTTCTTCCATGCGTTTTTTCATATCCGCTATCTGAGCTTGCAATGTTGCGACTTGCTCTGATAGGTTTTTCTTTGCTTCCGCCTCCTCTTTTAATTGTTCCAGGAAGCCATTTTTCTCATCTTCCATTTGTTTGAGCTTTGTGCTAAAACTCAGCCTTTGACACCTCTCTTCCTGTAAGAGTTCCTGCGTGTCTTGCAGCTGCGATTCCAAGATAGAAAAATCTTCCGCAATTTCTCTAGATTTTCTGTCTGCTTGAGAAAGCTGATTTGTAACATTGTCCAACTCAACCTGCAGTCGGTTTGCCTTCTCTGACAGCTTAGCACACAATCGGTCACCTTCTGACACCTTGACTTGCGATTCCAGAAGCTGTGCCTCTACTTTTTCCCTCTTATGTTCACAATCTCCTTTTCCCTGCATAAGAGCCTTCACCTCATTGGCTAGTTTCTGGGAATGAGACTGTAATTCTGCCACACAGGCTTCTTTCTCCTTTAACTGCTGCTGGAAACGTTGGGCTTCACCTTTCCAACTTTCACAGTCTGCACGTAATTCATCTACCACATTGCTCAAAGTGGTGAGCTCATACACAGTACTCAGTAATTTAGCCTCTCTTTCACTTTTCTCGTTGTCGCTGAGAGACAATGTCGCTTTCAGAGCAACATTCTGTTCCTGCGACTCCTGCAGGTCTATTTTTGTAACTTCCAAACACTGAAGACTTTTTTCCAGCTGATTACGCAACTCCAACATTTCACACATACTTTGCTTCTGCAAAGTCTGAATTTCAATTTCCTTTTCCATGAGGATGGTATCTTTCTCCTTTATAGTGTCTTGACATTTTTGCAACTCGACCAAAAGAAGAGCAGTGGATTCTTCCCACTGTAACACATGAGACTTGAGTAGTTCATTCATTTCCTGCAAGTTTCTATGCTCCATTTTAAGCAATTCCAAGGCTTGTTCCTTTTCTTCCATTTTCCGTTGCAAGGCATCCAACTCAGCCCTGCACACATACTCTGTTTCCTCCAAACCGATGGCCTCCATTGGCTGCTGGCGTCTCTGTTTCCAGCCTGCCATGCTCTCTTGATGAGCCTTTTGTTGAGCTGCAAAGCTCCGTTGTTTCAGCATCTCCCCCATTTTGGGTTTACTTTTCATCTGAGCACACTGCGTCTCCATAGCAGTTTCATCAGTGTTGCTAGGGACAACAACCTTCCTCTTTAGTAGACTCTCTTTAGGCATGGATGGGGCTGGTTCAGACGGTAACATCCCCTCCATCCATAGAATCCGGTCTCTCATTTCATCTATCTTTGCATTTTTCAGGCGTTTGGATCGCCCCATCTTCAATAACTCCACAAATTTTTCACAGTCCAGCAAAAAATTTTCAGACCACTGTCTCTTTAACACATGTAGTTTTTCTCTCTCTTGCAAGATCTCTTTTCCTGCACACACAGTTTGTGCAGTCACTTGCACCAGACACAACAAAGTTCATCAAATAATTTTGAGACCTCTGTCTCTTTAAAACACTTTTTTTTTTTTTTTTCTGTCAGGATCTCTGTTTATGCCCACTGCATACCTCCACCATATGTAAGGGATTAGCTCGGTGGTAGGCGTATGGGTGACCCCTTTGGGGGTGCGTTTTCACAGAGATAGCCGATTAGAGGTTGAAAAACAAGACTGATTTATTCATGCAATTTACTTAACACAATTGCAAGCATCAAAACAGCCAAAATAAAATAAAAGACAAAATAAATCCTTGCCTCTGTGGGCGGCTACCTTCTCACAGCTGGAACCTACCTAAGAAGTCTTTCCAACCTACTGTTGGGCCGACACTGCTGATCTTACAGCAGACACTCAAATGTCCATTTGTTTGCTTTTCACACAGCACAAACATTGTCCATTGAACATGTCCCTTTGTTTTCTTTCACACAGCACATGTTCATTTATAACAGGATCCTTTACTCTTCAGATTCTTCACATGGAACACAGTTCATTTAACAGGTCCCTTTACTCTTCACACTCTTCACATGGAACACTTCTCTTCACACTCTTCACATGGAACACTTTGTCTTCTCACCTTTGAGACGTCTTCACTCGTGGTTACCCTCCTTAGCTTCACATCGCTTTAGGGGGTCTTCTCCCATGCTCACCAGCTTGTCGGGAGGCACACATCCGACTGTCCCCCTCTCCCAGCCTACACGGCGACAGGCGGCAGCAGTCCTTCTCCCATGCCCACACGGCGTCGGGAGGTACACGTATGTCTGTCCTCCTCTCCCAGCCTACACGGCGACAGGAGGCAGCACTCAATAGATTTTCTCTGGACAAATTATAGAGGCCTTGATCTCCTCATTCTGAACAGCTGAATGGTTTTCAACTTCCTGCTGGCTCTTTTTGCAGCCAACACCCTATAGTATCAGTGAACTTTTCAAAGCAGGTGGGAATGTGTCTCCTCTCAGTGACTACATTCCCAGATTTACCTGACTTCCTGTCACAATATATATATATATATATATACACAAACACATACATAATATATATATATATATATATATATATATATATATATATATATATATATATATATATATATATATATATAGACACACACACACACCTGTCAGGGTCACTTTTATTTTCTGGACAAATTCGCCTCAATGTAAGGGCTCTTTCACACGGAGTGGACCGCATTGCGATCCGCTCCGGCACTTTTTTTTTCTTTCACAGAGCGGATGACACTTGTGTCATCCATTCCGTATGTCCGCATATCATCCCATCCGTTTGCGGATGATATACGGACATAATGTATGTCTATAGGCATTGTGGATGTCAGCGGATGACACCCGATTTTGCAACCATTCCGTTTTTTAAACGGAACAAAAACAGGGTTCTGTTCCATTCCAAAAAACGGAACAGAACTGAAAGGAAGAAACATTATGTCCGTATATCATCCGCAAAAAAACAGGATGATTTACGGACATGCGGAACGCCCGTGTGAAAGGACCCTAAAGGGAGAAAAAAAAATTAAATCAAGGCATGTGCAATAAAAAAAAGGAATTAATATGCTGATTGCTGAATACTATCACTATATGCATTAGTGACACCAGTTATCAGAATACTATATCTTCATTACTTTAAATAAAAAAACTGACATTCAAATGCTGCATATTTGTCTTCCCTGTTCCCAAAGACCAGCAGGCATGTTAGCACATGTAATTCCATAACTTTAACTTGCAAAGTTCTGCTGAAACCTGTTATCCCTCAAAACTTGTGTTCAAGACTGATTAACCACCTGTTGTTGATTCAATTAGCTATGCGCCCAGCCCTCCTCTATTTAAGCTTGGCTCATGCCCTCAGGCTCTGCCTGATTAATAGCTAGTGTTAGGGCCTCCAGTGATTCAAAGAAGGGTCTTGGTGGAGAGGTTTCCTAAGTTATCCATAGTGCTGCCTGAAAATTTTCCTTGAGGTCCAATGACTCCTTATGTCCTCTATACTCCTAGTGTTCTATGAGACTCCTAGTGACCTAGATGTTCCTTTTGATTCTGTAGCTGGATCCCCCTTGTTCCTAGTGTCTGTTTGCAAGCATCTCCCAGTGCCTTTCAGTGTGATCTCTGTATCCCCATTCACACTTCTGTGCGTTCCTCTTTGCAACATGTATCCTTGTACCTGTTGTGTCCTCTGAGCATGTTAGTCTCCATGTACCTTGGTTTCACTCATGTGCTTTTGCCATGTGCCTTAAGCCTCTCTGCGATCCCTTGTGAATTTCTGTCTGCTATTTATTAGCATTATTGGTGTGTAGTGTGTTTTCTGTTCAGTGTTTATCAGTTTTTTTCTAGCCTTTCTTTGTCAGTGTCTCCCAGTGTATTTTCTAGTCTGCTTCCTGTTTGGTGACCCAATGCACCACTACCTGTTCCCAAAAATTCCCGTTTGTCTCTTGCATTAACCCCTAGACCCCAGTGTCTGTGCATTTCCATGCACACCTACCTACTAGATCTGAACTCTCTACTATCCTCCTATTCCTGTGCCTCAGTGCTGTAAGGAATTCTTATCCATTTAACAGTCCTTAATTTCCAGTAGCTGCCTGCTCAGGTAAATCTGAGAACTGCAACCTGTGGATCAGCTGCAGCACAACCCATCTTCAGGATCTGTGGGGAACACCAGGCTGTTTCCTAAGCTGGGCACATATTGATGTCTTTTTTTTGTTCAATCAGTAGGTTGAACAAAAAAAAAAGGCCAGTTTCCCCCACTCACACACTCGATGAGGATGTGGGATTCACCTCCGCTGTGCTAGGGCGTTCTGACTTTGGGGAACCTTCCCTGCCATCAGAACATGCTGATCAGTGTTGCTGGCTATAGCCAGCTGCACTGATCATTCAGGAAAAACCTGACAAGTCGGTTGTTTGAAAGTTGATTTGGTAGATCGACTTCTGTAGAACCAGCCTGCCAATCTGTAGACTGAAATTTGACCACTATTAGACTCTGTACCCCAGGCCTTAAAAGGGCTCTCACCGTCACTGAATGTGCAGGCATACTGTGCTCTCCCCAGACAATAACAATAAATACCCTTCATGACCTAGACTCCCCGTGTACCTCAACTGCATCCTGTGTTCCTCATCCATTTTGTTATCTTTGTGTTCCTATAAGCTCAGCACCCCACTGCTGCTAAAATACTCTTGTACTTGCTGTGAGCTCTGCACCTCAGGGCTGTAGGTGTCTGTTACAAGTATTTTATGAGCTGCCTGTAAGATCAGCACCCCAGTGCTGCACCTTATTCCTGCCAATCCTGTGAGTCTTGTATTCTGAGCTTTCCAAGATCCTCATCTTTGTATCATATCAACTGTAGCTGCACAGAGGAGCCATGATCCAACCATACGTGACAGTCTCCCCTTTGTGATGTCAATTTTATAAAAAAAAAACAAGATCACAGAGCAGATTATGACTTCCAGTGGACCTGAAAAATCAAAGGTTAGTTAGGTCAAAAATGGCAATTATTAAATTATCCTGAAAGTAATTCAAGCTTTGCATTGAGTTTGTCATGTCTGAGTTGAATTATCCAATCAGTGTAGACAGAGTTTGCAACTTACTATACCATTATTGGACTTGGTGTAATCAGTAAACTTGATTGGAGTGTGTGAGACTAAAATTGACATTTGCAAAAAAAAAATAAAATAAAGGGTATTACCTATACAAATGGCTCACTAGAACACTATCCCACATGCTTTTTTTGTTTTTTTTTTACTATGTGTTAGACTGTGATATGTATTATTTTCAACTTCATTGGCATGAACTTTATCAATCAGTATACAGTAATTAATACCAGCTTCATTATTTATACATGTCACAAAAGAAGCAGAAGATCCGGGGGCCATCCAGCTGTTTCCAAACTACAAGTCCCATGAGGCATTGCACAGCTGACAGTTACAAGGATGACTCCAAAAGGCAGAGGCATGATGGGACTTTTAGTTCTGTAACATCTGGTGGGGCCGCAGTTTGAGACCCCTTACGCTAGATTTCAATGCACAAGACCTATTTGGGTCAATTTGCGTTTGTAGATACTCTTTAGAATTCCCTCACACCTCCAAGTCATAATTGTTGGTGTTTGTTGCAGATTAATGTACCTGTGGTAACAGGTATACAAATTTGTCTTAGGAGATAGTGGCAGTGATGCTCAAGTGTCCATACCAGACACTCTGTTCTTGGTGCAGCTCAGTCTTAATGATCTCTTTCCCCAGGCACTGCACCCGCCACAGAGACAGACACATGGCCAAGGAGTTTTGTAGTGGGGTCGGAGGAACCTAATTAAGAACCGGTTAACCAACAGGTTTGCCTGGCTTTTGATTGCCCGTGAACGGCAATGGGTGGATTCCATAGACGTGGCTATGGAATCTGCCTTCTACCAATCAAAATCAGGCTGAAACTGATGGGGAAAGAGTCTCTCACTTCCACATTAGGCTCCATTCATCCAATAGGTGATATGTGTGTGGAGAATAGTTCCCCATCAGGTCCGCTTCCCAGCTGAATAGGGCCGTGGATAAAGCCCTGTGCTGGAAGCTGCCACATTCATGACAGCTTCCCAATACAGACATGTCCCAAACTGAGCACTGGCATTTTTTCTGTATGCCAGCTCAGAGGTGGTCTTAAACAGAGCTTTTTTTTTTCAGAGAACAGAGGCAGGTACTCACATTCCCCCTGCTCTATGCCACACCAAATGGTGGGTTTGGTCAATGCTCTGTATAAGGAAAGAAAGGCAGTGCAGTATTAAACTTATTTAGTATTTGGTGCAAAGGATTAAAAACACTTACAGGATGGCAGAGATAACAGGCGTGTAATAACTGTCCTCGTTTGGTTTGCTGTGTCCTCTGCCTGCCATGTGAGGGAGGATGAGAGAGCCGTCCCTCAGCTTTCTGGATTCCCTGGTGACGTGGAGGAATGAGGAAGCAGAGAGGCAGATGGCGGCCTGAGTTCTGGAACCAAGGCTCTGACCTGCATATTACGCAAGGTTCCGGGAATGCATAGTGCACAGAGTACAGGACTCAGGAATGCATATCAAACAGGGCACAGGACTCAAGAGTGGGTAACACAGGCTAGTGCATAACACAAAATTACCTTTCCTCTAACCCATTAGTACAGTGCCTTGCAGGAAAGATTCCCCCCTCGACATAATACATTACCCCCACGGAGTACAAACCTCTTCCACCACTCATCTGAGAGTGCCAAGGAGAAGTCTACAGGAGAAGCAGCAAGGCTGGTGCGGGTGGGCTGCTTGAAGAGGCAGACTGCCACTTATAAACACAGAAGCCAGTAGAAGATGTGAGTAGTGCAGAAACTACCTCTACCAGCTTTTGTGTTTATCAGTGACAGGTCTGTGAGGACAGGGCAGTGTTGAAGGTGGCAAAATAGAGTCCCATCACGTTCTGGCTGAAAAAAAGCCCTGGTTTTACAGTAAATAGGTTTCCTAATCTGCAAACTGGTGGTAATTATTTTAGAATCTGTCACAATCATCGCAACAGGTTCTAAAAGTGGGGGTAGTAAAAACTGAACCTGTCTTGTACTGAAACTTGTGCAAAGGCTTGTTTTTGAATTAGGCAAAGGTAGTTTTAAATAGACCTATTGTTAAAAGTTTATTGAACTTCTCAGATTATGTTATATGTAAATATGTATTTTTATGTAATGTAAGGGTTGCTGACATCTTTCAATGTCAAGTATTCTATGCAATATGGCAACCTAGAGACATTCTGTACACTGACAGCCCCCCAGAAATTTAATTGTCTACTTCTCTGATTGACTCAATGATTTTCACAGAAGTCAGTGATCCTAAAAGTGGATATTCCCAAAAGCCTGCCTACTAAATGGATGCCTATGATGCAGCTTTTCTCATTAGAATGTATCCAGATGAAAACCGCATTGGAGCAATGAGCCACAAAGGAGCTGCAGGATTTTAAGGGCCTTCCTATTGATAATTTCCACTGTTGTCCTGGAGACAGTGGATTGGGGTATAGGATACCTAAAAACAACAGCAACAATTTCCTCAGTAAAATTTTCCAGTATCTATTGCATCTACCACAAGTTAAGGCAGATTTAGCAGGCCAGATTAACAGCTCCATTTATTTAGCTTCAGTTCTTTTCGCAGGCTGGCACTGGACCTTTCAACTGATGTAGCCAAGTGCTGGCTGTGTTGTTGCCTTTATTAGGGACACTCCTTCATAGACTATGCAAGGAACTCTTTTCCCCTAGTGCCCAACACGGGGAATAATCACATCACTTCCTGGAGAAGCCACTACTGACAGCAGAGGACTGTGGAACATGTAGTCTGGTCACCTTGATTTATAATAGACCTCATAATGTTAAAAACAACAAGTTCCAGTCGTCTGAGAAACCAAGGAATTCTGAGTGAGCAGATAAATTGAACTGTCCTGGTGGTCTAGCTCTATTGGGACACAGGACTCAGAGATGCAAGAGGCCATCACTCTGGGTGCTGTTTGGTAGGCACCGCGGCTTAGGCAGAGTTGGAGATAGCTCACCCTGAGAGCTGCATCACTGGGTGCAGGGTTGCTGTCACTGTCGCCACATCTGCTGCATTGCTGATCAGGTCCATCTCCACCACAATTGGCAATTTTGGCTCTGAGGAAGAGGATTCTACCTCGAAACCCGTGAGCCAAACCAGGTCTTTGTGGACTCCATCACACTATCCAGCAGTAGAGTTGTGTTCTGGAGGCGAGCGGTTCCCATTTCCTACATGCTTGTACGCATCCTATGTTTGTGAGTATATTTTACACTACTGATTTTGATTTTAATAAACTTTTTTAGTGGTAATACATAAGGTCGGTGCGCCCTTCTATTGTTATTGTCTTACAGTGTTTTTGGATACTATCCAGCAGTAGAGTAGTGTTCTGGAGGCGAGCGGTTCCCATTTCCTACATGCTTGTATGCATCCTATGTTTGTGAGTATATTGTACACTACCCATTTTGATTTTAATAAACTTTTTAGTGGTAATGCACAAGGTCGGTGCGCCCTTCTCTTGTTATTGTCTTACAGTGTTTTTGGATACCCTTGGTCCTGAAGGGGCAGCAAGACCACCTTATCTGTGCTAAAAAGACCACTCAGACAATCACCTTTCCGCATACCACTTGAGCGCAGGAGAGATACTGTTTTTTGGAACCATCTCCACCACACACCTACACAATTATCACTGGACGTCTGGGCCTGCAGGTTGCAAGTCGGCACTTCACACCTGGTTGAAGACATTCAAGAGCTTGTGCAGGGACATCCGTCTCCAACACCTGTGTATCTGCAGGATTTGTGAGCAGGTGGAAGCCCATTTTATCTATGACACTTCACTTAAAGACAGTGCGTGCAGACACCTTTATACCTGACCTGTTAGGCTTTTTTGCTGGGGGAAATACAACATTTATTTTCATTCAGCTTTATTGGACTGCTACTGCACAATAACATCCCTGGGCCCCACGATAGCTACCTGAAGATCATGGACCTTTTCTCTTCAAAGAATTCTGCTCGTAGAACCTGTGGCAGATCCAAACTTCTTTACAACCATTTATTAAAGGGGAACTTCTACATAAATTGTATAGATTGTTTTCTTCATATTTCTTATGGCATCAGGGCCTAGGGAACTGACTGACTGACTAAAGTTTTCTCTTCCTCCTCTTAATTTTGGGATCATAAATCTGTTTAAAGCCTGTTTATCATAGCCATTTGACTATTTTGACATTTTTATTTCACTGTGTATCCTGAGGATTTTGTTTTACTGCAATATTATACAAATTGGGTCATACCCGTAGCTTTTATAGTTTTGCTGACTTAATCTTCCAGTAAAGTGTTAACTTACAAATCCTACTAATTATTCGTTTCTTCATATTTGTATATTCTGCTTGAAGTATGTTGGAACCCAGAGTGTCAGAGGTGTCAGGGGGCTTGGAAGATCAGAGCAACCACTGGGAGCAAGCAACTTCCCGCGGAGGTAGCGTTACACTGAGATTGGCAGGATATTTAAACCGAGACTGGAAATTGAGTAGGCAGGACTCTTGTTCAGCTTCAGCTTCCTCCCCCAGGAAAGGGGTCTGAGAAGCATGAACTGGACTTCTCTGGCTGCTGTGGTTCCTCCTGCAGACTGCTATGTCACAAGACGAATAGGAGGAATCACAGCGTACATTACATACCCGGATGTGTCAGATTGTGGTAACACTCTGAACTCTTGAAGAAAATGTAGATTTGACTTTCCACCTTTTGAAAAGGTGAGTTCTTACATGCCTTTTTAAATCTGTGAGTATCATGAAGTTCTCACAATATAGTTCACAAGTTAATTTGTACACTTATAATATTGTGGAGGACTGTTTCTACTTTTGATATTTGTAACCTGCCAGTTAGTGTTTCAAAAAACTCATATTTGTGTAGTACTTGTTTATAGTCAATGCTATAGTTTAAATCCATTAAGTGCCCCTAAATGTTAATTTACTATTCATTTCAGCATCTGTTTTGTAGCACCCTTATGGGAATCACTTTTTTATGACACTGATTGTTCTGTGTCCTCAGGAACCTTTAACCCAGAAAACTACATTAACATCATCTAAATGCTATTGTTGCCTGAAGCCTTGAATGATTCATTTGCTCAAGGCCAGTATAATGTAACAGGGCAAAATTCAGTGTATTGAAATATAAGCTCATTGCCAAGTCTTTCCACTTAAAGGATGCATTCACACAGCTATAGGAAGTGACCATGGCTCAGAATGTAGTCAATGTGAATCACAGATTACTGCTACCCAAAGCTTGTGCCATCATGAGAACCTACAAGTGTGGTCAGAGATTATTTCTCATAAATGGGACATTTAAAAAAAATATAATTCCATTTTATGTAAATAATAATTTTTTTGGTACTTTTGCATTGTTCAATAGAGATGAATGTTCTCAATAACTAACAGTATTATAACCACTTGCTGTCTGCCTGTTGTAAATAAATTCCCAGATGGCTAGCTCGTGAAGCCATTTTAAAATGTCCTTCCGCTTGCACCGCTTACGCTCACTATCTAGTGTGTACAGTGGCAAACTCTGTGATTGTTGTGTCCATCAGAGATCAGGGTAGAGGGTCACATGTACACAAAAGCTGCATGTTGCAACCAGCACTCTGTTTCTTTTCACACTGATCAGCTGTAATAGGAAACAGAATGTTTCCCAAGTGATTGGCAACATTTTTTTGTACACATTTCAATGTCACCTGAGCAGCCAGCCAATGTCACTGATCACAAGCCACCCCAGGCATCAGAGACGCTGGCTGGTTGCTTTGGTGTCATTGTATGCCAGTGCAGCCCACAAGTGTCCCTGATCACTAGCCACACCGGTACAGTGTCACCATACCAGTGCAGCCAGGCACAATATCCCTGATCACCAGCCACCTTAGTACAGTGTCACCATACCAGTGCAGCCAGGCACAATGTCCCTGATTACTAGCCACCTCAGCACAGTGTCACCATAGCAGTGCAGTCATCCATTATCCCTGATTGCTAGCCACCCCAGTCAGCTCCAAAAGGATGGCTAGAATCTCATGAGGCAAATGGGAGTGTCCACTAGAAAATAAAATAAAAGAAAAGAAACGAAAAGAAAAGAGGAAGGTCGCAGAGCCTTATGAGGTTAGTAAGTCAAATATAATGACTATCTAAAAATGTTATTCAATAAGATGAAAAAGAAGATGACTTACATCTGTCAAGGCTGCAGTCACATTGTGGTATAGAAACACGCAACCTTCTATGGGCATATGCACATGCTGAAGGGCAATGCACCCATAATAGGATGGGCCACTTGGACTACATGCTCTTTTTAGAGGCATCAATGGGGGACCACCCCTTATTTTACAAACCCGCTCAGAGAAAGTTTTACTGGGAAATACAAAGTCCCTTTTTGGAAAAACGTATACTTTTTCCTGGCCCAAACCCTCTTGCTTTTTGGCCTAATGTATACCCATTATTCAACACTCATAGGAAGGTTATATTCTTGATGAATAATCTGCCATACAACAACTAGCCTTCCACCTAGTGGCCAATTGTCCCACCATTGTCCCACCATGGGCTGATCTTTCATGTACCTGGTTGAAGCTGAGTTGACAAGAGGGCTTCCCTTGCACCTCTTGTCCTGTTTCTCTGAAAACTATGACAGGAAATAACAGGTCACAGAGTGGCAAAGGTGCCTGTAGAAGATTCAGCTCAGAAGATCTGGTAGCATATGCAAAGCTAAAGACAGTGCAGCAAGCAAGCTGGCAGCTAGCAGATGCAGGATGCCGGATGCGTGGTCAGACTGACAGGTGTCGGCAACAATCAGGCAGCAGAAGTGAAGAATCAGGAACCAGGAGCAGAGTCAAAGCTAGGCCAAGGTTAGTATTACGCAGGCAGAGGAGGTACTGGAACACGAGGCAGAAGGCAAGGTCAGAGTCACAAGCCAGAGTCAGCAACAGCAGTTCAGGAACAAGTGGATTTAACAAGCCGAGTCTGGATGCAGAAGTACACGGGATCAGGTCACAGCCAGAAAGAGGTAAAGGCCACTTAGCAATGATTCAGAGACCTGTATGGCTTTAAATAGGCCAATGGGCGCCAAAGTTCAGCAAACATGCAGGTGCAGAGCGCTAATGCTCATGTGCACGTGCTTGTGTAGATGTGCGCAGGGTCCTAATTCTGTGCACAGTTCTACTGTATGGACCATTATGTGCACATGCACATTTCTTTGAGCACAGGCTTGAGCATGGTTTGGCTGACATGATCATTTTACCCTAACTTTCTCAATACTATGGATTTTGTTGATTACTCAGAAATTGGGATATATTTACACTTCTGTGACCCTGTACTCCCATCATGTGATAATGATCTAAAAATGCCCTCCTATGCTAATGTGATATCATTGTAATGCTCATGATTTCAATAGCAATAATATTGTAATATTTTTGCATCTTTTACATTTTGTTCTATCTGATTTGATTTGCTATACAAGCCTATGTGCTATGCTCAATTTGTACCTACAAACATCATTTTATAACCCTGCTATGTGGTATGCTTGCTTTTCTACCTACTGACATCAGTGTATCACTCTGAACTGAGGAAGAGGTAATTTAATGCCCCTAAATGTGTTTTTCTTTTTTATAATTTATAATCAAACCGGATACCACCACCCTATCCTTAGATACACTCTACTCCTTGGACCATTTGGATCCAAATCTAAATGGATTGCTTAGATCTCTCTTAACTCACCCCAGTACAGTGTTACAATACCAGTTGAGCCAGCCAGTGTTCCTCATTACTACCACACAGTACAGTGTCACCAGACCAGTTCAGTCAGCAACAGTGTCCCTGATTGCCACCACAACAGTACAGTGGCACCAGACCAGAGCAGCCAGCAAAGTGTTGCTAATTGCCGTTGCACTAGTACAGTGTCACCATACTAGTGCTGGCAGCCACTGTGTTCCTGATCACTGCAACACCAGTCACAGTGTCACCAGACCAGTGTAAGCCAGCAACAGTGTTCCTGATCACCACCACACCATTTCCACGGTCACCAGATCAGTGTAAGCCAGCAACAGTTTTCCTGATAGCTGTCACGCTAGTACAGTGTCACCGGACGAGTGTGTAAGCCAGAAACACTGTTCCTGCTTGTCACTACACCAGTCCAAGTTTGGCCAGGCCTGTGTAGTCACCAGCATTATTTCTGATCACCTCCACACAAGTTCTCATGTCACTAGACCAGTGAAAGCCAGTAACAGTGTTTCTGATCATTGCCACATCAGTCCTAGTGTCACCAGACCAGTGTCATCAAGCAACATTGTTCCTGATCACTGCCACACCAGTGCGATGTTGCCTCTGCTTGCTGCTCTGGTCTGTTTATCCGCTTGCCGACCGCCGCAAGTAAATTTACTGCGGCGGTCAGCCCCGGCCAGGCAGAGTGACGTTAATTAACGTCACTAGCCTGGGAGGGTCTGGGGAGCGAGCGCGCGCCCACGGACCCCCCCGCGCGTGTGACTGGCGGACCCGATGTCCGCCGGTCACTCGGCGATCGTCGGGGGAGAGGGAGAAAGTCAGGCGGCTTGTGTAAACAAGCCACCTGTCATTCTCCTTGGTGTAAAAACACTGATCAGACGGATCTACTATGTAGAACCGTTGATCAGTGTCCTTACAGCTCAAGCCACAGCCAATCACAGTAGAAAGCACGCCCCTAGGGACACACACAGCCCCTCCCTCCCAAATAAAGTTAACCCCTTCACTACCAGTGTATTTTTACAGTAACAGTGCATATGTATAGCACTGATTACTGTAGAAATGTCACTGGTAACCCCAAAAGTGTCAAAAATGTCATTCAAGGGTCCGTTCTGTCCGCCACAATGTCGCAGTCCCGCAAAAAAAATCGCAGATCGCCGCCATTACGCGTTAAAAAAAAAAACAACAAAAATGACAAAAATCTTTCCCTTTGTTAGTAAACGCGATAACTTTTGCGCAAACCAATAAAAATACGCTTTTTGCGATTTTTTTTTACCAAACATAAGTAGGATAAAACAAATTGGCCGAAAATGTTAAAAAATTTTGATTTTTACATTTTTTTTTGGGGAATTTCATATAAAAAAATATGAAAAATATTGTTATTTTTGCAAAATTTACGCTCTTTTTTTGTTTATAGCGCAAAAAGTAAAAAGCGCACAGGTGATCAAATACCACCAAAAGAAAGCTCTGTTTGTGGGAAAAAAAGGACGTCAAATTCGTTTAGGTACAGCGTCGCAAGACCGCGCAATTGTCCGTTAAAGTCACGCAGTGCCGAATCGCAAAATACCCCCTGGTCGTTTAGCAGCCAAATCCTCCGGGGCTTAAGTGGTTATAGACCACGTTAATGCCAGCTGCCTGGTCTGTTCCTTTGCCTGTTTATTGACCATATCTCTGCCTGTTGCCTGAACTGACCCATCTGCAAGTCTCTCTGACTACATACGGACAACTGCACTCTTGGAGCCACAGTGACTCTTTTCAAAGGTCTTCACAGGCCATAATTCAGGTGTTACCTTCAGAGCTGACTTTAGTATTGATTGGACCCTGGGCAAACATTTTCTCCTCAGTCAGCAGGCACCCCACAGTGGCGAAACACCAGGGCCCAGTCGCAAGCATGACCTTTGCAACCCTGGTAGTTCTGCCACTGGTGCGGGCCAGTGTTGCCAACCTCCCACAACTTTTTTTTACTGACAAATTATGAAAAAGTTATTGATAGAGCATATTTTTTTACTAAGAAGCGGAAATCTGACTGAAACAAGTAATCTGCTGGCTTTGTAATTAAAAGGTCAAAACAGAGTGAGAAAATGTGAGTATAACTAGAATAATGAAAGACCTGAAGAATCCTGTGATACAGCAATAAAACAAGTTCAGTGGCACGCATAGCATGCCATGATGTATGATGAGCTTAGACAGATTTTGCCTAAAGCCTGGTACGCATGGGCCAAAAATTGTCTGGTTCAGCAGGAACGACTTTCAGTCTGTGTGTACCGCTGTCTGTTCAACAGAAGCGAGTCTAATGGGCATGCTGGAAAATCAGCATTCGATCTGTGCTTTCAGCCAATGTCACCAAGCATTCATCAGTGTATTCTGGCAGGGGGGGAGTCCCCCTGTCAAAATACAATGTCTCAGTGGAAAAGGTCCCTGCATCATTATCGCTTGTCTATATGTGGGGACCTCTCAGTTTTTTTTCATTCTTTCTGCTAGTTGAACAAAAAAACTTTAAGTATGTACCCAGCTAACAGTAGAAAGGACTTAAAGGGGGGGGGGGGGGCGGATTAAACAGAATCTGTGACTAGTCACTGTGTACACTGCACACACATACCACAATCCTTGTATAACAAAATACTCCTAATTATTGTGCCACAAATAACTATTTCACAGACACATATAAGCTTCAGAATAAATGATCATTTTTTTTTTTTTTTAAATAAACCTTTCCATCATATATGGTTCTCTTTACACAGACATTGATAACTTTGTCTGTCTGAGGTCCCCTTAAAGAAGAAATCCATTAAAACCAATAACTGATGGGACAATAAATACTTTAGTCAGGACTATGTAATATGCATCAAAATGTAAAGAGTGCCGGGGTCAGGATAAGTAAAATAAAAAACAACATAATGTATAGAGTACAGGCACCATGAGTAAAGCTGGCCATACATACATTCAGTATTTTTCATTCAGCCAGCCAGGTGAATAAAATAAACTGAATACATTTCTCCATTAACACATTCAAAGTAGATGAGCAAATCCTCCATACTGTATCTGTATATTCTGACGGTGGGATTCCCGCACTGTCAGAAAACACAGATCAGCATTGCAGCCACAGGCTGCATGTGCTAATCAAATACTGCAGGTCTGTTCATCAGAAGCCAGCCTGTCGGGAAAAACAACATATAAAATGCAGCAGTCAGGACGAGCCCCTCTGCTCACATCAAATTACCCTCTTATATATTAAATCCCCATCATAGTTCCCCCTTATGTCAAGGTCCCCAGTACCACCCCTCTCCCTTACATCAGGGTTCCCAGAGTCACCCCCCCCTTACTCCAGGGTCTCCAGAGCCACCCCCTTACATCAGGGTCCTCTGAGCCCCCCCCAGATTAGAGCCTCTAGAGGAATCCTGCCATGCACCATGGTTCCCAGAGCCCTCATCCTTGCATCAGGGCGTCCTGAGCCACCCCTCTACATCAGGGTCCCCAAAGCCCCCCTCCCCTGAATCAGGGTCTCCAGAGCCCTCCTCCTTTCATCAGGGTCCTCATATATACAGGTCCCTCTCAAAAAATTAGCATATTGTGATAAAGTTCATTATTTTCTGTAATGTACTGATAAACATTAGACTTTCATATATTTTAGATTCATTACACACAACTGAAGTAGTGCAAGCCTTTTATTGTTTTAATATTGATGATTTTGGCATACAGCTCATGAAAACCCAAAATTCCTATCTCAAAAAATTAGCATATTTCATCCGACCAATAAAAGAAAAGTGTTTTTAATACAAAAAAAGTCAACCTTCAAAAAATTATGTTCAGTTATGCACTCAATACTTGGTCGGGAATAGGGTTGAGCGGACACCTAGATGTCCGTGTTCGACGGGTTCGGCCGAACTTTAAAAAAAAGTCCGGGTCCGTGTCCCGGACTTTTACCGAACTTTTCCCGGACACCGAACCCCATTGAAGTCAATGGGGACCCGAACTTTAAGGCACTAAAATGGCTCTAAAACACCAAAGGAAAGGGCTAGAGTGCTGCAAATGGCAGCAAAACGTAATTAAGAGCATGGCAAGTGCTCTGCAAACAAATGTGGATAGGGAAATAACTTAAAACAACAAAAAAAAACAGAAAAATAAAACAATGTTCTTCTTCATCTCTGAAGGACGAGGCCCATATGGAGTAGGAGGGAGGTTGAGGTGGTGGTGGATGTGGCGGTGACATAGGCGTGCGCACAGGGTGTGCTGGGTGTGCCTGGGCACACCCTAATCACCTAGGGCACATAGCATTGCCAGTGAGGAGATGGGAAAGATCTCCCTGGGACCTGCTCTGCTCTATTTCTCCTTGCCTACAGGTACATGGCCCCGATACATTACTCTCCCTGCTGGCAAACACATGCATGTGTATTTCAACTTTGGGGTGCACACCTTAATGCAATAGGCTGCGCACACCTATGGGCGGTGTAGGTGGAAGCGGCGGTGGAGGAGGACCAGGGCCGGATTAACAGCATCATGGGCTTGGTGCTGAGGATTTTGAAGGGCCTTAAGGGCCGTGCCTTGCCATGCACCCAGAGGAGGAAGGGTGCAGCCATGCATGCCTAATTCAACATGGGATGCTGTCTCTGAAGCCCATAAACACATCCATGCATCGCCAACTGTCCCTCCTTGTCCGGCCTTCACGCTGTGTGGGGAGGTTCTGAGGGTGCTGCCTGGGGAAGCGAGCATAGAAGCCAGACTTCTGTGTTTACAAGTGACAGAAGAGCGGTAACAGTGAATATGGCCAACCCGGGGCCTATATAAAAGGTAGGGGCCTGGAGCTGCAGCTCCAATAGCCCCTACATTAATCTGGCCCTGAGGAGGAGGACGAGGTAGCCAACACTGCTTCTTTTCACAAATTTTAAATGAGGGTACACCCCAAAAGAGTGAGAAAGAGCAAAAATGGAACAATGGGTGGGTAAGGTCGGTATCCATTGCTATTCTGCATAAGGTACGGAAAAGTCCCGTGGGATCCATGCCTGGTTCATTTTAATGAACGTGAGCTTGTCCACATTGTCTCTGGACAGGCGGCTGCGCTTGTCTGTTATAACGCCCCCAGCCGTGCTAAATACCCGTTCAGATAATACACTGGCTGCAGGGCACGCCAGCACCTCCAAGGCGTAAAGGGCAAGCTCAGGCCATGTGCCCAATTTGGAGACCCAGAAGTTGAAGGGGGCAGACCCGTCATTCACTACATGTAGGCGTGTGCACACATACTGCTCCACCATGTTGGTAAAATGCTGCCTCCTGCTAAGACGTTCCATCTGAGCTGCTGGTGCTGCTGTTTGTTGTGGCGTGCTGACAAAGCTTTTCCACATTTCGGCCATGCTAACCCTGCCTTCTGAGGTGCTGGCGGTGCCCTGGTTGCGTTGGCGACCTCCTCCTCCTCCTCCTCTGCCTTGTGCTTCCACTGTGGCCCCGCTGTCAGATGGGAATGCCAGCAGCATGGCGTCTACCAGCGTGCGCTTGTACTCGCGCATCTTGCGATCGCGCTCCAGTGAGTGAATTAAGGACGGTACGTTGTCCTTGTAACGGGGATCCAGCAGCGTGGCCACCCAGTAATCAGCACAAGTTAGAATGTGGGCAACTCGGCGGTCGTTGTGGAGACACTGCAGCATGTAATCGCTCATGTGTGCCAGGCTGCCCAGAGGCAACGAAAGGCTGTCCTCTGTGGGAGGTGTATCGTCCGTGTCCTCTGTATCCCCCCAGCCACGCACCAGTGATGGCCATGAGCTGGCCTGGGTGCCACCCTGCTGTGAACATGGTTCCATCTCCTCCTCCAGCTCCTCCTCCTCCTCATCCTCCTCATCCTCCAGAACTGTGCCCCTGCTGGACAATTGCGTCCCTGGCGTTTGCGTGTGCAGGAACCCACCCTCGGAGCCCCTTGCGAATGACTGCCCTGAAAGCCTTGGAAATGTTACCTCTTCATCCTCCTCCTCCTCCTCATCCTGTGCCACATCCTCTTCCATCATCGCCCGAATTGTTTTTTCAAGGAGGCATAGAAGTGGGATAGTTAAGCTGAGAACGGCGTCATTGCCACTGGCCATGTTGGTGGAGTACTCAAAACAGCGCAACAAGGCACACAGGTCTCGCATGGAGGCCCAGTTATTGGTGGTGAAGTGGTGCTGTTCCGCAGAGCGACTCACGCGTGCGTGCTGCAGCTGAAACTCCACTATGGCCTGCTGCTGCTCGCACAGTCTTTCCAGCATGTGCAAGGTGGAGTTCCACCTTGTGGGCACGTCACATATGAGGCGGTGAGCGGGAAGGCCGAAGTTACGCTGCAGCGCTGCCAGGCGAGCAGCAGCAGGGTGAGAACGCCGAAAGTGCGCACAAACGGCCCGCACTTTCTGCAGCAGCTCTGACATATCGGGGTAGTTTTTAAGGAACCTCTGCACCACCAAATTCAGCACATGCGCCAGGCAAGGGATGTGCGTCAAACCGGCTAGGCCCAGAGCTGCTATGAGATTTCGCCCGTTATCGCACACCACCAGGCCGGGCTTGAGGCTCGCTGGCAGCAACCACTCATTTGTCTGCTGTTCCATGCTCCTCCACAACTCCTGCGCGGTGTGTGGTTTGTCCCCCAAACAGGCAAGTTGTAAAACTGCCTGCTGTCGTTTACCCCTGGCCGTGCTGAAGTTGGTGGTGAAGGTGTTACGCTGTCCGGATGAGGAGGCGGTAGAGGATGAGGAAGCGGAGTAGGAGGAGTTAGGAACAGGAGGCAAACTGAAGCGCCCTGCAATCCTCGGTGGTGGAAGGACATGCGCCAAATTGCTATCCGCCTCAGGCCCATCCGCCACTGCATTTACCCAGTGTGCCGTTAGGGAGATATAACGCCCCTGACCGTGCTTACTGGTCCACGTATCCGTAGTTAGGTGGACCTTGGCACAGATGGCGTTGCGCAGTGCACACCTGATATTTTCCCCCACTTGGTTGTGCAGGGAAGGGATGGCTTGCCTGGAAAAGTAGTGGCGGCTGGGCACGACGTACTGTGGGACAGCCACCGACATAAGGTTTTTAAAACTGTGCGTCTCCACCAGACGGAATGACAGCATTTCAAAGGCCAATAATTTTGAAATGCTGCCATTCAGGGCCAGGGATCGCGGGTGGGTAGGGGGGTACTTCCTCTTCCTCTCAAGTGTTTGGGAGATGGAAAGCTGAACGCTTCCACGGGACATTGTGGAGATGGTTGTTGGTGACCCAGGTGGTGGTGTTGCTGACAGATCGTCTGTTTGCGGGGTGGCAGGTGCCGGTATCACTACAGATGTGGCTGGAGCGGCCGAGACTGCAGCAGAAGAGGAAGCAGGATGAGCCAGAGACGTTTCTTGGTTTTGAAGGTGTGTACTCCACTGCAGCTCGTGCTTTGCACTTAGATGCCTGATCATGCAGGTTGTGCTCAGGTTGAGAAGGTTTATGCCTCGCTTCAAGCTCTGATTGCACAGGGTGCAAACCACTCGTGTCCTGTCATCAGCACATTTTCTAAAGAACTTCCACGCTAGAGAACTCCTTTGAGCTGACTTTGGTGCGCTCGTTCCCTTGCTGCGTTGGGCAGTAGCGGGCGTAGTGTCTAGGGCACGGCCGCTCCGCTTCTGCACCCTGCTCCCTCTTCTGCTGTGCTGGTGGCTCTGTGCGACCACCGCCTCTTCCTCCAAACTACTCAGGTCACCTGCATGACGTTCATTCCATGTGGGGTCGAGGACCTCATCGTCCTCCACATCATCTTCCACCCAGTCTTCACCCCTGCCCTCCTTGTCGGTCTCCACAATGCTGAACGCCGCAGCAGTTGGCACCTGCGTTTCGTCATCATCGGAGACGTGCTGCGATGATCCTTGCATGTACTCATCTTGAGAAATAAGTGGTTGGGCATCGCTGCACTCAATCTCTTCCACTTCTGGGGCAGGGCTAGGTGGATGGCCCTGGGAAACCCTGCTGACAGAGTCCTCAAAAAGAATAAGAGACTGCTGTATGGCTTGGGGCTCAGACTGCTGGCCTGATTTGCAAGGGGGTGAGGTGAAAGACGGTTGGACATTGGCTGCAGGTGCCAACTCTGACCTTTCTGCAGTAGACTGGGTGGGAGACAATGTGAAGGAACTGGAGGCACTGTCAGCAGCAAACCAATCTACTATCGCCTCAACTTGTTCTGGCCTCATCACTTCTAGGGGCGTTTGATGCCCTACCAAATACTGATGCAGGTTCTGTCGCCTACTCACACTTGAGGAAGGTGTTTCACTTGTGCGTGTAGCTGGCACAGATCGACCACGTCCTCTCCTTGCAACAGGAGCTCTACCAGCAGCACCACGACCCAGGCCACGGCCCTTATTTGACGGTCTCCTCATATTTCTGTAATTTAAGATCTTGCCCTAGAAAGGTTTTTATTGAATAGCGGAATAGGAAATATGATCCAAAAAAGTGTATGTATCTCGCACGTACAAAACCACACTAGGCCCCAATTACTATTGTTTCTACCCCTAAAAGGATGGATGAGGAGTAGGAGGAGTATGGAACAGACAGCACCCTCAAATCTTCAGAAGTATGAGATGAACCCCAAAAACTTGGAAAGGTGGATCTCACACGTACCGACACAGACTATCCCGCAATTCAATTGATCCTCAAAGGTTTTTATTGAATAGCGGAATAGGAAATATGATCAAAAAAAGTGTATGTATCTCGCACGTACACAACCACACTAGGCCCCAATTACTATTGTTTGTACCCCTAAAAGGCTAGATGAGGAGTAGGGGGGGTATGGAACAGGCAGCACCCTCAAACCTTCAGAAGTATGAGATGAACCCCAACAACTTGGAAAGGTGGATCTCTCTCACACGTACCAACACAGACTATCCCCCAATTTAACTGATCCCCAAAGGTTTTTGATTAAATAGCGGAATAGAAAATATGATCCAAAAAAAGTGTATGTATATCACACGTACACAACCACACTAGGCCCCAATTACTATTGTTTGTACCCCTAAAAGGCTAGGATGAGGAGTAGGGGGGGTATGGAACAGGCAGCACCCTCAAACCTTCAGAAGTATGAGATGAACCCCAAAAACTTGGAAAGGTGGATCTCTCTCACACGTACCAACACAGACTATCCCCCAATTTAACTGATCCCCAAAGGTTTTTGATTAAATAGCGGAATAGAAAATATGATCCAAAAAAAGTGTATGTATATCACACGTACACAACCACACTAGGCCCCAATTACTATTGTTTGTACCCCTAAAAGGCTAGGAGTAGGGGGAGTATGGAACAGGCAGCACCCTCAAACCTTCAGAAGTATGAGATGAACCCCAACAACTTGGAAAGGTGGATCTCTCTCACACGTACCAACACAGACTATCCCCCAATTTAACTGATCCCCAAAGGTTTTTGATTAAATAGCGGAATAGAAAATATGATCCAAAAAAAGTGTATGTATATCACACGTACACAACCACACTAGGCCCCAATTACTATTGTTTGTACCCCTAAAAGGCTAGATGAGGAGTAGGGGGAGTATGGAACAGGCAGCACCCTCAAACCTTCAGAAGTATGAGATGAACCCCAACAACTTGGAAAGGTGGATCTCTCTCACACGTACCAACACAGACTATCCCCCAATTTAACTGATCCCCAAAGGTTTTTGATTAAATAGCGGAATAGAAAATATGATCCAAAAAAAGTGTATGTATATCACACGTACACAACCACACTAGGCCCCAATTACTATTGTTTGTACCCCTAAAAGGCTAGATGAGGAGTAGGGGGGGTATGGAACAGGCAGCACCCTCAAACCTTCAGAAGTATGAGATGAACCCCAACAACTTGGAAAGGTGGATCTCTCTCACACGTACCAACACAGACTATCCCCCAATTTAACTAATCCCCAAAGGTTTTTGATTAAATAGCGGAATAGAAAATATGATCCAAAAAAAGTGTATGTATATCACACGTACACAACCACACTAGGCCCCAATTACTATTGTTTGTACCCCTAAAAGGCTAGATGAGGAGTAGGGGGGGTATGGAACAGGCAGCACCCTCAAACCTTCAGAAGTATGAGATGAACCCCAAAAACTTGGAAAGGTGGATCTCTCTCACACGTACCAACACAGACTATCCCCCAATTTAACTGATCCCCAAAGGTTTTTGATTAAATAGCGGAATAGAAAATATGATCCAAAAAAAGTGTATGTATATCACACGTACACAACCACACTAGGCCCCAATTACTATTGTTTGTACCCCTAAAAGGCTAGGAGTAGGGGGAGTATGGAACAGGCAGCACCCTCAAACCTTCAGAAGTATGAGATGAACCCCAACAACTTGGAAAGGTGGATCTCTCTCACACGTACCAACACAGACTATCCCCCAATTTAACTGATCCCCAAAGGTTTTTGATTAAATAGCGGAATAGAAAATATGATCCAAAAAAAGTGTATGTATATCACACGTACACAACCACACTGGGCCCCAATTACTATTGTTTGTACCCCTAAAAGGCTAGATGAGGAGTAGGGGGAGTATGGAACAGGCAGCACCCTCAAACCTTCAGAAGTATGAGATGAACCCCAACAACTTGGAAAGGTGGATCTCTCTCACACGTACCAACACAGACTATCCCCCAATTTAACTGATCCCCAAAGGTTTTTGATTAAATAGCGGAATAGAAAATATGATCCAAAAAAAGTGTATGTATATCACACGTACACAACCACACTAGGCCCCAATTACTATTGTTTGTACCCCTAAAAGGCTAGATGAGGAGTAGGGGGGGTATGGAACAGGCAGCACCCTCAAACCTTCAGAAGTATGAGATGAACCCCAACAACTTGGAAAGGTGGATCTCTCTCACACGTACCAACACAGACTATCCCCCAATTTAACTGATCCCCAAAGGTTTTTGATTAAATAGCGGAATAGAAAATATGATCCAAAAAAAGTGTATGTATATCACACGTACACAACCACACTAGGCCCCAATTACTATTGTTTGTACCCCTAAAAGGCTAGGAGTAGGGGGAGTATGGAACAGGCAGCACCCTCAAACCTTCAGAAGTATGAGATGAACCCCAAAAACTTGGAAAGGTGGATCTCTCTCACACGTACCAACACAGACTATCCCCCAATTTAACTGATCCCCAAAGGTTTTTGATTAAATAGCGGAATAGAAAATATGATCCAAAAAAAGTGTATGTATATCACACGTACACAACCACACTAGGCCCCAATTACTATTGTTTGTACCCCTAAAAGGCTAGGAGTAGGGGGAGTATGGAACAGGCAGCACCCTCAAACCTTCAGAAGTATGAGATGAACCCCAACAACTTGGAAAGGTGGATCTCTCTCACACGTACCAACACAGACTATCCCCCAATTTAACTGATCCCCAAAGGTTTTTGATTAAATAGCGGAATAGAAAATATGATCCAAAAAAAGTGTATGTATATCACACGTACACAACCACACTAGGCCCCAATTACTATTGTTTGTACCCCTAAAAGGCTAGATGAGGAGTAGGGGGGGTATGGAACAGGCAGCACCCTCAAACCTTCAGAAGTATGAGATGAACCCCAACAACTTGGAAAGGTGGATCTCTCTCACACGTACCAACACAGACTATCCCCCAATTTAACTGATCCCCAAAGGTTTTTGATTAAATAGCGGAATAGAAAATATGATCCAAAAAAAGTGTATGTATATCACACGTACACAACCACACTGGGCCCCAATTACTATTGTTTGTACCCCTAAAAGGCTAGATGAGGAGTAGGGGGAGTATGGAACAGGCAGCACCCTCAAACCTTCAGAAGTATGAGATGAACCCCAACAACTTGGAAAGGTGGATCTCTCTCACACGTACCAACACAGACTATCCCCCAATTTAACTGATCCCCAAAGGTTTTTGATTAAATAGCGGAATAGAAAATATGATCCAAAAAAAGTGTATGTATATCACACGTACACAACCACACTGGGCCCCAATTACTATTGTTTGTACCCCTAAAAGGCTAGATGAGGAGTAGGGGGAGTATGGAACAGGCAGCACCCTCAAACCTTCAGAAGTATGAGATGAACCCCAACAACTTGGAAAGGTGGATCTCTCTCACACGTACCAACACAGACTATCCCCCAATTTAACTGATCCCCAAAGGTTTTTGATTAAATAGCGGAATAGAAAATATGATCCAAAAAAAGTGTATGTATATCACACGTACACAACCACACTAGGCCCCAATTACTATTGTTTGTACCCCTAAAAGGCTAGATGAGGAGTAGGGGGGGTATGGAACAGGCAGCACCCTCAAACCTTCAGAAGTATGAGATGAACCCCAAAAACTTGGAAAGGTGGATCTCTCTCACACGTACCAACACAGACTATCCCCCAATTTAACTGATCCCCAAAGGTTTTTGATTAAATAGCGGAATAGAAAATATGATCCAAAAAAAGTGTATGTATATCACACGTACACAACCACACTAGGCCCCAATTACTATTGTTTGTACCCCTAAAAGGCTAGATGAGGAGTAGGGGGAGTATGGAACAGGCAGCACCCTCAAATCTTCAGAAGTATGAGATTGTGTTCACTGTACCCCACAAAGATTGAGTTCACTGCACCCCACAATGATTGTGTTCACTGCACCCCACAAAGATTGTGTTCACTGCACCTCACAAAGATTGTGTTCACTGTACCCCCCAAAGATTGTGTTCACTGCACCCCACAAAGATTCTGTTCACTGTACCCCACAAAGATTGTGTTCACTGCACCCTAAAAGGATGTTGTTCACTGCACCCCACAAAGATTGTGTTCACTGCACCCTAAAAGGATGTTGTTCACTGCACCCCAAAAAGATTGTGTTCACTGTACCCCCCCAAAGATTGTGTTCACTGCACCCCACAAAGATTGTGTTCACTGCACCCCAAAAAGATTGTGTTCACTGTACCCCCCAAAGATTGTGTTCACTGCACCCCAAAAAGATTGTGTTCACTGTACCCCCCAAAGATTGTGTTCACTGCACCCCACAAAGATTCTGTTCACTGTACCCCACAAAGATTGTGTTCACTGCACCCCAAAAAGATTGTGTTCACTGTACCCCCCCAAAGATTGTGTTCACTGCACCCCACAAAGATTCTGTTCACTGCACCCCACAAAGGATTTTGTTCACTGCACCCCAAAAAGATTGTGTTCACTGCACCCCAAAAAGGATTTTGATCACTGCACCCCAAAAAGGATGTTGTTCACTGCACCCCAAAAATGATTTTGTTCACTCCACCCCAAAAAGATTGTGTTCACTGCACCCCCCAAAGATTGTGTTCACTGCACCCCACAAAGATTCTGTTCACTGTACCCCACAAAGATTGTGTTCACTGCACCCCAAAAAGATTGTGTTCACTGTACCCCCCCAAAGATTGTGTTCACTGCACCCCACAAAGATTCTGTTCACTGCACCCCACAAAGGATTTTGTTCACTGCACCCCAAAAAGATTGTGTTCACTGCACCCCAAAAAGGATTTTGATCACTGCACCCCAAAAAGGATGTTGTTCACTGCACCCCAAAAATGATTTTGTTCACTCCACCCCAAAAAGATTGTGTTCACTGCACCCCACAAAGATTGTGTTCACTGCACCCCAAAAAGATTGTGTTCACTGTACCCCCCAAAGATTGTGTTCACTGCACCCCACAAAGATTCTGTTCACTGTACCCCAAAAAGATTGTGTTCACTGCACCCCAAAAAGGATGTTGTTCACTGCACCCCAAAAAGGATGTTTTTCACTCCACCCCAAAAAGATTGTGTTCACTGCACCCCACAAAGATTGTGTTCACTGCACCCCAAAAAGATTGTGTTCACTGCACCCCAAAAATGATTTTGTTCACTGCACACCAAAAAGGATTTTGTTCACTGCACCCCAAAAAGGATGTTGTTCACTCCACCCCAAAAAGATTGTGTTCACTGCACCCCAAAAAGATTGTGTTCACTGCACCCCACAAAGGATTTTGTTCACTGCACCCCAAAAAGATTGTGTTCACTGCACCCCAAAAAGGATGTTGTTCACTGCACCCCAAAAGGATTTTGTTCACTGCACCCCAAAAAGATTGTGTTCACTGCACCCCACAAAGGATTTTGTTCACTGCACCCCACAAAGATTGTGTTCACTGCACACCAAAAAGGATTGTGTTCACTGCACCCCAAAAAGATTTTGTTCACTGCACCCCAAAAAGATTGTGTTCACTGCAGCCCAAAAAGATTGTGTTCACTGCAGCCCAAAAAGATTGTGTTCACTGCAGCCCAAAAAGATTGTGTTCACTGCAGCCCAAAAAGATTGTGTTCACTGCAGCTCACACACAGAAAAATGGATGTGGATCACTGACACCTGCCTATCTCCAATCCCACACCACACAGCAATATCGATTGTAGTTTGTAGAACACAGTTTCCCTAAAATTCAGCAGACTCTGTCCCTAACAGGATTGAGAAGAGATCGTAGATCAGGATTGAGTGCAGATTCACCCCACCCCCCACACAGCAATATCGATTGTAGTTTGTAGAAGACACTGACCCTATAATTCAGCAGACTCTATCCCTAAAATGCCTACAACTCGCCCTGCCTAAACACTCCGACCTGTCCCTCAATTCTATCCGGACACAAATGTTTTTTTCCTGCCTATCTTTCCCTAATCAGCAGCCAGCACATTGATGTGTGCTCTGTCCCTTAGCTAAGCAGCAGAATGACGCTGCTGCGGCGGCTGCCTCGAACTTATAAAGACTTGGTCACATGCTTCAGACGGCCAATCACAGCTACTAAGACATTTGCAGGCATGGCTGGGATGGCTTAAGGCACACCAGTTAAACGATTGTTGATTGGCTGTTGAAAGCCCGCCATGAAAAGAGCGCCAAAGCATGCAAAACCCGGAAATAAAACGACCGAACACGGATTTTTACCCGAACATACAGTAAAGTGTCCGTGTCCGTGTTCGGGTAAAAAAAATCCAATTATTCGGTACGAACACGAATAATACAGTCCGTGTTCGCTCAACACTAGTCGGGAATCCTTTAGCAGAAATGACTGCTTCAATGCGGCGTGGCATGGAGGCAATCAGCCTGTGGCACTGCTGAGGTGTTATGGAGGCCCAGGATGCTTCGATAGCAGCCTTGAGCTCATCCAGAGTGTTGGGTCTTGCTTCTCTCAACTTTCTCTTCACAACATCCCACAGATTCTCTATGGGGTTCAGGTCAGGAGAGTTGGCAGGCCAATTGAGCACAGTAATACCATGGTCAGTAAACCATTTACCAGTGGTTTTGGCACTGTGAGCAGGTGCCAGGTCGTGCTGAAAAATGAAATCTTCATCTCCATAAAGCTTTTCAGCAGATGGAAGCATGAAGTGCTCCAAAATCTCCTGATAGCTAGCTGCATTGACCCTGCCCTTGATAAAACACAGTGGACCAACACCAGCAGCTGACATGGCACCCCAGACCATCACTGACTGTGGGTACTTGACACTGGACTTCAGGCATTTTGGCATTTCCCTCTCCCCAGTCTTCCTCCAGACTCTGGCACCTTGATTTCCGAATGACATGCAAAATTTGCTTTCATCCGAAAAAAGTACTTTGGACCACTGAGCAACAGTCCAGTGCTGCTTCTCTGTAGCCCAGGTCAGGCGCTTCTGCCGCTGTTTCTGGTTCAAAATTGGCTTGACCTGGGGAATGCGGCACCTGTAGCCCATTTCCTGCACACGCCTGTACACGGTGGCTCTAGATGTTTCTACTCCAGACTCAGTCCACTGCTTCCGCAGGTCCCCCAAGGTCTGGAATCGGTCCTTCTCCACAATCTTCCTCAGGGTCCGGTCACCTCTTCTCGTTGTGCAGCGTTTTCTGCCACACTTTTTCCTTCCCACAGACTTCCCACTGAGGTGCCTTGATACAGCACTCTGGGAACAGCCTATTCATTCATAAATTTCTTTCTGTGTCTTACCCTCTTGCTTGAGGGTGTCACTGATGGCCTTCTGGACAGCAGTCAGGTCGGCAGTCTTACCCATGATTGCGGTTTTGAGTAATGAACCAGGCTGGGAGTTTTTAAAAGCCTCAGGAATCTTTTGCAGGTGTTTAGAGTTAATTCGTTGATTCAGATGATTAGGTTAATAGCTTGTTTAGAGAACCTTTTCATGATATGCTAATTTTTTGAGATAGGAATTTGGGGAATTTGGGGTTTTCATGAGCTGTATGCCAAAATCATCAATATTAAAACAATAAAAGGCTTGCACTATTTCAGTTGTGTGTAATGAATCTAAAATATATGAAAGTCTAATGTTTATCAGTACATTACAGAAAATAATGAACTTTATCACAATATAGTAATTTTTTGAGAGGGACCTGTATATCCAAGGTAAATGTGTGCTAAATCATAAATAAATACGTGTGATAATATGGTTCAACAATAAAAAAATTTGAAAAAAGTCCATAAATTCCAAATAAGTGATAATAGTGCTAGATAAGCCCCTTAGGGTAAATATTATAAAGTCCATGTGTAAAAACAAATAATATTGCTGTGATCAATTAATTCCAAAAGACACCTCCGTGATTATAAGGATCCGCCACCAGATACACAAGTCTCTCACCTCAGTATCTGACCCAGGAGCCACCCAGAGTCAGAAACAGCAGTCCCCTGCAAGGGTGATATAAAGCCAGCAATATCAACTATATCTCAGGCGAGTCCAGAATCATGAAGCCCATAAATCCATAAAACTGGATGAATATGAGGACAGAAAACAAACACAATCTAGTGCTCTCTCTTTATAAATCAATCAGCAAACATTTATTTGAAGAAAGGGGTACTCACAATACACTCAATGGAGTCAGGCAAGGCAAACAAACAAGTCTCCAAGCGAGAGAGGAAAGGGAGTGATGTCCGCAGCATGGCTCCTTCCCCCTGTACGTGTTACGTCGGCGCTAAGGGCTGTGACTACTTCAGTAAGGGGTCTCCTCTCTATTCTCTACCTGATTTTCCCGTCTTTTTCTTCCGCTTCCTAGCCCATCCTCTTGCTTCTCTCCCACTCTTTTATCCCCGCCTCATGGGTAGTCTTTTGCAACAAATGAATGATGAAGTGCTCTCATTTAAAGTCAATGGCTACTGTTAATTTAGTATCCCTTAACGTCAGGGGCTTCTATGCTCCTGGGAAACGCCACCAATCATTTTGTGAACTTAAACGTCTTCATGGAGATATAATTTTCTTACAAGAAACTCATCTTACGCAAACTAAATTATCATGACCATTTTTTCCGACCTGGTACTATGGTCTATCAGATGTAAATAAAGCAAAGGGCATCACCATTGGCTTCCACAGGGTTACGACCTTTAGGTTGGACTCTTCTGTGTTACGGTAGATATATTTTCTTGAAAGGTAATTTTCCATGTACGCTTACTAATATATATGCACCCAACCATGACCAGGCAAGCTTTCTTGCTACAATCCTATCCAAACTGAAGGATTTTGCAAGGGGGTGTATTGTTCTCGCAGGAGATCTGAACGTCCCTCTTGAACCAAGAATAGATATGTCCAAAGGCACATCACACATCTAAAACAAGCACCTAACATTTATTCGTAAAAATGCCTCCTAGACACTCAACTCATGGATACATGGAGAATTGTGCACCCAAAAGAGAGGGACTACTCCCACTTCTCTCCTCTTCATAATTCCTATTCCAGAATTGACTACATATTCATAGATCACCACCACTTAGAACCGACACACCAATCTGAAATTGACATATCAACCATTTCTGATCATGCCCCAATTTGTTTAAGCCTTAATGTCCCCTCATTGCCCCTCAAAGCCGCTTCCTGGAAGCTTAATGATTCTCTTCTAGCAGACCAATGAGGACAGGGCGCAGATTGGTGAGGAGCTTTTCTTTTTCTTTAAAACAAATGAAGACCCAGATATATCCTCAGGTGTACTCTGGGAAGAGCACATAAGTCCCATGTTTGCGGCAAATTAATAGAACTAGGCACTAGAAAGAAGGGGGAACGATATAACTGCCAATCCTCTCTCGTCCGGGAAATCAACATTCTAGAGAAGAATCATAAAGGTTTGCAATCCTTTCCCCTGTTTCATTCCCTCACTCAAAAGGGAGAAGAATTGAAGTCACTCCTACTTGCAGAACAAAAGAAAATGTTTTGCATAGTTTCCCACCGCATATATGAATACGGTGACAAGCCCAGTCGTCTCTTAGCAAGGTCACTACAACAGAAAAAATCTGTGTCGTTTATATAAAAAATAAAAACATCTACCTACTCACTCATGTATGACACTAAAGATATTGCAAAATAATTCCACCTGTTCTACCACGTACACAAAACAACTGTTGATTTAAACCGCCACCACATTAAGATACAAGAATACCTAGAGCAAGCCCACTTACCTACTCTTCCCCCCAGGCATTGGAGGGGGAGATCACAATCTCCAAACTCCAATCGGCTACGGTAAGGCACCGGGTCCTGGTGGATCTACATTTAGATACTAGCGCACATTCCAGGACACACTGCTCCCAAGGCTGACGAAATATGCGAACATGACATCAAAAGGTAGTACTTTGAGACCAAAAACACTTCATGCACACATTACAGTTCTCCCTAAACCTGCTTTCATATGTACGCAGAGTTTTCTATCCCACCCTACTACTCTCCACGAATGCTGAAAAAGCTTTCAACAGGGTGGACTGGGAATATCTGATGTCGACCCTGACCTCCTTCGGTTTGGGACCAAATATGCTAAATAGGATTGCTGCGCTTTATAACACCCCGACGGCACAACGTTGGATAAATGGAACCTTAAGCGAGCCTTTTACACTTCATAATGGCACTAGACAGGTTTGTCCCCTCTCACCAATTTTGTTTGCCCTCTCCTTAGAACCTTTTTTAGCCACCATCAGACATAATGGGAATATTCATGGTATCAAAGTGGGGTCATACGAACATAAATACATGGCTTACGCCGATGACATATTGTTCTATGTTCAACAGCCCAATATCACCCTACCTAATCTCATGTCGGCCTTTGAGACTTTTGGAGCTATATCTAACTTCAAAATCAACTTATCAAAGTCTGAAATCCTGAATATTTCTGTTTCACCTAAAATGGTTGCCCTCTTAAAGCCATCCTTCCCCTTTTCATGGCAAAAACGCTACCTAAAATACCTGTGAATTTTTCTGACTGCTAACCCATCGCTATTATTCCATAAAAATGACATATCCTTGCAGAATACTATCAGCCAGGACCTCAATAAATGGTCTCAGTTTGCTCACTCGTGGTTGGGTAGGATTATTGTAATAAAGATAACTATTTTACCTAGGGTTCTGTTCTTGTTCCAAATGATTCCCTGTAAAGTACCCCCAGGATTTTTTTTACAACTTTACCCCCCCTTGATATGCAAATACATTTAGCACCATAAACGCCCACAGATTTCAAAGCTACAACTCTGTAAATCGAAAAGCAAAGGTGGTCTTGCTCTATCAGACTTTAAAAAGTACTTTACAACATCCATTTTTTTCCCTTCCCCTTTCTCTTCTCTTTTCTATCCTTTTCACTCTCTCCACATCCCTCCCCTTTGGTAAAATGAGACGTGTGCCTTCATTAAGTACATCCAAGGGCTACTTTTAGTTCTACGTTACAGATCATGTTAGTTCAAATCGCCACTATATAGCCAAAGATATTAAGTATATTTAAAGGTTGTACTTTGTACTTGGTTCATGGTTTTTTTTACACTATAATGGCATATTTGATCTGTTATGTTTTTATTCTTTATAACTCAATAAACATTTATTGAACAAAAAACTGACTGCTGTTGAATGAGCATGCCGGAAAAGCAGTATCTGATCAATGGCTGCGAGCACTGATCAGTGTGTCCTGATGAGGGGCAATCTCCCTGTCAGAACACAATAGTTTAGTGGGGAGATCGCCGCACTAACATCAGATGTGCTAGTATGGTGATCGGTACATTTTTTTTAAATTCAGCCCACTGGATTGAACGAAAAAAAAAAAAACCTATAGTGTGTTCCAGGCTTATGGGACCGGGATTTGCTGGCTATTAAGTTGGTTCTTCAGGAGTGGAAGAAGCTTAAAGGAAGGAGCTTAAAGCTTAACCATCTCCCTACTCAAGAAATGCACCTCGAGAACAAAGGGAGGACCTCTACTTACATGGTGAGCAGATCTTTGTCCTGGAATAACTTCACACAATGATTCATCATATGTGACATAATCATCCTATGGCTGTTAGTTTCAAGGCCGTAAGACTGCAGATTAATTCTTCCCACTTTCTGGCGTCCAGACCTGGTGCAGGACTCTAGGAACTTTGTTAAAATATGCACTGTGTAATAGGACCAGAACCTTTATTTATTGGAAACTCTCCCAATACCTGAGACATTGTGGTGTATAATCTCCATGGACTTTATTGTGGAACTATCTCCATCAGAAGGATTCAATACAATTTTCCAAAAATGGCTCACTTTGTGCCCTTGAAGGGGACACCCTTTGCTTTAAAGTGTGCTTCCACTTTTATCAGAGACATAGGTTTACACAGAGTACCTAATAGTACTTTCTCTGATTGTGGGGTACAATTTACTTCAAGTTTCTGGTTATGTGAAGCCCCTGGTTATGTGAAGCCCCTGGTTATCAAGCATCATTTATCCTCTGCATAACATTTACAAACAAAAGGTCAAACTGAAAGAACAAACTAGGTACTGGAGCAATATGAATGATACTTTTTATTTTTTTACAGGATGATTGGGTGTCTCTTCTCCCATCAATGGAATTTGCTTATAACAGCTATGTTCATTCTGCCTTCAGACAATGACCTTTCTTTGCTAATCAAGGCTTCAATTAGTCCTTCTAGCCCATTGTATCTCTAGATTCTTCTGTACCAGCTGTACACTATCATTTGAAATAATTACCCTGATCAAGAGCCAGAGACTCTAGCTTCACTGCTCATTGAGGGGAATGAGGAATATAAGGTGGAGACAATCTTCGACTACATAAAAAGGAGAAGTCAGACCCAGTTCTTTATCAAATGGAAGAACTACAGTCCGGAGGATAATTCTTTGGAACCATCACCTGATGTTCACACTCGACGACTGGTGGGAGCCTGTTTATGACTGCATCCTGAAAAGTGAACCCTGATGGGCATCCAGAGGATGCCCCTTGGGGGGGAGGGGCAATGTTAGGAAATTACTGTGAGTAGGCTGGCTCAGAGACATATGCACATGCATGGTATCCCATGGAGAATTGTGATCAGACATGGCCATGTGCGCGACTGTACAAGCATGTCCACGATCAATATTGGTGCCAGGCGGCCTTGTTAAAGGATGCCTTGTTCCAGTATCAGAGCTGACTGGTCTTTAGCTGTATTGTGTCCTGCAAGTATCTTGTGTGTGTCTTTCATTGCTGACCCAACTTGCTTTTGACTATAATCTTAGATTCTGCCATTGCAGCTGTTTGCCTGTGCTACAAATACTGTATATAGCCCTATAGAACAGACAATCCACATGTGCGTTAGGCTTAACTGAAGAAAAACAGGACATTTCTTTTATCAGAGAAAAGACATAGAGCTATACCATAGATGCAGCTACAAAGGTGTGAACACTGTCATCTACTGGTTGAAGACTATTATCTGTAGTACAAAAATACATGAACATTGTATTCCAACACCCCCACTCAACAACTACTCCTTATATTAGTCCCATTTCATTGTCAAATGCTCTGATCCACTTTTGTTTCTCATGAGTTGGAAGTTTTTGCATCTCATCCCATGATTCTGGCTCTGATTTTAATGCTACGTGAGCAATACCGGACAGACATTTGGCTGGGATGCCTTTTTTTTTGCTTCTGGTGGGATTCCTGATTGAGGCCTCTTGTGGCCTGGTTTCTTTTACAGTATTTGGATTGTCTGTATTAATTCCTATTTCTGTGTCACTACGTTGCTTATCTTCATGTGACACTGATGTGGAATTTCCCTCACTTCTACTGATGGTTACCTTGTTTGTGTCATCTTGGAAATTCACTACATTGTCTTGTGAGTTTCTTCACTGATAAAAGATTAGTTGCAAGAGCAGGAACATAGAGGATATTTTTCACAGGTATCTTTCTGGTGACACTCTGGGAAAAAGGCCCATAAAGAAAATTGTCTCCTATTCCTTCTAAATCCATTATTTGACCATTAGCTGTGATCATTTTTTTCTGTTTGACTCTGGTCAAGGTTAACAAAGAAATCCTGTAATTTGTCACGTGACCCATAGCTCCTGAATCAACACATTTGTCAGCAAAGATGAGGTTTGACTTTTGGATTGAAAAACATTCATTATCTGAAGCAAAATCAGTTTCTTCCTTCACACTTTTGTCCTTTGGTAGTTAAGTTTGTTTTTGCATTCTAGTTTTCCAGATTCTGCAATCTGCTTTTAAATGACTGTGTTTCTTGTTGCATGTTACTGTTTTTATTCCTATTTTATGTCTTTAAAGCAGACTCTGCGACAGAAGCATTGTCACTATTAATGCTTTCTGTTTTACATTTATATTCATGCACACGCTTTCCCTTACATATTCCAATGTCAGTTCATTGGCTGGCCGTACATCAAGTGCTGTGACAAGTGTTTCATAACTTTCTGGTAAGTCACTGAGTAATAGTGCTGCAACATGAAAATCTGTTATTCTCCCATAACAGTAATGGAGAACCTTGACACTTCAGATGTTTTGGAACTACATTTCCCATTATGCTAAACTACACTGCAGAGTGCATGAGAATCATGGGAAATGTAGTTCCAAAACATCTGAGGTGCCAAGGTTTGCTATCACTGTCCTATAACTATGAGGTGTTCAACCATTTCCAGGGTGTGCTTTATGTAATTATATACAGTTAATTACTGAGATTAGCTCTTTCATGCACCTTTTGTAATCCTTCCCACATTTCTTTAGCAGTTTCACACTTAAGGCCCGCCGTACACACGATAAGAAAATCAGAAGTAAAATCTCATCCGACAAATGATCAGATCGTTAGTATAGAGCTTTCGACAGCCGATTACGGATTTTCATACAACAAAAACTGGATGTGCAGGCTATAAAAATGTTATCGTACGTGAACACAACGTCCAATTTTCGTTTAATAAGTACAGTTTTTGTCCGAAAAAAATCATAAGAGCAAGACTAGGCATGCTCAGATACTAAAGGATACATACAAAACAATTCAACACATGACATCACTTCTGAAGTTGAATTCTGTCGTACGAGAATTTTCATGTGAAAGTAACCTCTTCACTTTCCATATGAGACTAGCATGCAACAAAAAACTAAAGAAAATTTGTCCGATAATCTGATCGTGTGTACGAGGCTTTACATATATGTATGATTTGATCATCTTCTATGCTAAGAGAGATTGTGCTCTGAGCTTTTTGGACTTTCTCTATGCACTTAACTAAAGAGTGTTCTGGTCTGACTTAATTTATACATTTTCATGTACCTTCTCTTCATAGCAGCATTTTCTTCTTGAATTTTCCAAGACTGGCTGTTCTTGTCTGTCCGATTTGCAAATGAAAGCTTTGTTGCAGCTGTGTTACTGGCCATTTTCTTTTCAACTGTTGCAGTCTTCTTTCTGTTGCTGTATCTTGCACTTATCTGCAGTAGCAGGCTATAGCTGGGCTATGACTGGGTTCTCAGCTTCTCTCTGGATTACTGGGCTATGTTCCTCTTGTCCCTTGGCACTATTTGTTTCACTCTCAGTGGGGCCTGGGCTAGAGGTACAGGAGAGGCCAACCTGGTACCCTCAAGCTTCTATCAGGTATCTTAAAGTACCACATAAATTATATTTCTTATATATAAATACATTTTTTATGGATGATACATTATTTTTGTGTGCTGGATTAAAGTCCTAGGTGCAGTAGGATGTTTTCATATGATATGAAATAGGAGATTATAGAAGGATGCTAGCACACATGAATTACACACTGTGACAGATTTCACCTTGTATATGGATTTTCATAACACAAAGGAGAGTCAGACTCTCCTGCAGTCTGCCACACACCCCTGACTTGAAGTTTCTCCCACTTTCCCTTGAACTCATGGCAGCTTCAGCCGATTCTGCCTCGTCTCACAGGACTTCAATGGCTTTTAGGTCCAATTTAAAAGAGGGCCACTAGGGTGTCCCTGTTCTTCCTTGTTTGCACTTTCTTCTAGGTGGTGGTGTACAGCACATTGGGATTACGGGTATGCGGTGGTTGGGTAGGCACAGGGTATTTCTGGCCATCTGTAGTCTCTGATTAGTGGCAATATCTTCTAGCTTCTGCATATCACTGCGTTTCAAGATTTCCTTGTTTGTGATTTGGTCTCTGTATGTGATGCTTAGAATTTAACATAGGCATCTGTGGTGAAATGAGTTCAGTTTTTGAACAATTTGTCTGGTACACCTTTATGGATGTAGTGAGAGAGAAGTCAGACAAAATTTTATGTAAATGCTGGAACATTCCTGCTGCCTTGCCAATTCTGCTCAGGATATCTTTCTCCGTACCTCTATCACATCAAGATATAACACTTCTGAAGTAGATAAGGTCTTTATCTTCTTCAATGGTCTGGTCTTACAGCCTCAATCGTAGCTTTGTCTGTTGGTTATTCTTTGGTTTTGCAGTTGCTAATTCGCAGGCCAACCTATTCTGTTTCCTACTGTAGACACTTTTTCGTATGCTGCAGACCATTCTTATCTTTTTAGAGTGCTTGAATTATGTATCGCTCCTGTTAGTTCATTACCTATGTCAGGGTCTTTTTGTCATTTTGGCTTGCTGCTTCAAGCTAATCTTTTTTGTCATGCGGGCAGCTTTGTTTAACTTTCATGTCTTGATCTTAGCATTTGGCTGTTGCAATTTCATTTTTGTTTCTGATTTAGCGTTGGCTCATTGGTGCTTGGTTCATTTTCTTTCATCAATTAGATTCCAAGTTCTGTTTTGAACCTAACTTTTTTTTTGTGTTCCTCAGGGACGGTAAACTTCCTTCTCTGTATCATCAGTGTCAGCAACATCTTGTAACATTTGAAGCCAATTTTTTAGGTTGAGTTAACATTGTTGTGCAATTTCAGATGTCTTCAACTTCTCCACTATGTATGGGACAGTAGGGCTGTTTTCATTGTTTCCATATGAAATTAAGTTCATAGAAGGTGGTGATCAGACCCACTATCTGTTTCATGGTACATCCTCACATCCAGAAGTGCTGAGCTTCAACATCTACGGATGCAAATAAAATGTATTTAATTGTTTGAAATTCCATCAGGTGATCTCAAGGTATTCTTGTTGATGGTCTTATATGCTAAGTAGGTATTTCAAATGCAGAGGTTGTTCATATTACAGAAGAGCAGTAGGCACTCCCTATTCATTTGTTGTTTGTTTGTTTGGCTGATCCATAGGAACCCAGAATATGCTATAACCACTGGCAGGTGTTGGCAATTTGAGCATTAAAATTGCCAATGAGGAGTATTATGTCATAACTGAGGATGTCATCTAAGAATATTTGCAACAGATCATAGAAAACTTCTTTCTCACATGTGACTGCATCTTCAGTAGGTGTGTACACTTGTAGAATGGTTGTCCTAGCACATATGGACTGTAATCGCCTAGTGATGATGTGGCCAGTCACAGGCTTCCATTCCAGCATGGAATGCCTCTTAGCACAGTATCAGGCCGATAGTGTACAACTGTCATTCTTCGTGGCCCGAGAATAAAATCTTTTTTTGTCATTGCTGATTTTTACTTGTCTCAGATCATCTTATTTCACTGATGCCCAAGATGTCCACTGAACCCTACTCTAATCAACATCACTCTCGCTTCTTGAGCAGAGCTTTTGATAACATTTGATTGTTCAACGGGGGTGTGTCAGAGAGCTGCGCTGCTTCTAGTGTGTGAGAAACACAGTCTGACTCTGCCAGCACAGGGTTAAGAGATAAAAAAAGTAACAACGAGGCATATTTATTACTGTATAGGCAGTATGAAAGCATTATAATAGCAAATTAAGACTCAACTGAAATAAATTAAGTTTCAGTTGGGCTTTAAAATCCATTTTCATGAGTATTTATAAGTACATATCTTAATGTGCTTCTTATCCCCCCCCCCCCCATAATATCTTGCAAAATCCAACAGATTGGAGTTGTGTCCTGGTCCAACCCGTGCTGCTACTGTATTTTACTGAATGTCAGGGACCTGGCTAGCTGTTGGATGTTTGGATTACAAAATAGATAAACAGAATTACAAATCATTTGCCAGGTAAAACAGATCACACACACACACATATATATATATATATACATATATATATATATATATATATATATATATATATATATATATATATATATATATATAAAAACAGTGTATTTGGATTTCAGTTTGGAATTCAGCTTTACTACCGGTTTCACTTATGGATTTCAGTCAGACGGTGATTGTTTTATTGCATGTTTTCCAAAGGAATGCAGAAACATATTTTCTATGCTTCTGTTGATATAAGGACATTCCCATTCTCTTATATCTTATATAATTTTCTTTTTGTAGTTTTTCAAGTCTGTACTCTTTAGGGACCTTTATAAAGTACATTGCTTAACCTCCTTAGCGGTATTTCCGAGTGTGGCTCGGGGTGAAATTTCACAGCCATTAGCGGTACCGGGGTGTCGGGGTACCGCTAGGGAGATCGCTGAATCCTATAAAAGAGGGTACTCACCTTGTCCCCGGGATCCAGTGATGTATCCCGGCAGTGTGCGGTAGCTGGATCTTCCTCCCGATGCTCTGTGCCCGGCTTCCGTCTCCTGCGACGTGACGCTCGCAGGGGGGTGGAACCGGCGGCAAATTCAAATAGTAAAACACACCAAACACACTGATAACTTACAAAATAAAATAAATTCATATTAGTTTGCCCCCCCAGTGCCCTTTCCTGCAGTTTTACTGTACTTTTTATGTATATATATATATATATATATATATATATATATATATATATATATAGATATATGTGTATATACAGTGGGTACGGAAAGTATTCAGACCCCCTTAAATTTTTCACTCTTTGTTATATTGCAGCCATTTGCTAAAATCATTTAAGTTCATTCTTCTTCCTCATGAATGTACACATAGCACCCCATACTGACAGAAAAACACAGAATTGTTGACATTGTTGCAGATTTATTAAAAAAGGAAAAACTGAAATATCACATGGTCCTAAGTATTCACACCCTTTGCTCAGTATTTAGTAGAAGTCCCCTTTTGATCTAATACAGCCAGGAGTCTTTTTGGGAAAGATGCAACAAGTCTTTCACACCTGGATTTGGGGATCCTCTGCCATTCCTCCTTGCAGATCCTCTCCAGTTCTGTCAGGTTGGATGGTAAACGTTGGTGGACAGCCATTTTTAGGTCTCTCCAGAGATGCTCAACTGGGTTTAAGTCGGGGCTCTGGCTGGGCCATTCAAGAACAGTCACGGAGTTGTTGTGAAGCCACTCCTTCGTTATTTTAGCTGTGTGCTTAGGGTCATTGTCTTGTTGGAAGGTAAACCTTCGGCCCAGTCTGAGGTCCAGAGCACTCTGGAGAAGGTTTTTGTCCAGGATATCCCTGTACTTGGCCGCATTCATCTTTCCCTTGATTGCAACCAGTCGTCCTGTCCCTGCAGCTGAAAAACACCCCCACAGCATGATGCTGCCACCACCATGCTTCACTGTTGGGACTGTATTGGACAGGTGATGAGCAGTGCCTGGTTTTCTCCACACATACCGCTTAGAATTAAGGCCAAAAAATTCTATTTTGGTCTCATCAGACCAGAGAATCTTATTTCTCACCATCTTGGAGTCCTTCAGGTGTTTTTTAGCAAACTCCATGCGGGCTTTCATGTGTCTTACACTGAGGAGAGGCTTCCGTCGGGCCACTCTGCCATAAAGCCCCAACTGGTGGAGGGCTGCAGTGATGGTTGACTTTCTACAACTTTCTCCCATCTCCTGACTGCATCTCTGGAGCTCAGCCACAGTGATCTTTGGGTTCTTCTTTACCTCTCTCACCAAGGCTCTTCTCCCCCGATAGCTCAGTTTGACCGGACGGCCAGCTCTAGGAAGGGTTCTGGTCGTCCCAAACGTCTTCCATTTGAGGATTATGGAGACCACTGTGCTCTTAGGAACCTTAAGTGCAGCAGAAATCTTTTTGTAACCTTGGCCAGATCTGTGCCTTGCCACAATTCTGTCTCTGAGCTCTTCAGGCAGTTCCTTTGACCTCATGATTCTCATTTGCTTTGACATGCATTGTGATCTGGAAGGTCTTATATAGACAGGTGTGTGGCTTTCCTAATCAAGTCCAATCAGTATAATCAAACACAGCTGGACTCAAATGAAGGTGTAGAACCATCTCAAGGATGATCAGAAGAAATGGAAAGCACCTGAGTTAAATATATGAGTGTCACAGCAAAGGGTCTGAATACTTAGGACCATGTAATATTTCAGTTTTTCTTTTTTAATAAATCTGCAACAATGTCAACAATTCTGTGTTTTTCTGTCAGTATGGGGTGCTATGTGTACATTCATGAGGAAGAAGAATGAACCTAAATGATTTTAGCAAATGGCTGCAATATAACAAAGAGTGAAAAATTTAAGGGGGTCTGAATACTTTCCGTACCCACTGTATATACACATATATCTATATATATCTATATATATATATATATATATATATATATATATATATATATATACAGTGTGTATATATATATATATATATATATATATATATATATATATATATATATATATATATACACATACATACTTATTTATAGTTATTTATTATATTATAATTTATGATTTTGTGTTTCAAACTTTATCATACCCGAGATGTTATAAAGAAGAACGCAGAGTAAAAAAAATCATATGTAAATAGTTGGTTTGGGCTGCTCTTTCTTAAAGCGGTAGTATCCTGCTTTTTTCACTTTTACCTACAGGTAAGCCTATAATAAGGCTTACCTGTAGGTACAAATAATATCTCCTAAACCGGCACGGTTTAGGAGATATTTACAGTGCATGCAGCCGCTCACGCGAGCGGCGCATGCGCTCTGAAGGTCCGGGGGGACCTTCAATTAACTTGCCGGGAGCTTGCCGGAAAAATCACTCCCGCGCGCATGTGCGGGAGTGACGTCATCGCGGCTCCGGCCAATCAGCGCGCCGGAGCCGTCTCTTCCGGCCAATCAGCGCGCCGGAGCCGCCGAACCCGGAAGAGACGACGAGGGATCATGGCAGCGCCCGCATCGATGTCCGGGGGTCCGTGTCGGGGCTTCGTTTTAAGGTAAGTTACACATAATGGGCTAGTATGTGATGCATACTAGCTCATTATGCCTTTGTCTTGCAGGTTTTTTATTTTTTTTTTATTTTTTATAGGGTTTACAACCGCTTTAAGAATTACATGCAAAATAATGGTACCGCTTTCAGCACCTAAAATCGGAAAGAATCATACCGCCAGGGAGGTTAAACAGTAAAAAATATTTAACTTTTGTGATCCATAAAAGGCTGGAATCACATTCTTTGTGTTGAAAGTTACTGGACAGGCGTAATTTAGCAAAGGACTCATAGAACATAGTGTTTTTTTAAAGTCTTTGAATGGCTGTTTAGATGATCCTAAATAGATCATCTACAATATGCAGAATGCAATTCCTGGGGTACACGTTTTACAATTTAGGAGTTTACATTTTGGTAGTGGAGATAAGGCCTGCCATTTCTCCGACCCCATCCAACAATACAGCCTATAGTTACCTATCAGAAGTTTTTATCAGTGATTTACATGTGGATAAGGACTTGGAGAATGAGACTATTTGTATGTTAGTGTCAAAGGGCTCTTGTCTGCTATGAGGTTTGTGTTTCTTCAAAAACAGCTATGCGCTTACCTGATGTGGACAGAATTGTAGTTATCGTAGTTATTGTAGTTATTGTAGTATAAAAAGACTTCCACCCAAAATCTTAACCACTTTACCACCGGAGGATTTTGCTGTCTTCCGTCCAGGCCACTTTTTGCGATTCGGCGCTGTGCGACTTCAACTGACAATTGCGCGGTCGTGCGACGCCGTACCAAAACGAAATTGACGTCCTTTTTTTCCCACAAACAGAGCTTTCTTTTGATGGTATTTGATCACCTGTGTGATTTTTACTTTTTGCGCTATAAACAAAAAAAGAGCGTTTATTTTGAAAAAATAACAATATTTTTAACAAATTCCTCCCAAAAAATATGTAAAAATCTAATTTTTTTAAAATTTTTGGCCAATTTGTTTTCTGCTACCTATGTTTGGTAAAAAAAAATCACAATAAGCGTATTTTGATTGGTTTGCGCAAAAATTATTGCGTTTACTAACTAAGGGAAAGATTTCTGTCATTTTTGGTGTTTTTTTTTAACGCGTAATGGCGGCGATCTGCAATTTTTTTTGCGGGACTGCGACATTGCGGTGGACAGATCGGACCCTTGACTGACATTTTTGACACTTTTGGGGGTACCAGTGACATTACTGCAGTAATCAGTGCTATATATATGCACTGTTACTGTAAAAATGACACCGGCAGGGAAGGGGTTAATTTTATTGGAGAGGGAGGGGTTAATGTATGCCTGGTGCTTACTGACGTGTAGGGGGGGAGGTGACTGAGTGAGTCATGGACAGATCGGATGTCCAGCTATGCTGAACACTTCGATCTGTCACTCCCTGTCACTATGGAGATCCGCCCGCTTGTGTTTACACAGGCGGGCGGATCTCCACACTAGATCCCCGGCGATCGGGGCAGAGCAGCGGCGATCGCTGCTGCTCCTCCCCTGGCCCGACTCCCGCTGTGAATGAAAACAGCGAGAGCGAGCCTCCGGCGGCGCGCAAGCGCCGCCCAGAAGGGGGAGTGTCTGACGACGTAGTACTACGTCGTCAGACGATAACGAGCCACTCTGCCGCAGTAATATTACTGTGGGCGGTGGTAAAGCGGTTAAAGTGTATCTAAGGTCAAAATGTAAAATCACATATTTATTTTTTTACTTTGTAGTTCAATTATTTCTATCCTACTCATAACAATCTAAATAATCTGAAAGATTGAGAAAATCCCCACAGACTTACTTCCTTCTGTGACACACATTAATTTTGCCCTGTGAATAGCCATTGCTGTGTCACACATTTCACAGAACCTGCCTTCTTAACTACAGGAGTTTTAGAAGGCAGATGCAGTACAAGAATCACTACCAGCAGGCAGCACAACACTATGGGATTTGTAGTCTTTAACTGCTTCCCGAATGACGTTCGGGTGGGACAGCTCTTGTTCAGGGAGGACGTTTACAGTGCATCACTGATTGTGGTAAAGTGCCAGTGACGTAGGCTCTTTATCATGTGATCAGCTGTGGCCAGTCAACAAATGCCAGTTATTGGCATTTCCTTTCCTCAGCGCTGTTAGTGTCTGAGAAAGGGAATTATTAGTGCCATGATTATCAGTGCAGCCCCATCAATGTCCATCAGTGCACCATATCAGTGCCCATCATTGGACCATATCAGTAGTCATCAGTGCAGCCTCATCAGTACGGTAAAGCAAAATGTGGAGTCTATGTCTTGAACTGACTGCTCTTGGGGATTGTTAAATAAGTAAGTGTTAAACCTTTTTGATTTTTTTTTTTTTTAATAACAGCCACAGGCTTATTGGCTAGCTGGTTTCTTGTTCACCTCTGTTCCCTTTGTGTAGGACATTTGCATTGCATTGTTGATAGCTGCTTTATATATTGGTCCATGCAGCACACCGTTGTTGTGCACCATGCGGCACACCTGCCATCTTTAATTGGGTTATTGGAAGTGCAGGTAAGTGTATTTAATGGGCACAGTATGTTGCTATAGTTCATGATGCCCTGCTATCTATTTAATATTGATTGTGGTGCTTTTCTTTTTGGGATAGGCCTATGCTCTTTGCTAAAGAGACAATGAGGTCCTGAGGAAGCAGTTCTTTGTGAAACACGTTGACCTCTAACAGTATATAGCAAAGAGAGATTGTTGCAGCTCTGACTGTATGCTTGTATCATCCAATCAAGCACTCTTTTCATGGTTTTATGGATGTTCTATTAAACTATTTTTTTGTAATAAATATATTCCTTATTAAATTTTGTCTTTACTGTCCTTCTTTAATACAAGTAAAGTCTGCATGGTTCTAACTCTCTTTTTTTACACACAATTATAAAAAAAAATATTTTATGTTTGTATACTGTGTGCCTCTAGGATACTTTATTTTAGTGTAATAATTGGATTTTATGTTATAAACATAAAATGCAGAAAATATATACAACCTTTAATGCATGCAATTTCAACGAGGAGTGTTTTAGACTGCACTCAAAGCCTCACCCTGCACAAAGATTGTTCAGCTTGCGGGACAACACTTTAAGCATCAACAGACTGAGAGTGATCATCATTTGGGCAGATTATCTCCATAGTTAACCCTCTACACACCTTAAGGCCCCCATTAACACCTAAGCTTTTTGTAGCTTGAAGCTCGAAGCTGCAAAACGCTGGAGGAGAAAAAAATCAATGATTCTCTGTTGGAGATGGTTCACTTCTCCACTCCAAGTTGCTTGAAGCCAAACAGCTGAAGCATAAAAAAGTTCTGGAGCTTTTTTTGTAGCCTGAATCGGGCAGATTTGGGCATTTTTGTTGCATTTTTATTTCCATAGAAGTACATATAAACGCGTGATTTTCACATTTTTGTGTACTTTTCGAGACTTGGCACGTTTTTCTGACCCAGGAAGTGGATGAATAACATAGCAACCAATGATGAATCACATGATCTTTTATCTATTGGCTAAAAAAAAAAAACACCCAAGAGCAAAAGCGCATAAACGTGCATGAAAACGCGCCAAAGCTGCTCATAAAAATGCTTCAAAATCGCTCATAAAAATCACAAAGACGCATTGCTCGGGTGTGAATGCAGCCTAAGGCCCTGATCACACCTGAGCATTTTTCAGCTCGTAAAACGCTCATCTCTGAAGTCTCAAAACGCCCAAAAAGCAAAATCCTATTCATTTCAATGACCCCTGCTCACATATGAGTGTTTTGTCACCTGAAACAAAACGCCTGAAGCTTAAAAAAGTACACAAGCTTCTTTTTTGGCAGATTACAAGTGTTTTTGTTAGATGTCAATACCTGCCTCCAAACACCTGAAAAAACGCCTAAAAAACACCCAAAAATGATACGCTCAGGTGTGAATGGAGCATTAGGAAATGTCTGTGAGACTTGCTGCCACACCCACACAGAAATGAAAAATAGTTTAAAATATTGTAGCTTTCTTCAGTAAGACAATTCCTAAATTTAGGGCTAGAAGATTCAGAGATTTAGCCGAATGATGTTTAAATCATTGAAAAGCTATCATGAAAGAAGACACAAAATGTAAAAGATTTTTTTACAGACAATTATCAACTGTAAACAAACCAAATTAAAGGTGATACTTTAACCACTTCTGGCCTGGAAGGTTTTACCATCTTAACCACTTAAGGACCAAGCCTATTTCTGACACATTGTTTTTCAAGTTAAAATCTGGATTTTTTGGTAAAAAATTACTTAGAACCCCCAAACATTATATATATATATATATTTAGCAAAGACTCTGAATAATAAAATGGCGGTTGTTGCAATATTTTTTTTACGCGGTATTTGTGCAGTGGTCTTTCAAGCGCCATTTTTTTTAAAAAAACATTATTTACACTGCATAAAAAAAAAAAACGTAAAGTTAGCCCAATTTTTTTTGTATATTGTAAAAGATAATTTCACACCAAGTAAATCGATACCTAACATGTTATGGTTTAATATGCGCACACTCGTGGAATGGTGACAAATTACGGTACTTAAAAATCTCCATAGGCGACGCTTTAAACACTTTTAACGGTTACCAGTTTAGAGATACAGAGTAGGTCTTTTTTCCAAATTATTGCTTTCGCTCTGGTGATCGCTCACACGTGTGGTTTGAACACCATTTTCATTTGTGGGCACGACTTAGGGGGGGCTTTAAAGTTTCTATTTTTTTTCCTATTTATTTTATTTATTTTTTTCTTTTTAGCACTGTTTTTTTTTTTTTTTTTAATCTGATCACTTTTATTGCTGTCACAAGGAATGTAAACACACAGTGACAGGTACTCTTTATGGAAGGATCGGGGGTCTAAAAGACCCAAGACCCCTCCACTGCACTTCAAAGTATTAAAAATGCCGACATCTGGATTTCTGAATACTGACAGTTTTTAAAACTCAGCGCCGTTAGCCGCCATGTAAACTGGACATCATGAAGCCGCTTCCCGGTTACTACATCAGAGACCTAATCAAAGCTGAATCTGGATGTGCCAGCTGGTTGCTCGGGTCTCCCGGTGAGACGGGAGACCCAGGCAGAGCCACAGAGAGCGGCGGGAGGGGGGTGACGTCCTCTCCCACTCACTGGGATAACGGCCGAGCTGCTCCCGAGCTGCATCAGCTGTCATCTTCTGAAAGCCGACCACTGGCTCTAAAGAACGGTATCGGGTTGATGCTTGCAGCTGCAGGCCTCATCCCGGTACAACCACTTCTCCAAGCCGACATACAGATATGTCGATTCGTGGGAAGTGGTTAATGACCAGGCCATTTTTTGCAATTTGCCACTGTGTGACTTTAACATGTAATTGCGCAGTCATGCAATGCTGCACCCAAATGAAATTTATGTCATTTTTTTCCCCACAAATAGAGCTTTTTTTTTTGGTGGTATTTGATCACCTCTGTGGTTTTTATTTTTTGCGCTATAAACGAAAAAATAAAATGAAAATTTTGAGAAAAAAATTAAATTTTCTACTTTTTCTTATAAAAAAATATCCAACTAACTCAATTTTTAGCTACATGTGTTTGATAAAAAAAAATCTCAATAAGCGTATATTTATTGGTTTGCGCAAAAGTTGTATATATATACAGGCAGTCCCCGACTTACGAACATCCGAGTTGCGAACGACTCCTACTTACGAACGGGGCCCCGTGACGAATGACTCCTACTTACGAACGGGGGAGTGACGAACGACTCCTACTTACGAACGGGGGAGTGACGAACGACTCCTACTTACGAACGGTGGCGACGCCCGCGTGACGTCACTGCTGGCTTCTTCCGGCTTCTTCTCGCTCCTGTGCTGGATAGCATCCATCTTAGTGCCGGCCACAATGCACGCTGCATGTACTACATGTACTGATTGCCCCACACTGCCCAGAAGCATCCAACTGCACAGGCAGAAGCTGGTGGAACTGTCTGGAAACTGGTGAGATTACATTACTCTGTATTGGGAGCAGGACCACTGTATTGTACTTGTACTTCTAGCTATGTTGAATGTAACTATCCTTCTGGGTCTCTTTTAGCCTTTTAGTTTTGGCTAGTACAGTACTGTATGGTGTGGGGTTAGAGCCACAATGAGGTTTGTACTGCTGTCTGTATCCTTATGAATTTTTTGGGCTGGAGTTACCCTTAAAAAAGTACATGCTCCGACTTACAAACAAATTCGACTTAAGAACAAACCTACAGTCCCTATTGTGTTCGTAACCCGGGGACCGCCTGTAGTGTATATACTGGAATTTATGCAGCTTTTAATTTCTGATTGCCTATCTCATTTCCTGAAGTGCTAAAATGGCAGGGCAGTACAACCCCCCCCCCCAAATTACCCCTCTTTGGAAAGTAGACACCCCAAGGAATTTCCTGAGAGTCATGTGGAACCCATTGAATATTAAATTTTTTTGTCACAGGTGTGTCACATAAATAATTTTTCATTTTTTTTACACAAAGTTGTCATTAAAACTAGATGACACCCCCCCCCCCCTCAAATGACCCCTTTTCGGAAAGTAGACACCCTAATCTGTTTGCTGAGAGGCATGTTGAGTCCATGGAATATTTTAGGTTTTGTCACAAATTTTGGGAAAATAACAAACAACAGTTTTACACAAAGTTGTCAATTAAATGATATATTGCTCACACATGCCATTTCAGGGCCTCTGAAACTGTGATAGGTAGTGAGGAAGTAAAATAAGCAATTTACACCCTTAGAAAACCTGAAGGCTGTGATTGGTTTTTGGGGACCCGTACACAACTAGGCTCACAAAAACCCCACATGTGGTATCCCTGTACTCAGGAGAAGCACTAGAATGTACTTTGTGTCATTTCACATATATCCATGGCATGTATGTACAATATATCAGTTAGTGGTAAAAAAATAAAATAAAAATTGTAATTTTACCAAAACTTGTGTCAAAATATAAAATATTCCATGGACTCAACATGCCTCTCAGCAAAAAGCTTGGGGTGTCTACTTTCCAGAAAGGGATCATTTAGCGGTGTTTGAACTTTCCTGGCATTTTAGAAGCTTATGCTACACATCACCCACTTTTCTAACCACTTGAAGACCAAGCCTTTTCTGACACTTTTTGTTTACATGAAAAAAATTATTATTTTTTTGCTAGAAAATTACTTTAAAACCCCAAAATTATATATTTTTTTAAAGCAGAGGCCCTACAGAACAAAATGGTGGGTGTTGCAATTTTTTTTTTTGTAACACTGTATTTGCACAGAAATTTTCCAAATGCAAGTTGTGAGATGCTCGTAGCTTCCGGTATCTTAGGCCATAGAGATGACTGGAGCCATTCTGGTCTCCGAGCAGCTCTATGGTCAGCTGACGGAACCAACTGCTGCAGTTTCGGGTTACCAGGTGGGATATGAGAGCCAGAGAAAACAGTGGTAGGAGGTGGGAGTCCCCTCCCACTGCTTGTAAAAGCAGTCTAGCAGGTAATTATCTGCTAGGATTGCTTTTATATGAAAGCCGACCGCTGGCTGTAAAAATCGATACCAAGGTGATGCCTAAATCTGCAGGCATCAGCCTGTTGGCTGAACGAAAAAAGAGACCCTAACAGATTCCTCCATTCATTCACATCGATCGATGTGGATGAAGAAATCTCTGCCAGAAAGTATGTGGTATGCCCACCATTAGATCTCCCAGCATTTACCTACTTCTAATGATGGGCATACATGCAATGTTCTTTTTTTTCAATTACCCCATATGCTGAGCGAAAAAGAAAGAACATAGCAGATTCCACTATTCGCATCGATCGATGTGGATGAAGAAATCCCTGCCAAGGAAAGTCTAAAAAAATATAGGGCGAAGCATAGGGGGGATCCGCCCTCTGTGTCCACCCCATTCCCTATGCTTTGCCATTTATGCTCTTTTTTTTTAACTGCAGTGGTGATATCACCTCCTACAGCGCTGCAATCATTGATTTATGTATACGCTGTTGCTGTCAGAATAAACAAATCAGTGCTTCAGTTGATGGGTGTACCTGCAAAGCAAATAATTGTTAACAATAAAACACAGTAACAATAAAACATTACTATATAATAGTATACAGTGCAATAAAACAGTAGAATTGTGGTATCTGCAAAGAAATCTATGGTTAACAATAAAAACACAGCAACAATAAAACATTACATTATATGAGCATAGAATACAGTAGAATGGTGGTATCTGCAAATCAAACTATGATTAACAATGAAAAACAGTAACAAAACATTACAGTATAACAGTATTATAAAGTACAGTAAAAGGGTAAGAACAGAAAATTAACTCAAAAAAACGACAACTATTTTGGGCTTTTTTATTTTTACATTTTTTAAAGTTTTAACTTGTTTTTATACACTGTTTTTGTAACTGTAAAAAAAACATTAAATGTTCCAGGCTAGGGTCTCTCAAAATGCGATAGCTATCTAACATCTTTTGAGACCCTATGTGAAAGTGTGCCCTAGACTGTGCCGTGCTGTACCCTATACTAATACTCGTGTTTGGTAGCGACAGAAACAGTCCTAGATGCCAAGACCAGCTTGGCCAGGACAGGAGGGACAAAAAAGCAGGTGTCATGCCTATATCCGTGTTTTCTACAAACACGACATCTTCTTTGGGGTGCTCTTTGGGTAGAGGTACCTGGGAGGACATCTGGAAGATGCCTCTCATGAAGTAAAAAAAGGTGATGGCGATCTGGTGGGAATGTGGATCCTCTGTATGCTGCTTCCTACTTAACTGGAATTAGCTGTGATACCGTCCGGGCCCCTCCCCTACGCGCTCGACACTGGGTCACCGTGTCTTCACACAAGCAAGTTGTTGCTCCCCAGTTGGTCCTGCACAGAGATCTGGTTCCAGGATGGAATTGCCATCACCTTTTTTTTACTATTATTGAAGATGCTTTTATGATTGTCGCACTTAAAGCACCTACAAAATGTGAGTACATTTTTGTTCTGTTTATTTAATAAAATTTACCTGAAAGTTATAAGCACTATTGGAGTCCCCCCAAATATTTTACATGTACTAACCTATGAGAATAAGAAGGACACCTATTAAGGAGAAATAACCCCCTGAGGAGACCAGCAGACCACCGGTTCCGCTAAAGATGACCCTAAACAGGGCCAACTGCGCTGTATTACCCAGCTTAGCCGCTGAGTCGCATGAGTGGAGGTGAGAACCCAGACTCACAGGGTATTGCGGCGGAGGTTACTCTAGATCAATATTGGACACACACTCTAATGAACTATTCTTCAGATATTAATGGGAAGTGCAATATTTAGCACTGAAAATAGTACTTTTTGCACTACTATTTAATTTTTGGCAAACATTGTTTTTTAATTTTTATATATATTTTTTGGTATTTAGTTGTTAACAGAACAGGTTTATTTATTCATTATACTATTTGTTTTCTTACATATTGGGGCACGGTATGCACTTTATTACTGATTAATTATTATTTTAATATTTATTCTTGTTTGATATTTATTATCACAGCAAGAACATTAATTATACTGAGCACTAGAATATTGAAGTCACCTAGTATTTCATAGTTTCATAGTATGTTTGATATATTAATATATTGAATGCACTTTAGATTATTTGTCACAATATCACATCAACATTGGATGCACTTTATATATTTATATCTGTTATTTTTTTTTTGCATAGATTTTGCACTTATTTAAATCACATTTGCACATAAGAATTTTTTCGAGCATGAGCGTGGCATTTCCTATATTTATTTACTCGTTTACACTTCTGAGAGAGTGCTGTGTTCGCAGCAATATTGAGAAATAACTGGTTTAGCTCACAGTAATATTTATTTATTTTGGGCAATTAAGTATGGCGCCATCATCTGGTTGTTGAAGTCCACCTCTACTATGTTAAGGTTGTATTCGTGGACACAAGAGGGGCTTCTCAACAACACCAGTTGCCGTTGCAATTTGGACTGTCGTATCTGCGTGAATAGAGAACACAACAAAAACATTCTGTGTGTCCCTCCACTTTACTGCAAGCAATTTATTACACTTCAAGCAGGCTCTCTCCCCCCGTCTAAGTCAGGAATCTACAATCCATTGGGGGAAGCCCCGGTGATTAGGTCACACGATGCCACATGCGCCAATTCCAGAACGAAAAAGGTGACCAAAAAGTGGCACGCTTGTGTATTAATTGTCCACGTATAAATGGTACCCCTTTCCGAATAAGGGTGACACCAAGTCCCAAACAATCTTGCCTGCTGCTCCCTATGTAGTCTGGGCTGTTGGGGGTGCTCCACATTGCTATCTTTTCCCTCGTAAATCCGGAAACTACATGTATAGTCTGTTGCCCTGTCACAGAGCTTATACATCTTGACCCCATATCTGGCACACTTGCTGGGAAGAAACTGTTTGAAAGCAAGGTGGCCAGAAAATTGAATCAGGGACTCATCAATGCAGACAGCTTGTTGGGGCATATACAAGGCTGCAAACTTTTGGTTAAAGTGATTTACGAGGGGCCAAATTTTGTGGAGCCGGTCAGATCCCGGGTCATCCCGAGGATGACAGAGTTAATTGTCACTGAAGTGCATGAACAACAAGAGTTGCTCCTATCTCGTCCTGGCCATGGCAGCAGAGAACATGGGCATATGACCAATTGAGTCAGTGGACAAGTATGACCGCAACTCTCTCTTTTTAGTAATGCCTATGAGGAGGGATAGGCCCAGATAGGTTTTAAATTCGTAAACAGTGATACATTTCAATGCAAATTCTCTGGCAAGGGTCAAATTTGGATTTGCGGCGATCAATTTATCGGCATATAAATTGCTTTGGTCCACAAAAGACCTGTACAGATCTTCTATAAAAAAACAGCTCATAACAACCAAGAGGAGTAAAATCGTCTGTTTCCACCTGAATTCCAGGTTGGCCAGTGAATGGGGGAAGTACGGGCGCTGCAGAAGTGGTGGGCTCCAAACAGGATTTGCAAGCACATCAGGAAGGACACTTTGGGCTCTACGGGCCTGTCTTCAAATTATTAGTGGCTGCGGGACACTACTTGTGCTTGCACCAGCTTGAAACGCAACAGCTTGAACTGCACTTATGGGACTCGCCACGTCACCAAGTGTTACTGCAGTGCTGGCTTGACTATGGCCAGGATGTACTAGGCCGCTGGTGCTTGCCAATTCACCAGAAGGTTGAGCGGCACTAGTACCGACGCTCTGCTGCATACAAGAACCCTACGATTGTTGCACCTCAGCAACAGAAGAACAGGGTTGGGTATGCCTGACCTTAGCAGGGACCACTACTCCATCATCAGAGCTATCTGTCAGAGTGTCGTTGCTCTCTTCAGGTTTCAATACTGAGCCTGATTTTGACAGTGAGGCTTCCCAATCGCTCTCATCTGTCATGCTCAGCATCATGTAGGCCTCTTCACTAGTGTACCTCTGTTTGGACATTTTGGCCAATAAATTTATAGGGACCTGGTGTGACTCACAGGTAAAAAATCACCTGGTTGTCAAGGACTGTTTGAACCGCTACCAAAAAATGTAACTGCTAGTGCTAGCAGAGATCAGGCCTGACTCTGCTAACGCTGAGATTTAGTGTGCTGTGTATCGCAAGTGATAGTAACCTGCTAATACTGCACTTCTTGGGGGATGGGCAGAGGGGCTAAACACTGCGTTTTGGGAACGCTATACTAAACTTTCGGGGACGCTAGTATAGTTCTAATCAGATCAAAGATATTGATCCGTTCAGACACTAAACTAGTTTAACACCCAAACAGCTCATCCCCACACCTTTTACCCCAGTACCTTTTGTTTCACTTGCTCTTCCCTCATAAATGTTAAGTTCTTTGAAGCAGGGCTCACCTAACCCTCTTGTACTAAAGTGTATTCTAACTGTACTGACTCTCTTTATTTTGTAAAGCACTGCCAAATGTATAATGAGTCTAAGGGGAACAGGTGTTAAAGTGTTCTATGATGCTCGAGCAGACACTCCTTTAATGCCAATTATGTATTTGTGTGTGTGTGTATATATATATATATATATATATATATATATATATATATATACTATATTACCAAAAGTATTGGGACGCCTGTCTTTACATGCACATGAACTTTAAATGCACCCAGTCTTAGTCCTTAGGTTTCAATGTTGAGTTTGCCCACCCTTTGCAGCTATTATAGCTTTGACTCTTCTGGTAAGGCTGTCCACAAGGTTTAGGAGTGTGTCTATGAGAATGTTTGACCATTCTTCCAGAAGCGCATTTGTGAGGAGGGCAGGCACTGTTGAACGAGAAGGCCTGGCTCGCAGTCTCTGCTCAAATTCATCCCAAAGCTTTAAAATTGTGCATCCCTGTTTCAAAAACAAAAAAAAAGTTGTAGTGATCACTTTTTGAAGTAGACAAAGGTAAGTTAAGGGTCTGGCTGAAGTCTACATTCCTACACTCTTACAAGTCCTCAGACTTGTATAAAGTACTCGAAATTTCTACTTGAGTAAAAGTGCTTGATCAAAAAGTGACTTGAGTAGAAGTGGAAGTGCTCGCAGAAAAAGTTACTTAAGTAGAAGTACTAAAGTATTCAACATTTTTTTTACTTAAGTATTGCAAGTAGTTTTTTCAAAAAAATTGCTACTTAAGTACTAAAAGTAAAAAGTACCAGTAGTTTTGAAAAAAAATTTCTACTCAAGTACTGAAAGTAGAAGTACAAGTACTGTGTTATGTAGTTATTAAAGAAAGAAATCAAAAGTTTGAACATCATATTGTTTTTATTATTTCAAATGATTTATTCAAATGATTAACCCAAAGGACAATCACAATTCCTTAGGCTGTAACTTTTTGTAAACAAAAAACAGATAAAGTATGTCCCTCCCTTCCCCTTTTAAAGCATCCACCTTTTAAAGCCAGGGGTGGTCTCCTTCCTGAGCTTCCTCACTCTCACAGCCAGGCAGATCACTTGAAGTTGAAGGGCCAGGGGTGGAAGGTGGTGTTTTTGGTTCGTCCATTTTTTCAGCTGATCAAAAGGCAGAACAGGAGCAGTCTTCTTAATCGCGTTTTGATTTGATTTGATTTGCTCAATTGAAGATGATGTGCCAGGCCAGCTTCATCAAACCTACAACGCTTAAAGTGAAAAATGCATCAAAAACTACTAACAAAGTGGCTGTGCTAAAAATGCTAATAAAGTGCCTGCAATTATATATATATATATATATATATATATATATATATATATATATATATATATATATATATATATTCTTCTTGTATTCAAAATCATCGCCCACAGTATCAAAAATAAAGTGATATGTCTGTGCTAAATGCAGTGCAAATTATTCCCACAATGTAAATTTAATTCATATAAAATATATATGACAATACCACAATAAAATAAGTTGTGATTGTGAATAAGTTAGGTGCAAGTTTAAGTGTGTAAACTAAACTTTATAACAAAAAGTCCATAACTGAATTCCAGTGTGCAATCTAAGAAGTGCTTGTCACTTGCTGTCAGATGCTTCCACCTTTCTTCTGTGATCTGCTCAAGTAAAGTGGTGGACTGGATAGCCTCTCTCTCTGCCTCTCACCTTAGTAGCACTGGCACTGCACTGGTTCAAAAAGCTGTCTATATTATTTTCATTATAAGAACTTGTCAGAACATGCTTCCACCACCTGTCCTTCACACTAGTAGTGCTCATTTGCTTTGCTCAAGTCAAGTGCCACTGCCAGTGGCCACTACAGTGCAGGCACAGCCGCACAGGCAGAGGCAGGCCGCAGGAAGCACAGGCACCACCACAACACAACACTTATGGTCCATGGACCATGAATGGTCGGATAATCATCATAGCCGTCAGTCTCACTCTTCTTGGTTCAAAAAAGCCACCCATGACCCGTGTGTATATAATATATTAATATTTTATATTGATTATTTGATTCTCAAATGGCACATTTGCCATGGCAAGGATAAGGCCCTCTCCACGGTCCACCTCACTCACCTCATAGAGAAGAAGATGAGATAACGAAGAAAATGCCCCGAGTCCTGCTCCCGTGTCCCGCCGCCCGTTTCACAACTCCTCTCAGTAAGGGCCCTAAGGGGTGGAGTCTGAGTGACACACAACACGTTTAGAGGCGGAGACCTCGAGCGGGGAGACGGCAGTACGGCTCCTCCAGTGTGGTCTCTTAACTTGATGATCATGACAGTGATTCTGCGGGCCGCGGCGCGAGCGAGGCTGTGGGATTGATTGAATTGAGTTGTGCTGCCTACTGCTACACGCTACCTACTACTACTACTACTAAATTGTGAGTCAGTATATTTTATTTCATTTTTATATATAAAAGCGGTATTGTTGAGCACTACTAGCCACTAGATCTCCTGGCTGTCACTTTGTCACATGTTGGGGAATCACAGCGGCTCGGCTCCAGAAGTGGCGGGTGTCCCCGTCATCCTGCCAGGGCCGCCTAATCTTAAGTTATTAATATCTTATGAGGAGAGGACCTATGGGATTGAGAATTGAAATAATTAAATATATATGGCTTTTTGAACCAGTGCAGCCAGTGCCACAGTGCCACCCAGACGCTATCCACCAGTGCCACCACCATTAAGTGTGTTGGTCGGTCACTCGAGCACTGAAGGAGGTGGAAGCATCTGACAAGTGAAGTGACACTTTAGATTTGCACACTGGAATTCATTTATGGACTTTTCGTTATAGATAGGTTTACACACTTCAACTTGTTGCACGCACCTGACCTAACTTATTTCATAACTTATTTTATTGTGATTTATTGTCATATTTTATATGAATTGAATTTACTGTTACATTGTGGGAATAATTATTTTCACTGCATTTAGGCTTTAGCACATTCATGTCACTTTATTTTTGATACTGTGTGGAGTGTGGGCAGGGCACTGGGGGCAACGATGATATTATATCGATTGCACAGGCACTTTATTCGCACAGCCAAGTTGTGTTTGTTAGTAGTTTCTTGATGCACTTTAAGCGCTGTAGCACCATTTATTTGTTTGTTTCATATTTTCTTTTTATTGGAAAGATTTGGTATAGCAGCTTTTATTATACACAGCCTTTATTTTCGCATGCGCTGATTTACAAATGACATTATACACATTTTTTTGAGCTTTATACAACCTGCCATCTACTGTTCTGGCAGTGGTAATTTTTTTAAAAGTAATGAGTAACGATGCAGCACAAAAAAAAAATATCGGAGTAGAAGTATTGAAATCATCGAAAAAATGTAGTGAAGTAAAAGTAGAAGTAGGAGAAAAAAATTCTACTCTAGGAAAGTACAGATACCGCATTTCGGTACTTAAGTACAGTACTTAAGTAGTTCTACTTCGTTACTATACATCTCTGCAAGTCCTATGTCTTTCTATACACTTCCCATTACCACCGTGCTGTCAACTAAGTTAATATTTTCTCCTGATTGATTTTCTAATATCCCCAAGCTTCTTGTTTCCATTTCTCAGCTTAATCTTAATCTTTGCTATATTACAGCAAACCTATGATTGAAGAAACATGAATTCTGCCATTGCTGACATCTCCTGTTGTACAGATCTAATGGCAATCTAGTGATTTTTGAAATACTGACTTGGAACAAGTTGCAGCTTAGGAGTTCTGACTTTTCTCACTCATTCTGTTTATTGGTTTTTACAAGTAGATACAGAAAAGCACATTAAACGTCAAGTGGCAAGTGAGATAAACAGAGTAACCAAGGGCCGTCTGGGATGATAGGTCTAAAAAACAAGGTACAGAGAATCTGCTTTAAATAAGTAAAATAAGTAGGGTTATTGAGAGCAATAAAAAGAGTTCTGACTTTTATTCAACTTTACTTGCCGCATTCTTGTTGCAGTGAATAAGAAAGCAAGTTATGAAATCAGCATGATAGCCAGGCATCTAGCATTTATTTTTTAGTAGGAGGTCAGGAATGGTAGCTATTTATCATGTCAAGCAAATAATGCATGTGTGTTAAAGTCAAAAAGTTAACCGAGCTTTACCTGAGCTAACTGTAGTCCTTTTCATGCACATGAACACACTGCTGTAACAAAATCAGTGGGAATGCAGTAGACATTTCATTCTTGTCTGTGCTGTTTAACTTCCATTCACATTCTAATTGGTTACTGTGAGAAACACCTTAATGTTTTTTTATTTTTTTTTTATTTTTACTTCTGGGTTCCTGTATAAAGAGGCAGCATGCGGCTTCCAGTGGTTTTCTGGCATTAAAATTTAGCCTCACCAGGTTACTTATAAAAAGGAGCATACTAAATGATGTAGTACAAACAATGCCTTGACAAAAATGAAACTACTGAGAAGGTAGTGTATGCTCCTTGCATATAACGGAAGGTGTTTTTTTTCTGAGCCTATGTTATTTCTTGCTATTAATACTCTACACAATCTTTGTATGTTTATTCCTAGTAACATAGTAGTTGAGGTTGAATAAAGACAATAGTCCATCCAGTTCAACCTGTGTAGGTGTGTGTGGACGTATTCATTTCCCATACCCCCGAATGTTTTGATCCTTGAGATGTACATCCAAGTGTCTTTTAACCACTTTACCACCGGAGGATTTTGCTGTCTTACGTCCAGGCCACTTTTTGCGATTCGGCGCTGTGTGAATTTTACTGACAATTGTGCAGTCGTGTGACACCGTACCCAAACTAAATTGACGTCCTTTTTTTCCCACAAACAGAGCTTTCTTTTGGTGGTATTTGATCACCTGTGCGATTTTTACTTTTTGCGCTATAACCAAAAAAAACGTTTATTTTGAAAAAATAACAATATTTTTAAATTTTTTTTATATGAAATTCCTCCCAAAAAATATGTAAAAATCTAATTTTTTTTTAATTTTTGGCCAATTTGTTTTCTGCTACCTATGTTTGGTAAAAAAAATCACAATAAGCGTATTTTGATTGGTTTGCGCAAAAATTATTGCGTTTACTAACTAAGGGAAAGATTTCTGTCATTTTTGGTGTTTTTTTTTTTTAACGAGTAATGGCGGCGATCTGCGATTTTTTTTGCGGGACTGCGACATTGCAGCGGACAGATCGGACCCTTGACTGACATTTTTGGGGGTACCAGTGACATTACTGCAGTAATCAGTGCTATATATATGCACTGTTACTGTAAAAATGACACTGGCAGGGAAGGGGTTAATTTTATTGGAGAGGGAGGGGTTAATGTATGCCTGGTGCTTACTAACGTGTGGGGGGGGAGGTGACTGAGTGAGCCAGGGACAGATCGGATGTTCAGCTATGCTGAACACTCCGATCTGTCACTCCCTGTCACTTAGGAGATCCGCCCGCTCTGTTTACACAGGCGGGCGGATCTCCAAACTGGATTCCCCGACGATCGGGGCAGAGCAGCGGCGATCGCCGCCGCTCCTCCCCTGGCCCGACTTCCGCTGTGAATGAAAACAGCAGGAGCGCGCCTCCGGCGGCGCGCGAGTGCCGCCTACAGGGGGAGGAGTCCAGCGACGTAGGTCTACGTCGCTGGACGATAAGGAGCCACTGTGTCGCAGTAGCAGCACAGTGGCTGGTGGTAAAGTGGTTAAAAGTAGCCATACTTTCCGCAGTTACTACCATTTGTGGTAGAGAGTTCCATAGTCACAGTAGCCCTTACTGGATTAAACGCTTCTCCTTTAATCACATTGTATGGTCTCGTGTCCTCATACATTCTTTGCGACTGAATAGTTTTTTTTCTATGTTGATATCACCATTGAGGTATTTATAAATTGCTATCATGTCCCCTCTCAGGCGCCTCTTCTCCAGGGAGAATAAATCAAGCGCTTGTAAGCACTCTTCATAATTTAGGTCCTCCAATCCCCTAATCAGTTTAGTTGCCCTTCGCTGGACTCTCTCCAGCTCTATCCTTTCTGAGGACTGGCGACCAGAACTGGACAGAATACTCCAGATGTGGTCGGACCAGTGTTTTATAAAGTGGTAGGATTATAGTTTTATCTCTGGAAAACATCCCCTTTCTAATGCATGCCAATATTCTGCCGGCTTTGGCAGCTGCAGCTTGACATTGCATGCTATTGCTAAGTCTATCTTCTACTAAGACCCCCAGATCTTTCTCCATATTTGATTCCCCCAGAGGTTTCCCCCCTAAAGTGTATTTTGCTTTTATGTTTTTTGTCCCCAAATGCACCACCTTACACTTCTACACATTAAACCTCATTTGCCATGTAGTTGACCACTCTGCGATTTTTTTTAGGTCACTCTATAAGATTCCTGCCTCACTATGTGAAGTTGTTGCCCTGCTTAATTTTGTGTCATCTGCAAAAACTGAAATTGAGCTATTCCTTTTTACTGTCATCTGTCTTAGATGCTGTGTACCTCAAACCCCAGACCATTATTTGTCAAGTTTGTCTTGCTTCCTCCATAATGATCTCTGTAATTCTTTTGCCCCAAAAATTGTTCTTGTGTATCCTCAAACTAAGGTTTCTTTCTCACAATTTGGGTAAAGGAGGGAATGAATTGAGTGGGAAATCATGTTGTCATTCTATTTTTGCTAAACACATTAAAGCCGAACCCCACAAAAAAAAGTCATAGACCACCAAAAGTTAAAATAAAAAAAACGCAGCTTATGCTGCAATACACATCTTCAGTCTGGAGCTGTCCCCTGCAGTAATTTGTTTCCACCATGAGATGGCACCAGTCATCCACTTACTCTAAGGCTGTCATGGATCCATTTTCCGATGGGTACCTTTCTGGGTTTTGAGTCCTACTGCACTGAACAGCGCTCACACGAGAAGTAAGGACCTTGCTTGGACCAGCAAAAAGACCCTTGGGAAAAAAAAAAAGGTCTATGTGTTTGATTGTGCGTGCATATAATTATAATATATATATATATATATATATATATATATATATATACTGTATATATCAGGGTGGATAGAAATCGATGATTTAAAACAAAAAAATCTAAAAAAGCTGATTTTTTTTATTTAAATCCGATTTTTTTTTTATCAAATTAATTTTTTTTAATCGCTTTTGGAGTAAAAATCTATCTAAGGATAGTTTTGTATTTAAGATACAATATTAATTTAGTTTATTCAGCATGAAATGGAGCAAAGATATGTTGCATGAGGCTGTATATTCTGAAATTTTTACATTATTGGTAAATTCATTCAATAAATCCAAGCTCTGCAAGCTGAGATAACATGCACTGTATTGATGCATTCACACAATTTCACACTAACTGCCAGCAAGAATGAGTCTTTACATTTAAAGAGAACCTGTCATTTCAGATCCATTATGGCAGCACCTGTTAGCGGCCATCCACTCACCTGCTGCCACCACGTCCCTCACTACCACATCACCAGCCGTCTGTCATTCTCCTTGATGTAACTGCAGAGACTATGCGATCCTGCTATGTAGGATCGCATGTCTCTGTGGTTACTTCACTAGCCACGCCCCCCCCCCCCCCCCCACAGTTAGTAACATGCCCCTAGGCATACATTTAACCCACTGATCACCAATAAAGTTAACCCTCTCCCTGCCAGTGTCATTTTGACAGTAACAGTGCATATTTATAGCACTGATTACTGTAGTAATGTCACTGGTACCCCCAAAAGTGTCAAAAATGTCAGTCAAGGGTTCGATCTGTCCACCGCAATGTCGCAGTCCCGCAAAAAAATCGAAGATCGCCGCCAGTTAAAAAAAAACAATAAAAATGACATATATCTTTCCTGTATTTAGTAAACGCAATAACTTTTGCGGGAACAAATTAAAATACGCTTATTGCGATTTTTTTTTACCAAAAATATGTATCAGAAAACAAATTGCCCTAAAATGTTAAAAAAATTTTGATTTATCATTTTTTTGGGGAATTTCATATAAAAAATGTGAAAAATATTGTTATTTTTTTCAAAATTGTCGCTTTTTTTTTTGTTCATAGCGCAAAAAATAAAAATAGCACAGGTAATCAAATACCACCAAAAGAAAGCTCTGTTTGTGGGAAAAAAAGGATGTCAATTTTGTTTAGGTACATCGTCGCATGACCGCGCAATTGTCCATTAAAGTTACGCAGTGGCGAATCGCAAAATAGGCCCTGGTCTTCGAGCAGCCAAATCCTCCGGGGCTTAAGTGGTTAAATCAAATCCTCCCTGATAGATATATATAGATAGATAGATAGATAGATAGATAGATAGATAGATAGATAGATAGATAGATAGATAGATAGATAGATAGATAGATAGATAGATAGATATATCTTCCAAAAAAAAAAAATATATATATATATATATACTGTATATGTTTTTTTCTTTTTGAGGGGGTCAGAGTTCAGCTTTATGTTCTCTGGGAAATGAGGCCTCTGCAGGTGAAGAGATTGCTGAGACCACAAACCCTTTTCTGAGTACATTTGTATGGGTGCCAGGTGAGCTCTGTTATCCTTGTGGTTGTGTTTCTTGTCTAAGTACAGTTTCTGATTAATTTCCCTTTTTTGACATTTGACTTCCCGACATACATTTTCTAACATCATCTGTGGATATCCAGTACGTTTTAGTGTCTGGTTACCCTACTCCAGCACTAGGAGGCTCCAAATTCCCAGTACACGCCAGCAGTCCTTTGATGGTTGCTACAATAATGTTGTGTGACATTTGTGGTTAGTTTTAAAATATGGGACAGTCTTAGCAATTGTAGGGCAATAAAGATGCATCCCCTCACATGTTCACTGTCAGTATATAACTTTTCCCTGTGCAAGTAAGGACTTTTTTTTTTTTTTTATCAATGCTAGCCTCTATATTAAATGCTCATAATATTTGCCCTGACATTCTGACACAATAACTAATTTAATATTCTAATGATGACACACGTTAGACTTTGGCAAGAGCAGTGATGTTCTGAATGACCTCATTTAACAACGCAGACAATTCCTTACCGTGACTCACATCTGATTTTCTTTTTACGAAGCATGAGTGTAAAGAGAAAAAAAAAAAAAAAAAAAGAATTTCAGGAAATGTCAGCAGACGTAAAAAAGTAAAAACAGGGGGAATGACAAAAAGGGGGCAGCGGTGGAATAGTAAAGAATCCCTTCTCCAGTTCTGTAGGGCTTGGTAATTTTGGCAACCAATGTGGGCGGGGAAATGAATGGGACTACAGGCATATTTAGCTTGTCAGTTCTCAGTTGCTCAGACTTGCAAAAGGGTTTTCCTTAACCTGCAAGCTGTCGGTTTCCTTTTTATATGCTTCAGTTGCTTCCATTGCACAAGCTGAAAAACCTATAGTATAGTAAAACCTCACAGACAAGCCACTTCCTTACAGCAGTACCTACAAGCAAAAAAAAATCTTCAGGAATTTACAAGAATCAAGGTGGAATTTTTTTTTTTTTTTTAAAGCGCTCAAGTGTATTCAAAAAGCCTTGAAATATGATCGCTTTAGTGCTCCCATGGATATGCATATTAATTGTGAACTCCTTGACTCGTAAGTAAAATTCTTTGTATGTCTTTTAGGTAAATGCATGCACAGGTTTAACAGCAGTTTAAAGGCTGTGATACTTTGTCCACAGCAAAAAAAAAAAAAATGACAGCTTTTATATATATATATATATATATATATATATATATATATATAAATGACAGCTTTGAACTTACTATGCATTTAACATGAGCCTTTGCTGTAAACTGAATAATTGTTGCAGATAGATATATCTATTTTTCTGTTATGAGTTACTAATTGTTTAAAAAAATTTAAAAGGAATTTTTTTTTTCTTTAGATTGTATATGTTGTTTGGGTTTGAAAATAATGTATGTGTTTTAACTTAACAGTAAAGTGTTGTTGACTGTATTAATACTTTACAAATAAATAAGTTAATAAACTGCCAACCTCCTATCATAAAATGGAGATAAAGATGAAAGCACCGGATACGAGGCTATACATATAAACAGTAGTGGTACAGCTCTCAGCTGTTTAAGTGAAGCTTAGAACATATGAAGGCAAATGCAGTTGTTGAACAGACTTTGTTAAATTGAAAAGGTACGTCCACATAAATCCTTCTGCCTGAGAATTGCCAGTGTTTCCGCTGTGCCTCTAAAATGCATGCTGAAGTTATTGTTTTAAAGCATAGTGAAAATATACAAAGCTGTAAGATTTGCTCTTTAGTTAAGAAAGGCACGATCACGTGTAGCAACAACAACAATAAAAAAAAAAAAAAAAAGTCCATTTGATCTGGGTGCAATATAACTTTTCCAACTGATGTTCCTATGCACAGGAGATGTAAAGGAGGTCTGCAAAAAAAAAAAAAAACAAATGTGGAAGTTTATGTGTGAATTCCTGATTTGACTTGCTTGAAGGAAAGCAGAAAATGTAATCTTCCTAGAGGTTCTTGGTAAGAGGGGTAAGCTGTTGCCTGCAGGAACATATTAATTGGAACAATAAATGGGGAACAGTTTTAAGTAGCATGGACATGGATGATGAGAAGCAAATAAGGCTTTTTAGGAATCTGCTGCTTAATCCCACTGCTGCTCATTGCTTTCACTCATTCATTCATTCTTCATTCATCCTTTACATTTGAAACATAGCAGGTTCATAAAAGGGGCTCTGAGCATCACTCATTATTTCCAAACATGGAAATTGGTATAGTATGTTTAATGAATGCTTGGTGTGCGTGTGTCATTTGCATATGATATATTCTGTATGATATATTCTGTATGATATATTCGTATTCGCATAATAAATTTAAATATGCAAAATGATGATTTGGGCACTGGTATGCCAATTGAATCATGTTTTTTTTTTTTTTTTTATGAGAATATGTACAATGGAATCGTGTTTTTTTTTTTTTTATGAGAATATGTACAATTGAACTATGTTTTTTTTTTTTTTTTATCATGATATGTACAATTTCATGTTCACTTAAAAAAATAGCAAAATATAATCTTCCCCTTTAAGGATGGAGGGCAGGTATTTTTATTTCATTTTGCTAACATCTACATGCAAATAAGATCATAAAATAAAATAATATAATATATAATATAATAACTAACTTTAGTAGATATTTTCATTATTGTTTTATGGTTTAATAAATGATATATTTATTATAGGATTGGCCTGGTGGTGGTAGCATGCTATTGTGGTGACTCTGTGGTCTGTGTGAATGGTGTTTAAATTTAGAAACATTGTTGTGCAGCTGGAACCAGTGTTTGGAGCTACATGAGTTGCCTTTAAGAAACAATAATGCTTGGCTGAGGTATCATATTGTTATCATTAACACATCAGAGTCAGAGGATCTGGTAAAATGCAAAACCTAAAATAAATTTACATGTAAATTCACAGAATATCTGCAGCGTACCAAAGAAAGCCAATGAAGCCTTATGCACTTTGTGCAGATTATGGAAACGTCCATGCTCAATGATTGTTATGCTTAGAAGTCTTAAGCTGGATACACACTATACAACTTTTGTTGTTAGATTTCCTTTAGATTTACCTTCAACTATGTAGTGCAAGGGCCTGCCTGATTGCATACAAATTGAAAGTGTTTAGATTTGACCTCATGTTATATGGTTTTGGTAAATCTAAAAGAAAAAATTCAAAGACAATTGTTTAGTGTGTATGGCCCATTAGTCACTACCAAATTATTAAATGTACATGTGAACAGACAGACAGAACAGACATGTGAACAGACAGCACAAAGCAGCCATATTGCACGCGTCTGTATACAGATCGATCCATACAGTAGGCAAAATGTTCAGGATAAACTTCACTAATCTTAGCTCACAAAAAATATTCTTGCATGTGCTGCACAGCTAGAGGCATATATGCACATTCGCCTTTTTCTGCCTAGAAAAAGGGTTTACGACAATTTTATTTTTAAAGCAGTCTTAATATATCAACACATTGTTTTTACATTTGCAATAATGCAAAGACAGGAAAATATATAGTCACTTCTTTCTAAAATAGTTTTTGTAGATCTCAGGAATTCCATTTTGTAAGAGATTTCACTACTTAGAGTTGTGACATCGTATGCCTCTCATGTTGTGCAGCCATAAAATTAGACATACCTTACACTGTCGAGCTAAGACAGAAAACAGCTCATACATTTGCTTGAAACATTATCATGGGCAAGTGTAAGTTGTTAGTTAAAAATGTATTTCTGTATTCGATTTTTCATGGTTTCGGTGAGTAATATTGATGACCACTTAATTTGTAGTATACATTTGAGGATTAGTTCAACTACCCTGCCATTTGTGATTGAAGATAATGCAAGTGCAATTCGGTGACAAGCGTTGAGTAAAACTACTTTAGTTTGTGACAGGGTTGATTCTTTTTTGAGGGATGAGGGAAAATCTGGGATTTGGCAAGACTTTTTCAACTTAACCTTAATCAAGCAATTTACGTTTCTGCATGGATCCATGTTTACATGTTACTTGCTGAGGGACATGGCCTACCAGGTTGTTAGAAGGCCTTGTTTTCTTTACCATTATACAAAAAAGGAAATATAATAATGCAAGCAGTGCTTTTACGTTTTAAATTTCAGCCACCAATTTGGCCTGACTGCGCTTCGATTTTGGCCAGCATCTGTGTCAATGAATGCTGAAAAAGACTTTAATTTAATTTTCAGCCCAACGTTTGTACTGACTGTAAGTACAGACTGCTGGAACTACTCTCATTTCTTTCACTTTAACAAGTGGTCTGGTCTGTGCCGCTCAGTGACCAAGAAATTGTAATAAAATCAGTTTAACAAAGCAGACCTGGGGTCACATAGAATTGTACGTGTTAAAAACATCTTGTACTTGTTAAAACCATCTCCCTGTTTCTAAATTGCCTTGTTTCATCATTAGGAAACCTGCATAGAGTTCACAATACAAAAAAAAAAAGCCATGAACAGAAGTTGGATGCTTTTTCCAAATTAAAGATATTTTTTCTTTTGGTCCAAAGTGGCACCAGATGGGATTTGCAATCGTATGTTATTTATTAGAGTCTTTTGGATGCTAGATGAGGCAAATAAGTAAAACTCCTTCAGAAATATGACATTCAATGATTATAGGTAAAATAATGTTCTACAATGGAATCAGTCTCTCCAATGCATTCCTGACTACTGAAGTATTAGTCTTTGACCCTTATGTTACTTGTAATGTTGACTAAGCATTTCATTGTTTAAGTTTTATCGTTATGAAGTCATTATGAAGTCATTCTCTCTTTGCATATAAGTTCTGTGCATGTGCAAAACACCCCAGAGAAGCATATTTAATGAAGATTTTTTGTTGCTTTTTTATTTCTGGCCTGCCAGCTTATATTCAGTACAAATATTAAAGTCTGAACAGAAACCATTTTTGAAGCACACGTCAACAGTGCTAAACTGTAGGACAATGTAATTGTTTAAAACTGTATTGCAGTTTGTTTATTTAGTGAGAATTGTATTAGATCAACTCCAACAGTTGGTATCTTTCCTAGTTTAGCTGGGATAAGTTGACACATATGGGTAGCTTGCCCAATGTGTACTGTCCAGTAAATAGGCATGCTGGGTAACAAAGCAGTCTGCTCATTCCATAAAGAATTACCATACACCTTTGTGCATTAGTACCTTTACTATGCTTAAACTTTAGAGGTTTAAGTGGATTAGGGTCATATAACTGAAATGGGCACTAAAACCTCCACACATGTATAGTAATTATCTAGTACCTAAAGTACCTTTAAACTGGCTGCTTATTTCTCCTGAAAACAAACATTTTAGTACATACAGGATGCTAAGAAGATCAGTGCATTCAACTAAATCCTAAGGACATGAACACCCTACATGACAGATTTTGTGTAACTACTGTAGACTAGAAAAAATATTGATACTTGTTCTGTTGCACATCCCCTCTTTCAGCGCTTAATCTGAAGTACAGTGTAAAAAAAAAAAAAAAACTATATCTAAAGGTAAAAGACAGATAAAAAAGGCAAAGTATGCCAAAAACAAACAACATTATGCCACTTCAAGCTTCTTCTCCAGCTTTCCAACGTGAAAATGATTGGATCATGCCAGTTTTAGGATTAACTAAAATATAAGCAACATTTTTAAAACGGAAAACCAGTGGAAATTGAATTTAAACTAGTAAAACATAATTACCAAATATAGTTCACTGAATTTGTTTCACCTTTTTAAAAATATGGCAAAAATAAGCAATAATAAGCAATAATAAGAAATGACCCATAACAGCGTTATAAATAAGCAAAATCAATTCATTTTTTTCATGACTGATCTTTTTGTTTTGCTGTGCTTGATTTGTGTTGTGCTAAGAGGGGTAAACCAGTAGAAAATATGGTTTGTGACTTTTTATTAAAAAAACACCTACAACTAAGTAGGGTATTCTCTATTTGAAATTATTGTGTTGATGCCTTTGAGCATATAATGCACATGTAATGTACACAATATTGGTATTTAGAGTATGCTTTACTAAAGGTTTTCTCTGCCAATTATTCTGCTTTCTCTTTAAAACCCTTCTCAGAATGAGGGGAAATTGCTTTTTTTTTTTTCATCTAATTAGGTTTCCTGTTTGAAATGCCTTTGCCAAAGTTGCAGCATTGAAGCACAAACTAATTTGCCCAACAGTAAGTCCTGTGAAATATTTTATTTTGATTGGTAAAATTTTCATCTAAGTGTAACCTTAAAATGACTATAGCTAGTTCTTAATATTTCCAATGAAAGTACATCTTATACAGAGTTGGGTATGTTTTTGAGTATGCACTACATCTAAGAGGGGCAAAATGACTGTTGGCCATGTTAACATTTATTTGTATTACATGTAAATGTATATGCTTATTTTTTTTATAGTATTTGGAGAAAAAAACTCCCATTGAGTAAACAACATTATGACCCTCTATATCGTTGCTATATATATATATATATATATATATATATATATATATATATATATAATTAGCCATGGGGTAATGCTACCTCATGCAAATGTTGCTCTTTAATTTTATGCAACTCATTTACTATATGAGTATATTTTGCTGGCCCAGCAAGTCTGTGCTCTTTTCAAACACCCAATTAGTTTAGGGGAAATTTATGAAGGAAAAAAAAGAACATTGAACATAATTAAATATTTAAAGGGAGCAAAGGTTAGCTCGGCCAGCATAAAAACGACTCCTTTAGTGAATCAGGAGCACTTAGGTATAACTAGATCTGATTGGGGGGATGTCTTTATTAACCTCTGACTTCATTAAGTGCCAGTTACCATTTACCTGTAAAAATGTGGGGTTGATTTACTAAAACTGGAGAGTGCGAAGTCTGGTACATGCATGGTAGCCAATCAGCTTCTAATTTCAGCTTGTTCAATTAATCTTCGACAAAAAACCCGGAAGCTGATTGGTTTCTATGTAGATTTGCACCAGCTTTTGCACACTTTAGTTTTAGTAAATCAACCCCTTTGTCTGAATTGCAGTTTGATAAAATATATGCGTTTTAAGGATCCGTCTTTAAAAACACAAGCTTTTTGGAACAGGTATGGAAGCATGTGAGTAAGGAAAGTTTTAATACTTACCTAAACAATGTGAGCAGAGAAATAGAATAGAAGATTTCATACCTAATAAAAGGCATTCAGGATAACTAATATTACTTTCTCTGTTACTTTTTGCAATTATTTAACAATAAATAAGTATAGGAAATAAATTAGTGGACATGATGGAAATTTATTAACACATATGTATTAATGTATTATTATATGTATTTTCTTAATCATACTGTTTATTAACAGATAATCATACCATCAAAACACTCGTCTAATTCTAATTTAAAAAAACATGTCCAACTTGCATTGCATAGACACAGGCTTGATCAATAAAGTGATCATCAGCAATGTGCAGTAAACTTGCAATGTGCAGTAAACTATATTAAGTGCATAGACCTTTTCAAACAAATCTCTTTGGATCATTGACATTTTACTTTTGTATTTGGAGGCTTATTTTGTAAAAACGCATTGAAGAATTTGGAGAACCATATCCTAAATATGTTTTTTTTTTATATTAAATAGACCCATCCACACCTTCTTCCACTCTGCATTCATTACATTGCTAGCAGTGCTCCTTATAATGACTGTTTTCCAGAGAATGGGGAACATTTAAATCTGTAGGTAAGACGTTTTACAGGACAAAAACATTTTTTGTATCTGTAAAATAAAAATATTTGCAAAAAAGAGATGAAAGGCAATTACACCATTTTGTCAGCAATAAGCTAACAGAGGTTGGATCTCTGAATAATGTTTAAAACAATTTAACAGGAATCTCTGCATGGTTGAGCTTAAAACTGATATGTCAGGTGACATCTGTGTAATATTGTTTTGCTTGAACAGTACCAACACAGTCCCAGCAAGATTTTTACAAGTTGTTGCCAGCTTGTATGTGTAGTAAAATGCTACTTTTTACATATATAAATATGGCGGCATCCTTATGATTTTCTTTCAGCTGCTCTGTTCCTAGCTACCCTTAATGTAAAACCAAGCTATTGACATACATTGAAGTCCTACTGATAAATAACAGGACCAATAATGATTTTGCCAGACTAGAAAAGAAAGTATGGGTACATATTGCTCAATCCATTTAGGGACGATAATTATAAACAGATTAAGAACACCAAGTTTCTAAACTTTTTTATGCCTTTGCAAATGGGCATAACAATTAGTGTACAACACCAAGCAAGCTTCCATTTCCTGAACACATATGGCACGTTTATCTCAGTGATGTACCTCAGAAGTCTCACTTATCAAGTCATTGGAAAGAACTTATGGTACTCCATAGCACCCAATTACATTTTGTAATTTTTTCCATGCACGTTTGTTAGTATATAGTAGAAACATGATTGTGAAAAGACAGGTTTTATTTTAGAAACTTAGCTGAAAGATAATCAAGAAAGATTTTAGTGAAGTAATATTATTTATTTTAAGAATAATATCCCCACAGGTCATTTATTTTGAGTATGATTAGCTTCTCAAAAATGTAGTTTGCTTGGAACACCTGTATTTGTCATTTTAACTCGCACAACCCATTTAAGTTAGTTATCATAAAGATAACATTTTCATTATGAAATTCTAAATATTTCTTTCTACTAACAGTCATGCACTCAAGACCTTTTCAAGATTAGGTTTAAAAATAGGTCTTAGTAATGTTCTTCCAGACTTTGTATTTGGAGCAATACCATTTGGCAAGTAAAAGAGATATATGTATCATTGTTTAAAAATCCTGAAATGTTTTCACTATCTTGCTCAATGAAAGCATCTTCTTAAATTGAAAATATTATTTTATGTACTCAAAATTTATAGTATTTTTCAGTAGCAAACCTTAATAAAATGTCCTTAAATTGGAAAAGATTTGAAAGAGGATGATTCAATCACTTCTAAAAAAAAAATTATTTTTAGTAAAGTAATTTTAAATTAATTACAAATAAACATAAAGAACAAGTTGAATGTTATAAACATAAATATTTAGAAATAATTACATATTTATTATAAAAAAAACAAAAAAAAAAATGTTTTCAAAAAATATTCATACAATTTTCACCCAAGATCCACACAGCTTTAGATGTAATGCAAGTAAAAAATGTGTGAGCTATGGTTGAAAACATTTTTAAATAGATGCCACTTTGTTCATTTATGAAGACAGCATGATAAATAGTAGTAGGTGCCATCTTTGGTGTTTATCCTATGAGTAAATTGTTGGGAATTCAGCGCTTATCTTATGACAATCTGGAAATGTAATAGTATTTGTGTAGGCTTCATAGAAGTTATAAAATAACCTAGGTTGTGTTAGAAATCAGCTCAAAGAAAAAAAGGTGTTCCTCCAAGTATCTTTGGCTGGGTTGTAACAATGACTATATGTGATAGCTAGGCATTCAGAGACTGTCTAGAAAATTTTAATGTTTGGGGAACTAACTATACTGCTCAATCGAGTACCTGTACACATGTTCCCTGTTTGTATGCCCACACTGGTGAGTGTTCTACTTTTATGTTTTGGATCGTAATAAATATTGTTAAGCAGAGAGCACTAGATTCTTGTGTTTGTTTCTATAAATATGATCACCCTGCTGGGAGTAAGGAGAGAGGAGAGAGAGGAGTTGATGTCCTGAGTACTCTATCAGTGTTAGTATACACAGTAGGTCTGGCTGCTACCCAGCAGTTCCCTTACCATGGGAGTGGAAAGAAGGGGGGTGAAGAGCCGATTATCTACCAGCACCTAAGAGTGCACTAAGTGTGTTTGGCTCATTATAATTTGTGAGCCAGACTGGGAAGTGAGCGGCTAGCATATTATTATTATCAGCACCCAGATTCACCTTCATTGGGATTGAAGCACCAGCACCTTATTGTCTTGTTTGCACAGCACAGAAGATTTTTATATATTATGGACTTGGCACATTAAATATGTTTTATCACTTGGACATTTTATGATTGTCCCTATATTGTTAGCACGTGCACTTTGCTCACTGTGACACTTTCTATATTATTTATTTAATGATTTGTTTATTTATTTAAAACCCAGTCATTTTATCTATTTAGTAGTGTTGGAACTTGCACTTTAGATTGGCACTTTTTTTGTATGATATAGCACTGGTATCATTATCAGTTACCCCTCTGGCGCCGCATTTATTTTTATCCACCTGGCTTCTTGTCCAGCTTTGGTTTCTAAAGTCCGGTTCACTTTTTCTTATTGATTTAAATTCTCATTAAGCATCTCACATAGTTGCATAGTTAGTCTGGCTGAAAAAAAGTCCATCAAGTTCAATCAATAGAAGAAAAAAAAATAATATATATATATATATATATATACATATATCCAATCCTTTATATACAATCCAATACCCACAGTTGATCCAGAGGAAGGCAATAAAACCAAATAAAGCATCATCCAATTTGCTCCAGCAATTCGTTCCTGATGCCCCAAGAGGTACTTGGATGTTTCCTGGATCAACTTTACCTATCTCACAAGCATGAAGCTTGGTTTAGAAACACAGTTTCATCAAGTTCATGCTTGGTGTGAAAACCGATAGATGAGAATGCAATTAAGTTGAGAAAAGAAACCTTTAATACAGAACCACATAGACAGGTGCATGGTAAAGGAACAATATAATGCTACATTACCAACAAATATTTAGTAACACCATAAGCAACTTGCATAAACCAACAACATTTTTGCTTCTTACCATTATTCAGTTTCCTTCTGGCAGTTTAAGTGCTTGGTGTGGTTATATTAAAGACGATAAATGCAATATTTTTACGTAAATTAGGCCATGTTTTGATAGACAGATAGCCAAAACCTCGTAAACTATATTAATCTGCACGTTGAATGCGTGTTCTTGTATTCATGTTTATGGATGAAAGGAGCTGTCATTTACTCTGCATAGGGTATGTACAAAAGCAGATTTCACTGAAAAAAAAAAAAGGACATGCCATTGTGTCTTAATATTTTTATGTCTGCATTTAGGTAATTACAATTTAATTCTTCCATAGACATAAATAGACACTTTACTACATGTGTGAACATGCTCGAAAATGCAGTTTGTCACCAAAATGAATAATACCTGTGTTAGATGAGGATTAGGTGGTAGGCTGGTGACATCAATACATAGGAATTATACCTATATGGAGATGAGCTTATGAAATAATCCATAATCCATTTGAACAGCCATAGGATTACATATATATTATAATACCACATTTTTATCCAGATAATAAAATAATTTTGCATTCCATCTTGATTCAATATCAGAAATAGGTAAATAAATAAACTAGTTTTAGTGGTAGCAAAAGAACCCCTACCACTATCTATGAAATTATCTGAGGCTTGGTAGTCATTCAATTTTTGTTTTTGCAATAATATCAGATTTGTGAGTTGGCACCTACATGTATAATGCACAATGATGTAATTGACCTTCTTGATCTATGTTGTTTATTCCAAAAGTGTTTAGTAGCTGGTAATAGATAAAACACTGGCTGATTCATACATTTAACAAGCATCATGTCTATATTGTTTTTATCATGTGGGTTTTAATTAACACTAGGATCAAAATTTTTAGGGTTTATGTATGTTATGTGCAGCAGTGCAGGTAATGTGTTTTTGCTTACGCAAATTCAACTTTCAGAAATTATTTTTTCTCTATTCATTATAATGCAGCTAAATATGCAGGCATAAAAGACTTTAACTGATAGAATGATACAGTCAAAATGCAGATAAATCTTACTGCATTTCTCACTATGAATAATAAGCAAACATTTCTTAAGGGTAGAGGTACAGGGATGTTGGTGTATTGTTAAATGCAGCTGTTTCAAACATTTGGTTGACTTACTAAGGGTGCAGTCATTTTTCACATGGTAAAAGGGTTTTTCTTTTTCAGCTGCACATGATTGGGTACTCATTGGGGTTAACTTAATAAATACATTTTTGTTTTGGATGGAGTAGTCAAATGTCACCAGAACAAGTTTCCCCCTAATCCTATCTCCTATTCTTGTGACAACTCTAAAATTTTGAGTTTCCCATCACTTTCTGTACTGGAAGCAATAGACACAAGGACCAATTGTGAATGTGAATGTGAACAGGGGCTCTAACAATTACATATTTAATCCATGCCCCAAAACAGTTTATACTTTACATAAATGTAGCTTAGTAAATAAGCTGAATCTGAATAATTTAGGTGAACTCATCTTCATCTTATTCACTAGTACGTTTAAAGAACCGAAACGTAAACATTCTGAGCTCCTTTAGTACATCAACGCCATGCCTAATTTACTATTATAGTTGTTTCTAGTTATATCACTGATGGCCAAAAGGTGGCAATATTACCCTGTTACCCTTCTTTATGGTAATGTAGACTATAAAACATTTTTGCGTACTTTCCATTTAAAAATATATATTTCTGTATTTAATATACTTGGGGACCTTTGCAAGCTACCCAGATGGTCTATTTTTGATTTAAGAAGCTGTTGTGGGCTCTCACTGTAAAATTGTATGTCTACTCAAAGATTTACCTGTTAAAATTGTAAGCATAGATTAGTATGTATGTTTTACAATCTACATTTCCAAATGGCTCAATGAACACTTGGCCTTACATTGTTCTGGAGACAGCTGTATTAGTAACTGTGCAATATCCTACAGGTACAGGGACAATGAGCAAGCACATAGAAAGATTTTCATACATTAAAACTTTGTTTCTGATTTAACTACCAGAAAATTGCTGCTTAAAAGAGCTGGACTATAAAAAAAAATGTGGCAGAAAGGGGGTTTACTAAATGATAGTAAATTTCTAGTGAATAATAAATAAATATATATATATATATATATATATATATATATATATATATATATATATATATATATATAATCCATATAATCCAAAAGAAAGAGCAGCACTCATGGGTCCTGAAGGGGTGAACACACATTGATAAAGTTGTATTTCAAAGTTTTGATGAGATGCGAGGAAGATGAGCATATGAACATAGAACAAAAACTTCCTCGCAGTGTGTTCACCTCTCAAAACCCATGAGTGCCGCTCTGTCTTTTGGATTATATGTAAGTCATGCTTTGCTGAGTGCCCAGCCCATTTTCTTTTCGATATAGATATATATATATATACATATATATATGTGTGTGTGTGTGTGTGTATATATATATATATATATATATATGTACATATATGTGTGTGTGTGTGTATGTATACATATATATATATATATATATATATATATATATATATATATATATATATTAATACTAATATTTATATATATATATATATATATATATATATATTAATACTAATATATATAATATGTATATAGCTATATAAACAGTATGCCTGCTGCAAACTGTGGGGGATAAGGTCTTTACTGTTGGTAACAATCAAACATATAAATACTATGCTGTAAAAGGTCAGTGAGTAGGTAGCAGGTCCTTATGCTAGTGTTCCCGTATCATATAACAAAGAGCTACAATATAATATTATAGATAACAAAGAGCTACAATATAATATTATAAGGAAAGTAATAAGTTACAGACCATTCCATGTACCCATTGTTGTTCTTATCCTTCAGAATGTACTGTTATTTACAAAGAGCAATAGAAGACAAATCCATTCTGTATAAGAATATATATAATATTGTTACTGCGCAATCAACTCCTTAATAATAAATGATCACCCTGTGGGTAACTGCCAAGAATACCGTGTGTCCCCACACCTACAATAAACCAAAATACAAAATTAAATTGCAGCTCTGCCCAAAAAAATAAACATATATGTATTTTGACAACACCTAATTAATAATAGCCCCCCTATTGGGGCATAACACCTCTTAATAATTTCAATATATGCAATATACAGGGATTGTACAACCCCCAAATATACACTTATAAACATAGTTACAGAGTTACATAGTTGGTAAGCTTGAATAAAGACAATAGGCCATCTAGTTCAAACTGTGTGGGTGTGTGTTCGAGTAGATAATCATATCCCTGTATATTGTGTTCGCTAAGATGCATGCCCAAGAGTCTTTTAAAACGATCAATACTTCCTGCTGACATCACTGATTGTGGAAGAGAGTTCCACACCCTTATCGCCCTTACAGTGAAAAACCCCCTACGCAGTTTAAGGTAAAGCCGCTTCTCTTCCAATCTCATTGTGTGGCTTATACTCCCTGGGACTAAAGAGATTCCTACCTACACTTGGATCCTCATTGAGACATTTGTACATTGCTATTATATCTCCTCTCAAGCGTCTCTTCTCCAGGGAGAATACATTTAGAACTTGTAGCCATTCCTCGTAATTGAGGTCCTCCAGTCCCCTTATTCATTTTGTTGCCCTTATCTGGACTCTCTCCAGTTCCAGCACATCCTTCCTGAAGATTGGTGACCAGAATTTGATGGAATACTCCAGATTTGCCTGAACCAGAGTTATATAAAGTGGCAGAATTATCGTTTTATCTCTGGAGTATATCCTATTTTTAACCACTTTAGCCCCGGAGGATTTTACTGCTTAACCTCCCTGGTGGTATTCCCGAGTGTGGCTCGGGGTGGGATTTCACTGCCATAAGCGGTAACCCCGAGCCACACTCGGGGTGCCGCCAGGGAGCATCGCTGGATCCTTGTAGAGGTTACTTACCTTGTCGCTGGGATCCAGAGATGTGTCCCTTCGGCATATGGTGGCCGGATCTTCCGCCCAATGCTGTAGAGCCCCGGCTTCCGTCTCCTGCGACGTGACACTCGCAGGGGGGTGGAACCGGCGGCAAATTTGAAAAGTTATACACACAAGCACACTGATTTAATTGCAAAATAAAATAAACTGATATTAGTTTGCCCCCCTGTACCCTTTCCTGCTGTTTTACTGTAATTTATATATATATATATATATATATATATATATATATATATATATATATATATATACACACGTATATCTATCTATCTATCTATCTATCTATCTATCTATCTATCTATCTATCTATCTATCTATCTATCTATCTATCTATCTATCTATCTATCTATCTATCTATCTATCTATCTCTCTATCTATCTATCTATCTATCTATCTATCTATCTATCTATCTATCTATCTATCTATCTATCTATCTATCTATCTATCTATCTATCTATCTGTATACGTATATATATATATATATATATATATATATATATATATATATATATATATATGTACTCTTTAACTTATTTATAGTTATTTATTATATTATAATTTTTGATTTTGTGTTTCAAACTTTATCATACCCGAGATGTTATAAAGAAGAACGCACTGTAAAAAAAAATCATATGTAAATAGTTGGTTTGGGCTGCTCGTCCTTAAGAATTACATGCAAAATAATTGTACCTCTTTCAGCACCTAAAATCGGAAAGAATCATACCGCCAGGGAGGTTAATGACCAGGCCACTTTTTTCAACTTGGCACTGTGTGACTTTAGATGACAATTGCGCAGTCATGCAATGCTGTACCCAAACAAAATTTACGTCCTTTTTTCCCACAAACATAGCTTTCTTTTGGTGGTATTTGATCACCTCTGTGCTTTTTATTTTTTGCGATATTAATAAAAAAAGAGCGAAAATTTTGCGAAAAATTTACATTTTCTCCTTTGACTGTTAAAAAATATCCAATGTATTCAGTTTTGTCATATATTTAGGCCAAAATCTATTTAGCTACATGTCTTTGACAAAAAAATTCTCAATAAGAGCATTTTTATCCACTGTAAGACCGGAAGATTTTACCCCTCTTGACCATATTTTGCGATTCAACACTGCGTTACTTACTGTGTTACTTTAACGGACAATTGCGCGGTCGTGCAATGCTGTACCCAAACAAAATTTATGTCCTTTTTTTCCCCACAAATAGAGCTTTCTTTTGGTGGTATTTGATCACCTGTGGAATTTTACATTTTTGAAAAAAAAGAGCGACAATTTTGAAAAAAAAAAATCAATATTTTTTACATTCTGATACATAACATTCCCAAAAAAAAAATGTAAAAATCTAAATCTTTTAACATTTTAGGCCAATTTGTTTTCTGCTACATATTTTTGGTAAAAAAATCACAATAAGCGTATTTTGATTGGTTTGCGCAAAAGTTATCGTGTTTACCAACTACGAGAAAGATTTATGTAATTTTTATTGTTTTTTTTTTCACTAGTAATGGCAGTGATCTGTGATTTTTTGCAGGACTGTGACATTGCGGCGGACGGATCAGACCCCTAACTGAAATGTTTGACACTTTTGGGGGGACCAGTGACATTACTACAGTAATCAGTGCTATAAATATGCACTGTTACTGTAATAATGACACTGGCAGGGAATAGGTTAACACTGTTGGTGATCAAGGGGTTAAATGTATGCCTCATGCTTACTGATGTGTGTGTGGGGGGTGGGGGTTCTGTGACACAGACAGAGATCGCAGGTTCAGCTATGCTGAATCCTGTGATCTCTCCCTGTCTGTCACAGAGAAGATCCGCCTGCTTTTTTTACACAAGCAGGCATATCTTCTCCCCGACAATCGGGGAAGAGAGGCGGCGATCGCTGCCTCTCCTCCTCTGGCCCAACTCCCACTGTGTCTAAACACAGCCTCTGAGACCACTAGGAGTACAGCGACGTAGGTCTACGTCGCTGGACCCAGGGGAGCGGACCTGCCGCAGTAATATTACTGTAAGCGGTCGGCAAGTGGTTAACGGATGCTAATATTCTAATAATGCATGCTAACATGTAAATAAATAAACCAATATCACACTAAATTTATCAGGCCATATATACAGCTTCAAAAATGCATAATTCCATAAATGTCTGCCACATCATGCAAACCTGATTTATAAGACAATACACCCAGGAATTGTGCTGTCTGCTTACATGAAATGATTGGAGCGGTAGTATAGGTTTGTTTAGCTTCCAAAATAGATGATCCTAACAAAGTACAGGTTGTATTTTACACATAACAATTTGTGTGACATATTGTGTGTTGTGAAATCCCATTTGGGTAACCAGCTTATAGTCTTTCCATGAATTTTGATGTGGGCTTGTATTAGATATGGGCTAGATTTGGATTAGGGTGTTTGTGCATTTGTTAATAAATTTTCCATTTCTACGTAGGATACTTTTGTTTGATTTAAAACAATGTTGCAGCCTATAAAAAAATTAACATTTTTTTCATTATTTTAATATGTCCTTTTCTAACCTTAGTTTTGGTCAGCTGTAATTTTCAACATGTATATGGCTTCCTCTTTATATGGTGTAATTACTTTTTCACATTTTGCTTCCTGTGCTACATTTATTTTTCCGACACATTTTCCATCTACCGTAATTTCCAAAATCTTGCTGCCTAATTAGTGTTCTTTTTTTTTTTGCCTATTCCTACTTTTTCTCTGTAGTAGACTCTTGTCACTGCATTCAGTTCCGGTAGATGTAATGATCATATTTTTGACAGATGTGTGGGGTGAGGCAGTGTACTCACCTTTAAAAGAACAGAAGTCACCATGACATCAAATGGAGTTTGGTTATTTCATAGCATTTAAGTATAAATTAGTGGATCATTAGCTGTTCATTTCAATATACTGTAACCTAATAAACAGATCCACATGGTGAAGCAATCTGTTCTTGCTCATTAAATAAAATAACATTACTCGGTCCCTCTGTCTTATTAGGAAATATATTTGTTTTGCTTTAGTAATGTTCCATACAAAGTGGTCTTGTTTAACACATCCGTGGTGTTTAAAGACATGTGGCTGTTGTTAACTCTGTGAAAACTGTAAGAGGAAGGTGAAAAAAATGAGTGAATAACAACAAAGTACAATAATAAATAGGATTCTGCACTTAAATGCTATTGACACTATTATAGTTAAGTCAAGGTTAAGACTGTTAACAAAGATGAAAATTTAGAACATTATTGTATTACTGTATAGCCTTATGTAAAATTGACTCAGGCTTTGTTTATTAAGGCAGAGTGCAATATAAAAATCCATCAGGTGTCATGTTTTATTGTTCAGACTACTTTAAAATGATGAGTGGTTGCTATAGGTTACTTTTTATATTGTTGTTTTACTATGCCCGTTCTTGTGAAATTGATCCACATCTGTCAGTTTAATTTATCATACACTCAATACTGCAGATAAAACTTGTGCACGTGAACAAACCGTAGGGCAAAAATTTGAAACTGGCTCATCTTGAGTCATCATTACTTGACCTATAGATTATAAGGTGCATATCTGTCAAGAGCACTAAATTGAGGTTGCCAAGAGGATCAAGATGATAATTTCAGGCTTACCAGCAAGTGAGGTTAGCTCCTGATCTAAATGCTGGATTAGTGACAATGAAAGCATTAAGGCTATTGGGTCAACAAGGGAGCGAGCATTTTTCAGCATAAGAGGTCCACAAAGGACAGCCAACAAAATTCTCTTTAAGCCACATGTCCAGCAAACCAAAGGTCAAATACCCACAATAAGATATAAGTGCAACTGGAATTTTATTGAAGAAATCCAAAGTTATATTCATAGCCACTAACCTGATCACAGCAGTGTTCTCATCAAGCTCTATCTGATGGATTTTGTCAATTCTAACGTAAAAAGCTTTTATGCATCTGGCACCACCTTTCTAGTTTAGAAAGTTTAATTTTTTTAACACAGGATCCCCTTTTTACTAAAATAAATAAACTAAATATTTAAAAATCATATATTTAACAAGAATTTAGATGAAAAAAAAATCATATACAGTATACCAATCAGATCAGCTTATCTCATGTATTCGAAAAACCTTCACGGTATGTAAATTCGTTTATACAACGGAAATCAGCCAGGCTAGATGAAGTAGCTTTATTTAAAACATTGTGTCAAAGCCCAGTAACTCTTATGTAATCCCTCCCCAGTATTGGTAAAGGCAAAACATTTTAATAAAAAAAAAAAAGACTGTGAAAAATGTGAAAGCGCAATTTTTAAAATGATCCAGAGTGTATAAGCATTCAGTTTATTCCAAAACAGTGTATGTGGCATCAGATTATACATGTATTAATATCGACCTGATTTACAAAGAAGAAAATGCATGTGAGCAGGAAGCAATTGCTGATAACTGAGTGTGTGGATGGATGCTCACCCATCAGTTGTGATCTCTTTACTAATTTGGTAAAGCATACACTCATGCTCAATTAATATATTGTGGTCTCAGTTTCAATATGCACAGTAAATAAGTAACCTTTCCATGACAAGTACCATTGTGAAATGCTCATGCACCAAAAAAGGAAGCAACTAGAGAAAGTAAGAAAACTGGTATGCCGCTGGCAGAAAAAAAGGCAGCATATGTATGGATGCAGTTACACTTTAACCACTTGACCTCCGGAAGATTTATCCATCTCCATGACCAGGCAATTTTTTGCGATATGGCACTGCATTATTTGAAATGACAATTGCGTGGTCGTGCGACACTGTACCCAGAAATAAAAAGTATTTTTTTCCCACAAATAGAAATTTCTTTTGGTGGTATTTGATAACCTCTGCAGTTTTTATTTTTTCCACTATAAACAAAAAAATCTGACAATTTAAAAAAAAAACACAATATTTTTTACTTTCTGCTATAAAATACATTCAATAAAAAAATAAAAATGTAAAACATTTTATTCATGAATTTAGGGCAATATGTGTTCTGCTACATATTTTTGGTCGGAAAAAAATTCCAATACGCGTATTTTGATTGGTTTGCAGAAAAGTTTTAGCTTCTACAAACTAGGTTATATATAATTCTTTTTTTTTCTTACTTTTTATAATAGTAATGGTGGCGATCAGTGACTTTTAGCAGGTCTGCAATATTGCCATGGACAGTCAGACAATAACTTGCACTTTTGACACTTTATTGGGAACCAGTGACATTAATACAGTTATCAGTGCTAAAAATATGCACTGTCACTGTACTAATGACACTAACACGGAAGGGGTTAACATCAGGGGCGATCAAAGGGCTAAATGTGTGCCTAGCCAGTGTTTTACTAAACTGTGGGAGGTGCCTAGCCAGTGTTTTCCTAAACTGCGGGAAGTGGTTTTACTAAGGGAAGGCATTGATCCATGTTCCTGCTTTGTCATTCTGCCTGTGTAATGAATGATCACCGGGTACCGGCAGACATTGAGTCTGCGGTACAAGCCAGACACAATAAGCTCTTGTTGGGTTTAGGTCCCCAACCCGGAGGTGCTGCATCACGTACAAGGTATGTGATCAAGCACAGTAGAGCCGCCTTGCCGCTGTATATGTAAGTGATACGCTCCGCAAGCGGTTAATGTAGCACAGCCTTCCTACAAGAGGTTTGTCGGCAATCTAATGATCATATATCAATATAAGTGCAGTGCTCCACCTTATTTCCTTATCAACCAAAAACAAACGCCTATGTGTCTCTTTGTATCACTTAAACAATCACCAACAAATATACAGTATACTGTACATATAAATGTTCTCATGTCCTATAGGAAAAAAAATCTATACATATACTGTATATTGATCCGTAAATTGTCCAAGGAAAGCTCATAGAAATTACAGTATGTGCACAAACCTTGTGACGTAACAAACATATTCTTTTGTGCCCAATTACACACACACACACACACACACACAAAAAAAGTGCTCAAGAAATACCGTTCAGTTCATGATTGTAAATTAACAAATGAAAAATATTTATAATAAAATTGAATCAAATACAACATAAACGTAGTAATAGGGATCTTAGTCTCCTCCTCTCCAAAGTTAGCTTCTGAGGAAGACCTTTCTAGGACATAAAGCATAAAGCAGGGTGACACACTTGGGCAAAACCACTCGAAAACCCATTTGGAAGGATGGGAGTAGAGTGAGGTGTTTTGCATCACTGCGGATGCCGATCCTTCATAAATATCAAAAAACTTCTGCGATGCTATACCCTAACTTGTGATAATAACTTCTTAGTACCTGCTCACACTTTATGATATTCAAAAGATCGTACAAGTAAAATTCCAAAATTCGTAAAGCACTAAGTGCAATCAAGCTGTGCTTACATTATAACCCTATGCCCAAATTACATACAGTGCTATAATACAGTATGTGCGAAAAATCTTATCAATCTTGTGTTCAATCGAAAATCTTTTGTGTCCATAAATACACATCCAATCCAAAATAAAGTCTCTTGTGTTATAAACAAAAAACCTTCTGTGAAATGTAAGCTATCATCTTCTCTGTGTATCTGTCCACACTTTCTTCACTTGCAGTGCTCAACAAATGAAGATGTGCCCCCACCTTAAATACATGACCAGCATTATATAGTGGTCACAAACAGCGTTTTCTTCTCTCTGGGGTCCAGTGGTGCCTGGCAATCTCTATTTGTCCCCACCATCACTTAAGATAAAGGATAGATACTACATAGTGCTCACCCTTTAAAATCACATTTATTTAAAAACTATTTCACTAAAAACACAAATTCTTTTGTGAACTTCAAGCCCAGTGCACACAAGAAAAAAGCACAATTTGTAGATAACGAATGTCTCATTTGTAGCTGGTTTCTTGTGCACAGCCACTTAGCTGCTTCTTGGATCGTGTACGTGCAAGATGACAACACCTAAACTTCACCCAATGCGTTTCGTTGTGGTCATGTGACTAGAATTGGGGACCAGAGTTCTAGCAATAGAAGATACCCCAACACCATTTTTTTTTTGGAGACAAAGCTCATCGACTTAGTAAATCAAATCCACATAATATAAAATTGTGATATGGCTGAAAAATTTAAGTTAAACACACAAAGAGGGACTATAAATCCCAACTAAAATAAATACAGTCACAATATATGAGTGAAACATCCTCCAGTGATGAAACCAGGCAGTGACCAAAAAATGTGCAACACACTAAAAAAGGAACCACAAGTCCCAGCAGGTGAGTATGTCTTCACAGCATCCCAAGATTTCACCCGTGACACAGAAGATAAAAAATGAGGCTGCTTACCAGACCCATATGGTCACCCAACCTAATGGATAGATCATATAACACTTAAAACCAGAACACATGAACAGGATCCCATGAGAAATTCTCCTCAGGATGTTGTAGGCAATAGACCCAATGAGAGCTGCACTGAAATCCCCTGTGTGGAGGGAGTCCTCAGGAAGTGTCAGGTAAAACTCATATGGACCAAAAAGAAGGGAAAAATCCACATAGCGTAATACTGCCTTATATAAAAATCCTTTTATTAAAAGTTAAACTTACATGGACAATGTGTACACCGAGCATGTCACAAAAACCGACGTGTAGACAGAAAAGGCCGCGGCGTCCCGCGTGAGCACAATAGATGCAATGGCCAGCTGTGGGGGCGTGGCGACGTCACGTCTGGAACGTTTGGGCGGGATCCTGTTCATGTGTTCTGGTTTTAAGTGTTATATGGTCTATCCATTAGGTTGGGTGACCATATGTGTCTGTATTTATTTTAGTTGGGATTTATAGTCCCTCTTTGTGTGTTTAACTTAAAATTTTCAGCCATATCACAATTTTATATTATGTAGATTTGTTTTATTTCATTAATCATTTGTTTATTAGCGCTACACTTTATCAGTACAATTTCTTGGACTTTTTTTCTATAGGTCTGTGTATGCTGCTTTTTTCTGTCACTAATTCACAATTTTATATCATTTTATACCTTAACGCAGATTTATTGTTTATGTAGACTTAGTAAATCAATCTTTCTGTATGAGAGTAAGCATCCAACTGTTATTACACAGGTGAAGATATTGGCAATCACTAGTGGCGGTGTCTTTACTTTGAAGAGAAAAAGACTAAGATCACTTTTGCTATTTTTATTTGATTGAATTTTTTTATGTAGATTTTTAATTTGCTAATTTTTAATCGTGAGCTGGTTGATCACTAAAGACTGTATTTCTTGAGCACTTTTTTCATTTTGTTTGTGTACTTGTGCACAAAAGGACACATTTTTGTACTTCACAGATTTTAAACACTTACTGTAATTTTTATGGGCATTGCTTGGAAATTATATAGATCAATATATATATATATATATATATATATATATATATATATATATTGAAAGAGAGAACGGGAAATACAGGACATGGGAACATATATATATATATATATGTATATACCGTATACTGTATATTCGAGTATAAGCCGACTTTTTCAGCACATTTTTAATGCTGAAAAAGCCCCCCCTCAGCTTATACTCGAATCACTTACCTGTTCTCCCTGGGGCTGACTGAACGTCAGCGGCAGCCAGCCGGACATGTTCACTGTGTATGTGCCGCCGCTGCTCCGGGAAAGCCTGCATGCACTCTGGCATTCTCGGGCAGACGGCGAATGCGCAATGACGTGTGGCGCCAGGCGGTGCCATTTTTAAATGTAAGGCACCTCGGGGATGGGTAAGTAAGACCCCCCATGCCCTCGGCCCTGTATCTTGCCCTCAGCCCTGCATCTCCTGCACCATGCCTGCAGCCCTGCATCTCCTGCACCATGCCCTCAGCCCTGCATCTTCTGCATCATGCCCTCAGCCCTGCATCTCCTGCACCATGCCCTCAGCCCTGCTTCTCCTGCACCATGCCTGCAGCCCTGCATCTCCTGCATCATTTCCCACCCTAGGCTTATACTTGAGTCAATAAGTTTTCCCAGTTTTTTGTGGTAAAATTAGATGCCTCGGCTTATATTCGGGTTGACTTATACTCGAGTATATACAGTATTTGTTTAAGTGATATGAAGAGACAAATAGGTGTTTGTTTTTAGCTGATGTGGAAATAAGAGGATCACTGCACTTACTGAAATATTATTTTGATTGTGTGAATAGGTGTGAAAAACATGGTGGTGCGAGGAAGCTCTATACTTAATTTTTTTTTTGCTGCGCAGTGACACGATAATAAAGTGTTTAATATAATGATCATAATACCCTTCTACTTGTTTGTAATACAGGGGAGCTATTTACAATGTAAACACTACAGCTGCTAACTCTCACTGTACATATCTGATGTATCAGGGCATCAATAAAAAAAAATTCTCAACCACCAAACAGACTGAAACATACCTTTTATACAATAAGCAGTAGAAAACAGAGGCTTCAGAAATACATACACCCATCCTACATGTCACGTGCTTTTGAATATCAAGCTGCAGTGGATTACAGAAAACTTTAGTTGCGTGACCTTACTGATTTGGCTTTTTTTTTGTTGTCTGGATTTGCTTTGGAATTACCATTCCCCTCTACTTATCTATATCTGTAGGACCCCTAGAGGCTAATAAAAACAACCTGCCCTTCTCAACCTCTCTCCTTAGGCCAGCTTCATACCTGTACAGTGCGTTAACATGTATTGCATTAACCTCCCTGGCGGTATGATTCTTTTGGATTTTAGGTCCTGAAAGCAGTACCATTATTTTGCATGTAATTCTTGTGAATGAGCAGCCCAAACCAACTGTATACATTTCTTATATATTATATATATATATATATATAAATGTATGTATACATATATTATATATATATATATATATATATATATATATATATATATATATATATATATATATATATATATATATATATATATATATATACGTATATATATATATATATATATATATATATATATACATATATACGTATATATATATATATATATATATATATGTATATATATATATATATATATACATATATATATATATATATACGTGTATATATATATATATATATATATATATATATATATATATATATATATATATATATATATAATGTATAGAGTTGGTTTGGGCTGCTCATTCACAAGAATTACGTGTGTATATATATATATATATATATATATATATATATATACACGTATATATATATATATATATATATATATATATATATATATATATACGTATATATATATATATATATATATATATATATATATATATATATATATATATATATATACGTAATTCTTGTGAATGAGCAGCCCAAACCAACTGTATACATTATATACATATATTTACATAAAAAGTACAGTAAAACTGCAGGAAAGGGCACTGGGGGGCAATGTAATGTGACTATATTTTATTTTGAATGGTATCAGTGTGTTTGGTGTGTTTTACATTTGAATTTGCCGCCGGTTCCACCCCCCAGCGGACGTCACGTCGCCGGAGACGGATGCCGGGGCTCGCAGACGATCGGGAGAGAGCTCCGCCGCCGCATACCGCCCACATTCTTCGCTGGATCCCGGAGAAAAGGTAAGTAAAACCTCTACCAGGATCCAGCGATCTTCCTAGCGCTACCCCGAGTGTGGCTCGGGGTTACCGCTTTTGGCTCTAAAATCGAACCCCGAGTCACACTCGGGAATACCGCTAGGAAGGTTAAGGCAACCTATTCATTTTGACAATGCACCCCAGTGGACAAGAAATCTCATATGACCATTTTTTTTGGGGAACACACCTTCACAACAATTCACTAACGTGTGCATGGTGCAGCACCACAATGCAAAGGTATAAAGCACTGGGCCTATTTAAATTAATGGCATGGCACAGTAATTCCCCTCAAGGGAGCAGTTCAATGGGCACTTGAACAGCTTTTATGAAGCTTTTAGCAGGCTTCAAGCATTTTTTTTTGTTATGGCTTTAGCGCACCCTTCAACCGACGTTTATAAATGTTAAACATTGGTCTTTATGGAAGTGCTACATGAATCATCTGTCCTTACTCGAGATGGCTGTGGCTAGAAATGCTAAGGGGGTGTTTTTCAAAGTGATTTCTCAACAAAATAAAGCATGGAGACATGAATGGATGGATGAGTTTGCTTTGAATATTAAAAATGAATGAAATAGTTTTTTCAGTTTGTGGTGCTCAGTTATAGTTTAGTTCCACTTTAGGATCTGTCAACTTAGCTTGCTGAAAGCTCTGCAAATGCTTTGCAAAAGCTTACTGTTCTTAAACAGGCTAATGCCTTTGTAAACTAGACTTTTACATAGGCTTTAGAATGTGGAATTCAGAAGTTTAAAGTATAACTCCAGCCAAAACTTATTTTTATTGTGTAGAAGGGGAAAGGCTAATATCTTTGTCAGTATTTTAATATGGTCTAATGTGACTTCACTCTCTGTCTTAGTGATAACATTTTCATCAAGGCAGGGGGTGAGAGAAATCCATCAATGAGAACAGACGGAAAAGAAAAATAATGGAGTACTCATCTTACCCAAATCTACTAAGATTTGCTTGCGTGAGTTTCTTCTGGGTACTCCGGTTTCCTCCCACACTCCAAAGACATGCTGGTAGATTAATTGACCCCTATCTAAATTGGCCTTAGTGTGTGTGTGTACAAATGTGAGTTAGGGACCATAGATTGTAAGCTCCTTGAGCGCAGTGACGGATGTGAATGTACAATATATATATATCTATATATATATATATATATATATATATATATAGTTAGGTCCATATATATTTGGACACAGGTGCAATTTTTATACTTTTGTATCTGTATGTCACCAGAATAAAATTAAAACAAAACAATACAAATTAATTTAAAGTGTAGACTTTCAGCTTTAATTCAAGTGATTGAACATAAATATCAAGTACAAATTTTAGGAACTGCAACCATTTTTATACACATTGCCCCCTCCCCATTTTCAGGGGCTCAAATGTAATTGAACAAATTAATATAATCATAAATAAAATGTTTATTTTTAATATTTTGTTGAGAATCCTTTACTGTCAATGACTGCCTGAAATCTGGAACCCATGGACATTACCAAAGACTGGGTTTCCTCCTTTCCTTTGCCAGGCTCTAACTGCAGCTGAGGCATGCTCAATTGGGTTGAGATCAAGTGGTTGACTTGGTCATTTCAGAATATTCCACTTATTTTGCTTCAAAAGCTCCTGGGTTGCTTTTGCAGTGCGTTTTGGATCATTGTCCATCCATACTGTGAAGAGCCGTCCAAACATCTTTGCTGCATTTGGCTGAATCTGAGCTGACAGTAGATCTCTAAACACTGCAGAATTCATCCGGCTGCTTCTGTCTTCTGTTACATCATCAATAAACACCAATGACACAGTGCAACTGGAAGCCATGCATGCCCATGCTATCACACTGCCTCAACCATGTTTTACAGATGACGTTGTGTGTTTTGGATCATGAGTTTTTCCAAGCCTTCTCTAAACTTTTTTCTTCCCGTCATTCTTGAAAGATTAATCCAGAATGAAGATTAATCATGCTTTTCCAGAACTGGTCTTGCTTTTTAAGATTTTTTTGGCAAAGTCTAATCTGGCTTTTCTATTCTTCAGGGTTATGAATTGTTTGCACCTTGTAGTGAACCCTCTGTATTTGCTCTTGTAAAGTCTTCTCTTGATTGTAGACTTTAACAATGATACGCTCACCTCCTGGAGAATGTCCTTCACTTGTCTGGATGTTGTGAATGGCTTTTTCTTTACCAGAGAAAGGATCCTGCGATCATCCACCACTGTTGTCTTCTGTGGACGTCCAGGCCTTTTTATGTTGCTGAGCTCACCAGTGCATTCTTCTTTTCTCCGAATGTACCAAACTGTTGTTCTGGCCACCCCTAATGTTGCTGCTATCTCTCTGATGGATTTGTTTAATTTTTGAAGCCTTACAATTGCCTGTTTCACTTGCATGGACAGCTTCTTTGAATGCATGATGTAGGTTCACAGCAATAGATTCCAAATGCAAATACCACGCTTAAAACCAACACCAACTACAGAGTAGCCCACACCTGGCCATGAAACAACTTTTGATTTAATTGTCCAATTACATTTGGTCCCTTGAAAAAGGGGGGGGGGGAGGTGGCTATTCCTAAGAGCTGTAATTCCTAAACCCTTCCTCCAATTAAACCAGACAGTGTGCACTTTCAGCTCATATTGATATATATATATATATATTTAGCAGGATTTCAAGGCATTGGGCCTGATGTGAGTCTGCGATGGTTACCGGTGACACCTTCAGCCTATTTAAGCTGAATACCCAAGTGTGAGATTTGAGTCAAGGACCAGTCCGGCATCTTTGGTTTGTTTTGTTTATTTGATATTAGGGATGGGAGAAGGGTATGAGTGGGATACTCCTCTGGCTCAAACTAGGTACAAATGGGACACTTTGGAAAAAAATGCCTTTCAGCGCTGTCCTCACGCCGTCCAGATGCCGACCAACGCTTGCTGGTGCTTGAAAAACACTGCTGTACTGTACTTGAACTTGACTTCTGACACTCTGGTTAGGTCAAAAGTCCTGGACTGTACTGAGAACTGAATTCCGATGCTCTGGTTAGCTCAAAAGTCCTGAATACTGCTCCCTCCAGTCCTTCCTGACTAAGGTAACTTCTGTAACTGCTTCTGCTGCTGCAACTCTCAACACTGTACACTGCATGCTGTACACTTTAACACTTCAGGGCCCAACTGCTGGTGCCCCCTTTATACTTCAGGGTCCTCTCACTAGGCACCCCCTCTGCACTTCAGGAACCTCTCACTTGGCACCCCCTCTACGCTACAGGGTCCACACACTGGCACCCCCTTTACTCTTCAGGGTCAACACTGGCACCCCCTTTACACTTGCTCCTGCACTGGCTAGATAGCTCCTGGATCCCTCTGACCTTCACCGGAGTGGTCCCCTCTCACTAGGCAGATCCCCAGGGGCAGTTTGCAGAACTCACAAACTGGGAATGCTTTCCTGAAACTTGACCCCTCTTAGCTCCGCTGGTCCTCTGCACACCAGTTCCTCTCTGCAGCTCTGCTCAGCCCTCTGTCCCCTCAGGCAAGCCACCTGGGACACAGGAGGAAAGACAGCCATACTCTTCCTCCTGGGACTCTGCTTTCCGCCAAAGACGATGCATCATGTGCTCCCCTCAAACTTATACCCACTCCCAGAATGCTGTGCTGCAGAATCTGCCTTTCTGGGGTAGATACAAGCCTGGGTGTGCCATTGGCTGGATTTCCTCCACTGCCCAATGAGAGCCCTCTTGTTGAGCAAAGTGGGGAGACTCCCCAATCTCAACAGCCACACCTAGGAACCATGACAACCTGACTGAAAATCATGGCCCTCCTGTTAAGTAGACAAGGCCCACTATACTTTACCTAGCACCTACCTTGTAGGGTGCTACATATATATATATATATATATATATATATATATATATATATATATATATATATATATATATATATATATATATTAGAAATTTGCTAAAAATATGTGAGGGGAATTATCCCTATTTTTTTGCAAATTTCCCTGCACATGATTAATACTGAACTGAACACAAATTCATACTGCTTCTCCTAAGTAAAACTTCCCTACATGCCTGTTTTTATCTCCCTGACAATGCTATGCACTGGCTGTCCATTCAAAATTCTAAATAAATGGGCTGCCCTAAAGCAATACACATGAATGTGAATATAGTAATACAAAGCATGTAATGCACTGGTTATCGAAAAGTGAGTGAACTACAAACCATTTCTTGATCCTCTTTCTAATATTTTAGCATTTAAGGCAATAATAAACAAAAATGTATTATAATTAGGGTTGAGCGGACACCTAGATGTCCGTGTTCGACGGGTTCGGCCGAACTTTAAAAAAAAGTCCGGGTCCGTGTCCCGGACTTTTACCGAACTTTTCCCGGACACCGAACCCCATTGAAGTCAATGGGGACCCGAACTTTAAGGCACTAAAATGGCTCTAAAACACCAAAGGAAAGGGCTAGAGTGCTGCAAATGGCAGCAAAACGTAATTAAGAGCATGGCAAGTGCTCTGCAAACAAATGTGGATAGGGAAATAACTTAAAACAACAAAAAAAAACAGAAAAATAAAACAATGTTCTTCTTCATCTCTGAAGGACGAGGCCCATATGGAGTAGGAGGGAGGTTGAGGTGGTGGTGGATGTGGCGGTGACATAGGCGTGCGCACAGGGTGTGCTGGGTGTGCCTGGGCACACCCTAATCACCTAGGGCACATAGCATTGCCAGTGAGGAGATGGGAAAGATCTCCCTGGGACCTGCTCTGCTCTATTTCTCCTTGCCTACAGGTACATGGCCCCAATACATTACTCTCCCTGCTGGCAAACACATGCATGTGTATTTCAACTTTGGGGTGCACACCTTAATGCAATAGGCTGCGCACACCTATGGGCGGTGTAGGTGGAAGCGGCGGTGGAGGAGGACCAGGGCCGGATTAACAGCATCATGGGCTTGGTGCTGAGGATTTTGAAGGGCCTTAAGGGCCGTGCCTTGCCATGCACCCAGAGGAGGAAGGGTGCAGCCATGCATGCCTAATTCAACATGGGATGCTGTCTCTGAAGCCCATAAACACATCCATGCATCGCCAACTGTCCCTCCTTGTCCGGCCTTCACGCTGTGTGGGGAGGTTCTGAGGGTGCTGCCTGGGGAAGCGAGCATAGAAGCCAGACTTCTGTGTTTACAAGTGACAGAAGAGCGGTAACAGTGAATATGGCCAACCCGGGGCCTATATAAAAGGTAGGGGCCTGGAGCTGCAGCTCCAATAGCCCCTACATTAATCTGGCCCTGAGGAGGAGGACGAGGTAGCCAACACTGCTTCTTTTCAAAAATTTTAAATGAGGGTACACCCCAAAAGAGTGAGAAAGAGCAAAAATGGAACAATGGGTGGGTAAGGTCGGTATCCATTGCTATTCTGCATAAGGTACGGAAAAGTCCCGTGGGATCCATGCCTGGTTCATTTTAATGAACGTGAGCTTGTCCACATTGTCTCTGGACAGGCGGCTGCGCTTGTCTGTTATAACGCCCCCAGCCGTGCTAAATACCCGTTCAGATAATACACTGGCTGCAGGGCACGCCAGCACCTCCAAGGCGTAAAGGGCAAGCTCAGGCCATGTGCCCAATTTGGAGACCCAGAAGTTGAAGGGGGCAGACCCGTCATTCACTACATGTAGGCGTGTGCACACATACTGCTCCACCATGTTGGTAAAATGCTGCCTCCTGCTAAGACGTTCCATCTGAGCTGCTGGTGCTGCTGTTTGTTGTGGCGTGCTGACAAAGCTTTTCCACATTTCGGCCATGCTAACCCTGCCTTCTGAGGTGCTGGCGGTGCCCTGGTTGCGTTGGCGACCTCCTCCTCCTCCTCCTCTGCCTTGTGCTTCCACTGTGGCCCCGCTGTCAGATGGGAATGCCAGCAGCATGGCGTCTACCAGCGTGCGCTTGTACTCGCGCATCTTGCGATCGCGCTCCAGTGAGTGAATTAAGGACGGTACGTTGTCCTTGTAACGGGGATCCAGCAGCGTGGCCACCCAGTAATCAGCACAAGTTAGAATGTGGGCAACTCGGCGGTCGTTGTGGAGACACTGCAGCATGTAATCGCTCATGTGTGCCAGGCTGCCCAGAGGCAACGAAAGGCTGTCCTCTGTGGGAGGTGTATCGTCCGTGTCCTCTGTATCCCCCCAGCCACGCACCAGTGATGGCCATGAGCTGGCCTGGGTGCCACCCTGCTGTGAACATGGTTCCATCTCCTCCTCCAGCTCCTCCTCCTCCTCATCCTCCTCATCCTCCAGAACTGTGCCCCTGCTGGACAATTGCGTCCCTGGCGTTTGCGTGTGCAGGAACCCACCCTCGGAGCCCCTTGCGAATGACTGCCCTGAAAGCCTTGGAAATGTTACCTCTTCATCCTCCTCCTCCTCCTCATCCTGTGCCACATCCTCTTCCATCATCGCCCGAATTGTTTTTTCAAGGAGGCATAGAAGTGGAATAGTTAAGCTGAGAACGGCGTCATTGCCACTGGCCATGTTGGTGGAGTACTCAAAACAGCGCAACAAGGCACACAGGTCTCGCATGGAGGCCCAGTTATTGGTGGTGAAGTGGTGCTGTTCCGCAGAGCGACTCACGCGTGCGTGCTGCAGCTGAAACTCCACTATGGCCTGCTGCTGCTCGCACAGTCTTTCCAGCATGTGCAAGGTGGAGTTCCACCTTGTGGGCACGTCACATATGAGGCGGTGAGCGGGAAGGCCGAAGTTACGCTGCAGCGCTGCCAGGCGAGCAGCAGCAGGGTGAGAACGCCGAAAGTGCGCACAAACGGCCCGCACTTTCTGCAGCAGCTCTGACATATCGGGGTAGTTTTTAAGGAACCTCTGCACCACCAAATTCAGCACATGCGCCAGGCAAGGGATGTGCGTCAAACCGGCTAGGCCCAGAGCTGCTATGAGATTTCGCCCGTTATCGCACACCACCAGGCCGGGCTTGAGGCTCGCTGGCAGCAACCACTCATTTGTCTGCTGTTCCATGCTCCTCCACAACTCCTGCGCGGTGTGTGGTTTGTCCCCCAAACAGGCAAGTTGTAAAACTGCCTGCTGTCGTTTACCCCTGGCCGTGCTGAAGTTGGTGGTGAAGGTGTTACGCTGTCCGGATGAGGAGGCGGTAGAGGATGAGGAAGCGGAGTAGGAGGAGTTAGGAACAGGAGGCAAACTGAAGCGCCCTGCAATCCTCGGTGGTGGAAGGACATGCGCCAAATTGCTATCCGCCTCAGGCCCATCCGCCACTGCATTTACCCAGTGTGCCGTTAGGGAGATATAACGCCCCTGACCGTGCTTACTGGTCCACGTATCCGTAGTTAGGTGGACCTTGGCACAGATGGCGTTGCGCAGTGCACACCTGATATTTTCCCCCACTTGGTTGTGCAGGGAAGGGATGGCTTGCCTGGAAAAGTAGTGGCGGCTGGGCACGACGTACTGTGGGACAGCCACCGACATAAGGTTTTTAAAACTGTGCGTCTCCACCAGACGGAATGACAGCATTTCAAAGGCCAATAATTTTGAAATGCTGGCATTCAGGGCCAGGGATCGCGGGTGGGTAGGGGGGTACTTCCTCTTCCTCTCAAGTGTTTGGGAGATGGAAAGCTGAACGCTTCCACGGGACATTGTGGAGATGGTTGTTGGTGACCCAGGTGGTGGTGTTGCTGACAGATCGTCTGTTTGCGGGGTGGCAGGTGCCGGTATCACTACAGATGTGGCTGGAGCGGCCGAGACTGCAGCAGAAGAGGAAGCAGGATGAGCCAGAGACGTTTCTTGGTTTTGAAGGTGTGTACTCCACTGCAGCTCGTGCTTTGCACTTAGATGCCTGATCATGCAGGTTGTGCTCAGGTTGAGAAGGTTTATGCCTCGCTTCAAGCTCTGATTGCACAGGGTGCAAACCACTCGTGTCCTGTCATCAGCACATTTTCTAAAGAACTTCCACGCTAGAGAACTCCTTTGAGCTGACTTTGGTGCGCTCGTTCCCTTGCTGCGTTGGGCAGTAGCGGGCGTAGTGTCTAGGGCACGGCCGCTCCGCTTCTGCACCCTGCTCCCTCTTCTGCTGTGCTGGTGGCTCTGTGCGACCACCGCCTCTTCCTCCAAACTACTCAGGTCACCTGCATGACGTTCATTCCATGTGGGGTCGAGGACCTCATCGTCCTCCACATCATCTTCCACCCAGTCTTCACCCCTGCCCTCCTTGTCGGTCTCCACAATGCTGAACGCCGCAGCAGTTGGCACCTGCGTTTCGTCATCATCGGAGACGTGCTGCGATGATCCTTGCATGTACTCATCTTGAGAAATAAGTGGTTGGGCATCGCTGCACTCAATCTCTTCCACTTCTGGGGCAGGGCTAGGTGGATGGCCCTGGGAAACCCTGCTGACAGAGTCCTCAAAAAGAATAAGAGACTGCTGTATGGCTTGGGGCTCAGACTGCTGGCCTGATTTGCAAGGGGGTGAGGTGAAAGACGGTTGGACATTGGCTGCAGGTGCCAACTCTGACCTTTCTGCAGTAGACTGGGTGGGAGACAATGTGAAGGAACTGGAGGCACTGTCAGCAGCAAACCAATCTACTATCGCCTCAACTTGTTCTGGCCTCATCACTTCTAGGGGCGTTTGATGCCCTACCAAATACTGATGCAGGTTCTGTCGCCTACTCACACTTGAGGAAGGTGTTTCACTTGTGCGTGTAGCTGGCACAGATCGACCACGTCCTCTCCTTGCAACAGGAGCTCTACCAGCAGCACCACGACCCAGGCCACGGCCCTTATTTGACGGTCTCCTCATATTTCTGTAATTTAAGATCTTGCCCTAGAAAGGTTTTTATTGAATAGCGGAATAGGAAATATGATCCAAAAAAGTGTATGTATCTCGCACGTACAAAACCACACTAGGCCCCAATTACTATTGTTTCTACCCCTAAAAGGATGGATGAGGAGTAGGAGGAGTATGGAACAGACAGCACCCTCAAATCTTCAGAAGTATGAGATGAACCCCAAAAACTTGGAAAGGTGGATCTCACACGTACCGACACAGACTATCCCGCAATTCAATTGATCCTCAAAGGTTTTTATTGAATAGCGGAATAGGAAATATGATCAAAAAAAGTGTATGTATCTCGCACGTACACAACCACACTAGGCCCCAATTACTATTGTTTGTACCCCTAAAAGGATGGATGAGGAGTAGGAGGAGGAGTATGGAACAGGCAGCACCCTCAAATCTTCAGAAGTATGAGATGAACCCCAAAAACTTGGAAAGGTGGATCTCACACGTACCGACACAGACTATCCCGCAATTCAATTGATCCTCAAAGGTTTTTATTGAATAGCGGAATAGGAAATATGATCAAAAAAAGTGTATGTATCTCGCACGTACACAACCACACTAGGCCCCAATTACTATTGTTTGTACCCCTAAAAGGATGGTTGAGCAGTAGGAGCAGGAGTATGGAACAGGCAGCACCCTCAAATCTTCAGAAGTATGAGATGAACCCCAACAACTTGGAAAGGTGGATCTCACACGTACCGACACAGACTATCTCGCAATTGAATTGATCCCCAAAGGTTTTAATTGAATAGCGGAATAGAAAATATGATCAAAAAGAAAGTGTATGTATCTCGCACGTACACCACCACACTAGGCCCCAACTACTATTGTTTGTACCCCAAAAAGGATGGTTGAGCAGTAGGAGGAGGAGTATGGAACAGGCAGCACCCTCAAATCTTCAGAAGTATGAGATGAACCCCAAAAACTTGGAAAGGTGGATCTCTCTCACACGTACCAACACAGACTATCCCCCAATTTAACTGATCCCCAAAGGTTTTTGATTAAATAGCGGAATAGAAAATATGATCCAAAAAAAGTGTATGTATATCACACGTACACAACCACACTAGGCCCCAATTACTATTGTTTGTACCCCTAAAAGGCTAGATGAGGAGTAGGGGGGGTATGGAACAGGCAGCACCCTCAAACCTTCAGAAGTATGAGATGAACCCCAACAACTTGGAAAGGTGGATCTCTCTCACACGTACCAACACAGACTATCCCCCAATTTAACTGATCCCCAAAGGTTTTTGATTAAATAGCGGAATAGAAAATATGATCCAAAAAAAGTGTATGTATATCACACGTACACAACCACACTAGGCCCCAATTACTATTGTTTGTACCCCTAAAAGGCTAGATGAGGAGTAGGGGGGGTATGGAACAGGCAGCACCCTCAAACCTTCAGAAGTATGAGATGAACCCCAACAACTTGGAAAGGTGGATCTCTCTCACACGTACCAACACAGACTATCCCCCAATTTAACTGATCCCCAAAGGTTTTTGATTAAATAGCGGAATAGAAAATATGATCCAAAAAAAGTGTATGTATATCACACGTACACAACCACACTAGGCCCCAATTACTATTGTTTGTACCCCTAAAAGGCTAGGAGTAGGGGGAGTATGGAACAGGCAGCACCCTCAAACCTTCAGAAGTATGAGATGAACCCCAACAACTTGGAAAGGTGGATCTCTCTCACACGTACCAACACAGACTATCCCCCAATTTAACTGATCCCCAAAGGTTTTTGATTAAATAGCGGAATAGAAAATATGATCCAAAAAAAGTGTATGTATATCACACGTACACAACCACACTAGGCCCCAATTACTATTGTTTGTACCCTTAAAAGGCTAGATGAGGAGTAGGGGGGGTATGGAACAGGCAGCACCCTCAAATCTTCAGAAGTATGAGATGAACCCCAAAAACTTGGAAAGGTGGATCTCTCTCACACGTACCAACACAGACTATCCCCCAATTTAACTGATCCCCAAAGGTTTTTGATTAAATAGCGGAATAGAAAATATGATCCAAAAAAAGTGTATGTATATCACACGTACACAACCACACTAGGCCCCAATTACTATTGTTTGTACCCCTAAAAGGCTAGATGAGGAGTAGGGGGGGTATGGAACAGGCAGCACCCTCAAACCTTCAGAAGTATGAGATGAACCCCAACAACTTGGAAAGGTGGATCTCTCTCACACGTACCAACACAGACTATCCCCCAATTTAACTGATCCCCAAAGGTTTTTGATTAAATAGCGGAATAGAAAATATGATCCAAAAAAAGTGTATGTATATCACACGTACACAACCACACTAGGCCCCAATTACTATTGTTTGTACCCCTAAAAGGCTAGATGAGGAGTAGGGGGGGTATGGAACAGGCAGCACCCTCAAACCTTCAGAAGTATGAGATGAACCCCAACAACTTGGAAAGGTGGATCTCTCTCACACGTACCAACACAGACTATCCCCCAATTTAACTGATCCCCAAAGGTTTTTGATTAAATAGCGGAATAGAAAATATGATCCAAAAAAAGTGTATGTATATCACACGTACACAACCACACTAGGCCCCAATTACTATTGTTTGTACCCCTAAAAGGCTAGGAGTAGGGGGAGTATGGAACAGGCAGCACCCTCAAACCTTCAGAAGTATGAGATGAACCCCAACAACTTGGAAAGGTGGATCTCTCTCACACGTACCAACACAGACTATCCCCCAATTTAACTGATCCCCAAAGGTTTTTGATTAAATAGCGGAATAGAAAATATGATCCAAAAAAAGTGTATGTATATCACACGTACACAACCACACTGGGCCCCAATTACTATTGTTTGTACCCCTAAAAGGCTAGATGAGGAGTAGGGGGAGTATGGAACAGGCAGCACCCTCAAACCTTCAGAAGTATGAGATGAACCCCAACAACTTGGAAAGGTGGATCTCTCTCACACGTACCAACACAGACTATCCCCCAATTTAACTGATCCCCAAAGGTTTTTGATTAAATAGCGGAATAGAAAATATGATCCAAAAAAAGTGTATGTATATCACACGTACACAACCACACTAGGCCCCAATTACTATTGTTTGTACCCCTAAAAGGCTAGATGAGGAGTAGGGGGGGTATGGAACAGGCAGCACCCTCAAATCTTCAGAAGTATGAGATGAACCCCAAAAACTTGGAAAGGTGGATCTCTCTCACACGTACCAACACAGACTATCCCCCAATTTAACTGATCCCCAAAGGTTTTTGATTAAATAGCGGAATAGAAAATATGATCCAAAAAAAGTGTATGTATATCACACGTACACAACCACACTAGGCCCCAATTACTATTGTTTGTACCCCTAAAAGGCTAGATGAGGAGTAGGGGGGGTATGGAACAGGCAGCACCCTCAAACCTTCAGAAGTATGAGATGAACCCCAACAACTTGGAAAGGTGGATCTCTCTCACACGTACCAACACAGACTATCCCCCAATTTAACTGATCCCCAAAGGTTTTTGATTAAATAGCGGAATAGAAAATATGATCCAAAAAAAGTGTATGTATATCACACGTACACAACCCCACTAGGCCCCAATTACTATTGTTTGTACCCCTAAAAGGCTAGATGAGGAGTAGGGGGGGTATGGAACAGGCAGCACCCTCAAACCTTCAGAAGTATGAGATGAACCCCAACAACTTGGAAAGGTGGATCTCTCTCACACGTACCAACACAGACTATCCCCCAATTTAACTGATCCCCAAAGGTTTTTGATTAAATAGCGGAATAGAAAATATGATCCAAAAAAAGTGTATGTATATCACACGTACACAACCACACTAGGCCCCAATTACTATTGTTTGTACCCCTAAAAGGCTAGGAGTAGGGGGAGTATGGAACAGGCAGCACCCTCAAACCTTCAGAAGTATGAGATGAACCCCAACAACTTGGAAAGGTGGATCTCTCTCACACGTACCAACACAGACTATCCCCCAATTTAACTGATCCCCAAAGGTTTTTGATTAAATAGCGGAATAGAAAATATGATCCAAAAAAAGTGTATGTATATCACACGTACACAACCACACTAGGCCCCAATTACTATTGTTTGTACCCCTAAAAGGCTAGGAGTAGGGGGAGTATGGAACAGGCAGCACCCTCAAACCTTCAGAAGTATGAGATGAACCCCAACAACTTGGAAAGGTGGATCTCTCTCACACGTACCAACACAGACTATCCCCCAATTTAACTGATCCCCAAAGGTTTTTGTTTAAATAGCGGAATAGAAAATATGATCCAAAAAAAGTGTATGTATATCACACGTACACAACCACACTAGGCCCCAATTACTATTGTTTGTACCCCTAAAAGGCTAGGAGTAGGGGGAGTATGGAACAGGCAGCACCCTCAAACCTTCAGAAGTATGAGATGAACCCCAACAACTTGGAAAGGTGGATCTCTCTCACACGTACCAACACAGACTATCCCCCAATTTAACTGATCCCCAAAGGTTTTTGATTAAATAGCGGAATAGAAAATATGATCCAAAAAAAGTGTATGTATATCACACGTACACAACCACACTAGGCCCCAATTACTATTGTTTGTACCCCTAAAAGGCTAGATGAGGAGTAGGGGGAGTATGGAACAGGCAGCACCCTCAAATCTTCAGAAGTATGAGATTGTGTTCACTGTACCCCACAAAGATTGAGTTCACTGCACCCCACAATGATTGTGTTCACTGCACCCCACAAAGATTGTGTTCACTGCACCTCACAAAGATTGTGTTCACTGTACCCCCCAAAGATTGTGTTCACTGCACCCCACAAAGATTCTGTTCACTGTACCCCACAAAGATTGTGTTCACTGCACCCTAAAAGGATGTTGTTCACTGCACCCCACAAAGATTGTGTTCACTGCACCCTAAAAGGATGTTGTTCACTGCACCCCAAAAAGATTGTGTTCACTGTACCCCCCCAAAGATTGTGTTCACTGCACCCCACAAAGATTGTGTTCACTGCACCCCAAAAAGATTGTGTTCACTGTACCCCCCAAAGATTGTGTTCACTGCACCCCAAAAAGATTGTGTTCACTGTACCCCCCAAAGATTGTGTTCACTGCACCCCACAAAGATTCTGTTCACTGTACCCCACAAAGATTGTGTTCACTGCACCCCAAAAAGATTGTGTTCACTGTACCCCCCCAAAGATTGTGTTCACTGCACCCCACAAAGATTCTGTTCACTGCACCCCACAAAGGATTTTGTTCACTGCACCCCAAAAAGATTGTGTTCACTGCACCCCAAAAAGGATTTTGATCACTGCACCCCAAAAAGGATGTTGTTCACTGCACCCCAAAAATGATTTTGTTCACTCCACCCCAAAAAGATTGTGTTCACTGCACCCCACAAAGATTGTGTTCACTGCACCCCAAAAAGATTGTGTTCACTGTACCCCCCAAAGATTGTGTTCACTGCACCCCACAAAGATTCTGTTCACTGTACCCCACAAAGATTGTGTTCACTGCACCCCAAAAAGATTGTGTTCACTGCACCCCAAAAAGGATGTTGTTCACTGCACCCCAAAAAGGATGTTGTTCACTCCACCCCAAAAAGATTGTGTTCACTGCACCCCACAAAGATTGTGTTCACTGCACCCCAAAAAGATTGTGTTCACTGCACCCCAAAAATGATTTTGTTCACTGCACCCCAAAAAGGATTTTGTTCACTGCACCCCAAAAAGGATGTTGTTCACTCCACCCCAAAAAGATTGTGTTCACTGCACCCCAAAAAGATTGTGTTCACTGCACCCCACAAAGGATTTTGTTCACTGCACCCCAAAAAGATTGTGTTCACTGCACCCCAAAAAGGATGTTGTTCACTGCACCCCAAAAAGGATTTTGTTCACTGCACCCCAAAAAGATTGTGTTCACTGCACCCCACAAAGGATTTTGTTCACTGCACCCCACAAAGATTGTGTTCACTGCACACCAAAAAGGATTGTGTTCACTGCACCCCAAAAAGATTTTGTTCACTGCACCCCAAAAAGATTGTGTTCACTGCAGCCCAAAAAGATTGTGTTCACTGCAGCCCAAAAAGATTGTGTTCACTGCAGCCCAAAAAGATTGTGTTCACTGCAGCTCACACACAGAAAAATGGATGTGGATCACTGACACCTGCCTATCTCCAATCCCACACCACACAGCAATATCGATTGTAGTTTGTAGAACACAGTTTCCCTAAAATTCAGCAGACTCTGTCCCTAACAGGATTGAGAAGAGATCGTAGATCAGGATTGAGTGCAGATTCACCCCACCCCCCACACAGCAATATTGATTGTAGTTTGTAGAAGACACTGACCCTATAATTCAGCAGACTCTATCCCTAAAATGCCTACAACTCGCCCTGCCTAAACACTCCGACCTGTCCCTCAATTCTATCCGGACACAAATGGTTTTTTCCTGCCTATCTTTCCCTAATCAGCAGCCAGCACATTGATGTGTGCTCTGTCCCTTAGCTAAGCAGCAGAATGACGCTGCTGCGTCGGCTGCCTCGAACTTATAAAGACTTGGTCACATGCTTCAGACGGCCAATCACAGCTACTAAGACATTTGCAGGCATGGCTGGGATGGCTTAAGGCACACCAGTTAAACGATTGTTGATTGGCTGTTGAAAGCCCGCCATGAAAAGAGCGCCAAAGCATGCAAAACCCGGAAATAAAACGACCGAACACGGATTTTTACCCGAACATACAGTAAAGTGTCCGTGTCCGTGTTCGGGTAAAAAAAATCCAATTATTCGGTACGAACACGAATAATACAGTCCGTGTTCGCTCAACACTAATTATAATACAGCTTACTAGTCCTTTGATGTGGTAACTTACAGCTGAAAATAATGTAGCTGATAAAAGTGCTGCACAGGCAGAGAGCACAGGATGCTATTAGCTGACAAGATTTCTGGTAGGACCAACAGGTATTGTTTAGCACTTATTGAACAAATATAACAAATATTTTTTAATGGTATAACTGACTAAAATGCATAAAAAAGAAAGTTTATTAGCAGGACTTACATGCCCTTTAAACCAGGGAAAAAGTGTAAGCACTCACAATCCTACCCATTTGTACTGATAAGGAATATAAAACTCTTTGGAATTTTGGTACAAGGTCATTTTTTACAACTTGGGCATGCGTTTGTAAAACTAAACTTATCATTGCACCTACCTGATGTATCCAGGTGAATTATACCTGTTTTTTTTTTAGGATAAACCGGGCCTTTATTTAGTGCTAAATATTATTGGATATCTCCTGATTAAAAAAATAAAATAATTTTTAAGCTATAGCTGTATATTTCTTGCCATTACCATGACCTACCACCAAAAAAAAAAAAAAAAAAAAAAAAAAAAAAAACAACAGAATAAGTTGTTCTACTCCTGATGTGATAATAGAGTATTATTATTATTATGCACTATTTATACAGCACCAACAGTTTGATCAGCGCTTTATAATGTGAGAGCAATCAGTACAGTTACAATACAATTCAATACAGAATCCGAGGGCCCTGCTCATTAGAACTAACAATCTAAAAGGGATGGTCAAGTGATACAAAAGGTAATAACAGTGTGGGATGAGCTGGTGGAGAAAATAAAAGTACAGTTGTTAGGTGGAGGCAGGATAGGCTTCTGTGAAGAGAACCGTTTATAGTGATTGCCTAAAAGTGGATGGAGTTGGAAATAGTTGAACAGATTGGGGTAAGGAATTTCAAAGGATGGCATAGCCTTAAGAGAAGTCCTGGAGGTAAGCATGGGAGGGAATGACAAGAGAACTAGAGAGCAGGAGTTCTTGGGAGCAATGAAGAGAATGATTTGGGAGAGAATGAATGAGAATGATTTTCAGACCAGGTTAGTGATGTAGTTGGGGGCCAAGTTGTGCATGGCTTTGGAAGTTATTGTTCATATTTTAAATTTAATTTGTTGGGTGGCAGCCAATGAAGGGATTGGCAAAGAGGGGTAGCAGATGTTGAGCAGTCTAGCAGTAGGATTCATGATGGATTGAATAGGGGATGGCCTATTTAAAGGTAAGCCAGTGAGAAGGGAGCTGTAATAGTCGAGGTGACAGATTACCAGGGAGTGGATTAGGAGCTTTGTGGTATCATTGGTTAGGAAGGTTGGAGATGGAGATGTTGAGGTGGCAAACTTTGAAAAATGATTGAATGTGGGGCCAAAATGAGAGTTCAGAGTCCAGGACTACACCTAGCACCCTGGCATGTGGGAATAGGTTGATGGTTGTGCCATTGATCTTGACAGAGAAGTCAGGAGAAGGAGCACGTGGGGGAGAAAATATTATGAGCTTGGTTTTGAACAGGTTAATGATGAGGAAGTGATGTGACATCCAGACTGATATGTCTGTTAGTAAATTAGTGATGCGCGAGGAGACTGATGTTGTAAGTTGAGGGGTAGAGAAAAATATTTGGGTGTGATCAGTGTAGAAATTATATTGAAAGTCATAGGAGGCTATCAGCTGACCCTGGGAGGAGGTGTAGATCGAGATTAGAAGAGGTCCAAGAACAGAACCTTGGGGGACCCAGACCGAGAACAGAAGAGGATATGAGGAAGTAGGATTGTAAGTGACACTGAAAGGGCGTGGGATAGGTAGGATGAGAGCTAGCAAAGAGCACAGTCACTGAGACTAAAGGAGTAAAGTCTTTGAGGAGGAGGGTGTGGTCAACCCTATTAAAGGCAGCCGAAAGGTCCAGAAATAGGAGTACAGAATAGCGTCCATTGGTTTTTGCTGTTAGTAAATAATTTGTGAGTTTTAGGAGAGCAGTTTCTGTGGAGTGTTGAGGGCAAAATCCAAACTGAAGGGGATCCAGAAGGTTATTCTTTATGAGGTAGTCACTCAGTTGGTTGTAGACCAGGGGTTCAAGGAGTTTAGAGGAAAAGGGAACAAGGAGTTATGGCGTAGGTTGCTAAGATTGGTGGGGTCCAAGGAAGGCTTTTTAAGTATGGGGGTGGGGAAGAGGCCAGAAAAGAGGGAGAGATTGAAGATGTGGGTTAGAGAGTCAGAGGGTGACCTTGGTATTTGAGAGGGAACAGAGTCCAGGGGACAGATGGTTAGGTGGGAGTTAGAAATAAGTTTAGCAACTTTGTCTATAGTAGCAGGGTCGAATAAGGGAAGTGTTGATTGTACCTGTGGACATGGGGTGTTAACTGGAGGGGGGATATCTGTAGAGTGGAGATTTCATCACTTGCTGAATCAATCTTATTTTTGAAGTGGTTGGTGATCTCCTGGGCAGTGAATGACACAGTTTGAGCACATTTTTTGCTGTTTGTACCTATAGTATGGCCAAGAAACAGTAGTGCTTATTTTTTTTATTGTACCTAAAACATATTGTCACTAAATATATAACACTGACACTAAATATATAAAGCTTTTTAATACAACCTAAAACGCATTGACCCTAACCTTGACGTTCATCCTCTTTATTTTATCTTTATATTATCTTTATGCTTTTTTCTTCACCAACTTTTTTAGTTTACATTTTTCTCCTCTTTTGAAGAGAAAATATATCATGTGTCTTTTTCTCCATTCAGAGGGTTTTAGAGCTGGCAATCACTGTGATGGCTAATCACAAGCTATCACAGAGATCATATGACTGGGACCCGGACCTCCCTGCTCTTAGATCATTAGTATGAGACTCAGAGCTGTAAGTGATGTAGATCAATGTCAGTTACAACAAATTACTCATGCTGACCTGCTGAAACAAAATATAATAACTGCCTGATGCGCTCCTGATCCTGACTTTCACTGTGAATTGCCTTTCTCAGTCCAAAAGTTTATTGTAAACAAATGGGTGGGGGATCCATGCATCAGGAAAAATTCCTATTTACCAATATTTAAAGTTCATTCTTATAAGTTCTGGAAACATATTAAAAGCATAGATATACATGTTTTTTTTTTCTGATAGCAATCTCTCCTGCATTAATTATTAAACTTTTCTGTCCACTAACACCATTTTTAACCCCAGGTCATCTGTTGGTTTAATTTTTTTTTTTGCTAGGTATGATGCAAGGATTTATTACTCATTAGATTATTTTAATAATACTCAAAATCAATACCCAAAGATTAGCTTTCTATGAAATTTTAGTTCCAGATTTTTTTTGTTTGTATCTTTGCGAGAGGATGACCAAAATTCTAACCAAACATAGATAAATGCTACCCAATTTTTAAGTGCGACACAAGGGGATTATTTGCTAACAGGAAATAAGCAGTGACAAAGCACTGAGAACTATAGCTGCAAATGTTCTGCAGGTTTATATCAGCCTGCAGACATTTACAAACTCAATGAATGTCCTAAAGTTGAACTCCAAGCATAGAAAATACAAACTGGTGCTGTATTCATTAATACATCAATAAATGTTTATTTTACATGCAAACAGTGTAAGCACTTGAATGTGAAAAAGCATCACCATATTCCTGCCCCTGTACAGCAGAGCTTAGATCGGGAAAGGGAAAAGCAGCACATGGAGCCAATTAGCTGTGCTGTAATGTAGAGCCGGGAGGAGGGGTGGGCAGAAGGGTCACCTGCTCAGGGCGCACTTGGAGCTGCTACAGTAGCCAAAAATATCAGGGAAGTAAGGTGTTAAACACCCTCACATAATAAAACTATTCACTACACAGCATAATTTCTGCCGGGATAAGAATGTATGCCGATTTCCCCCTGTCACAGGCTGCCCGAGTGCTACTATCTTCAGTTACTAGTGCACTGCATAGTATCTGTCTCCAGTTACCAGACAGCCTGGACCTGTCAGCATAACCTGAACTAGAGATTTTGTTACACTGTCATCCAGGAAATATATAAAGCTGAGCCTGTGGTATGTAGTATTCCTTCATAAAAAGCAAATGTAAACAGACTAAAATATTAGAAAAAAACTCAGTTGTGATTCCAGACATTCCATGGCTGGTGCTTTTGGCCACTGAAGCTGGTACTGTTTCAAAACCCACATTTTCAGATGCTGTAAATAGTCCTTTGTGTGCTGTTTGTACATAATCCTGTGCGAATCATTTGCATATAGTAAATGCCGGAAAAGCGTGCCATAGATGGATTGAAATTCGGTCAGTTCAGCAGGGCCGGCTAAATTTCAATCCATCTATCGCCATTCCCATTTCAGAGACCCATTTCAGAGACCTAGTAAGGTTTGTGTTTAACCTCCCTGGCGGTATGATTATTTACGATTTTAGGTGCTGAAAGCGGTACCATTATTTTGCATGTAATTCTTAAGAATGAGCAGCCCAAACCAACTATTTACATATTATTTTTATTTACTGGGCGTTCTTCTTTATAACATCTCGGGTACGATAAAGTTTGAACCACAAAATCATAAATTATAATATAATAAATGACTATAATTAAGTTAAAGTATGTATATATATACGTATATATATACGTATATGTATATATATATATATATATATATATATATATATATGTATATATATAAAGTACAGTAAAACTGCAGGAAAGAGCACTGGGGGGCAATCTAATGTGAATTTATTTTATTTTGCATTGTATCAGTGTGTTTGGTGTGTTTTACTTTTGAATTTGCCGCCGGTTCCACCCCCTGCGAGCGTCACGTCACAGGAGATGGAAGCCAGGGCACAGAGAGCATCAGGAGGAAGATCCGCCGCCGCACACCACCCGCATACATCGCTGGATCCCGGTGACAAGGTAAGTAACCCCGGATCCAGCGATTCTTCTGGCGGTACCCCGAGTGTGGCTCGGGGTTACCGCTTTTGGCACTGAAATTTAACCCCGAGCCACACTTGGGAATACCGCTAGAAAGGTTAATCAGCGTATGCAGCCAATTGGCTGCAGCGCTGATCAGTGTATTCTGGCAGTGGATGAGTCCCGCTGTCAGAATCCAATAGCACAGCGGTGAGTATTCCCTCATTCATCTCGAATGTGCGGACAGGGGAATCATTTTGTTTGTTTTTTTGATCAGCTGGGTGGCTGATCAAAATAAATAAATAAAATAAAATCATCTTTGGCAAGCTTAAGAATACAGCTTGGTTTGTGAGCCCAATAATTCAAAGAAGAACATGCATATTGTTTAGTAAAACAAGACCACTGCTGGAACCATGTGAAAAATATATTCTAGTACCAAATGTTATTGGTGCATGTAAGTAGTTTGGAAATAAAACAATATACTTTCTGTGATTTCAAAAGAAATATATAGATAGACATGATACCATAAAAATCAAATACATATATTTTATGCATTTTTTAAGAGTTATAATATTACATGGGCAATGAGCAGCCCAATACAGGTCAGATTATTTGCTCTTATTGAATAAGTCCAATAATGTTCAGTTGATATTTATAGAAAATGATTTAAAGGCATTAAACAGAATCTCGGAAATAAAAGTGATACACTGTGATCTAAAGTTGGAGTTTTACATATAAAGACAGACCTGTATATTTTATGAAAACCTTTTTATATTGTTTTCAGATTTTTTTCATATAAATATATTAAATTATATTAAAGTAAAAATAATCGGTAAATGAAAAACCTTTAATTTGCTAAAGCACTATTGTAGTATTTGTATCATAAGTATTATTATGCTTTTTTCACTTTGCTTATCTATTGCTGAATCTCAGCATTGTTGATCTCCTATAACCTCTTTGCATTCACTACCTACAATCTACATGCACTCTAGCATTGGCTGCATGGCATTTCTTATAGTATGAAAATAAAAACACAATATTTAATGTTCAAAACAAGGATGTTTAGCTTTAAATGTATGCATTTGATGGCCCTGACATACTAGAGTCAACCTTCCTCCCTTGCCAGCAAAAGGATATTTGCTTGTTTAGTGCATCAATGGCCAAGAACATGCATGTTGACGCATATGAGTTCATCACTAGGACACAGTTTACTATTGGCGATAAATTAAAGACAATAAGTGAAAAATAAATTATTCTGACTGTTTCACAGTCCAATATCAAAAGCAATGTTAAATGAGAATATCTGGAAAATCTATTCTAAATATAAAACAATTCACTAAATATACTAATGAAAAAGCAAAAAACATAAATGTAATGCATTTTCAAACTGTTCACGCACAGCCATAATTACACAAATTTATCACCACTAGTACACAACAACAGTGATTCTTAGAACAGTGAGTGAATACTGGGTGTCAAACTAGGTGGGCATTTGCATATTGGCTGCCATAAGGTATGAAATGCATCTTAATTCAGCCTTAATAAAATAATGCTGATTAGGATGATGATGATGGTGATTATTTTTTCTATTTTTATTAATAATATTATTAGCTTTATTTAAAGTACCAAGGTGTTAGGTAATTATCAGCAAATAATTATTAGCTAAAATATTGCTCACTAAAAAGGTTTAAGACACATTTCTACAGATACAAAATTAATATTAATGGAAAAGTAAAATAATCCACAATTAAAATTACACAAATGGTACAAAAAAACTGTTATTTGTGTCATACAATTATGAAATATTAAACAATTTTCATTGTGGTCAGTTTTAGGTGGGAAAGGGGCCCAAGATGAATACACTGGGATGGAGGTGCTGGAGAGAAAATATTAAACCTAAGTAAGACAGGCTCAAGGGCTGAACTATACTATAAACATATGCTATGGTACATAATGTATTAGACACCTTTATGTTTTATTTTAAGCTAATGTTTAATGACATGTGTAGATTGATTTCTTAATTTAACTTTTGATTTCTTTAAATTTAAAATTTTTACTTTGAAAAAAAAAAAAAAAAACAGCTCTAATATTTACAAAAGTATTTTGAGATACATGACAGGTTACAGTCAAACAACTTCATTTACATTTTTAAAATTATTATTATATTATTATTATTATACAGGTTTTATATAGCGCCAACAGTTTGTGCAACGCTTAACAAAATGAAGGCAGACATTACAGTTACAATACAATTTGGTACAAAAGAAATCAAAGGGATCAGAGTTGTATTTACATTTTTAATATTACAGAAGATTTCAAACTATGAAATAAAAAATGGTACTACGTAACAAATGGTATTTTCAAAAACATTGATCCAATTATTTTTTTTATAGCTTTAGCTCACAAACCTAGTGTTTAACTATTACCTTCATCAGCACCAGCAGTATTCCAAGTTTTGTTTTAAAGTCATTAGACTGTTTGATGTAAACAAATGTCCAAGGTGTTACCTCCAGTCTAGTGTGACTTGACATCTAAAGCTAAGTGAGAACTGAACAATTATAACATGCTGCAGGCAGCTTCTAATAAAAAGAAGAAAAAAAGAAAAAAGAAAAAGAAATCCTGGAGGAAAGACATATAAAAATGTTAGCCCTAGAGCTACAACAAATAATATCTCCATAGGAAGCTTTACTGTGATCCTGTCTTTTGTCTCTGCTGTGCAATATTTTAGTCTGTTGAAACATAACTCATAGAGTGAAAAAAAGGAGAAAAAGTAGATCTTGTGTTGATTTGTGATTATTTGTAACACTTGCTGGCAGTTTTCAACAGGATTCCAGATGCACAGCACACTTTTGATCCTTTTGAAAGAGTGCTTTCCTGGGCTTTTTTATTTTTTTTTATTTTCACCCCATACTGTAAAACATAGGATCTTGTTTCATATATAATAATATTTTTACTGCTAATACCACTGTACTTTAATCTGTATTTGATAGGGCCACTTTCAGATAGCTGACTAGTTTACCTTATCCTGCTGTGTAGTGTTTGTACACTGTAACACAAAAAAGATTTTAAAAATATCTTACAAATGTGATGTAAACTTCATCAAGATCTGGAACTGTCATGCATTTTTTTTTAACCAATACACCAATATTGCTCTTTGTATCAACCTCCGATAGCTATTATTTAAATGTTTTACTCTGTAAATTTTAAATATGTTGGCAAAATGCATCCTGTATATTATCCATCTATCTGTTTCTTGGCCACCCTGCAGATTAATGCAGTTTTTTGCCCTGCAATCTAGACATAGGTCTTTTCCAATGTTCCAGTATTCGCTTTGCTCACTGATACTTATGGTGCAAAGTAGATATTGGCCTCATAGTTCAGGAGAAAGATTAGTGTTTGGGGTTACGTTATCTGTAGAAAGAAGGTTTAGGTGAAAGTAAAAGCTACATATAAGCATGCATATAGCTATCTAGGCTATATGGTTATGGTAAATAAGAGCTGTGTAAAAACCTTATTTTAATGTGTTTTATAATGCAGAAGCTTTGGCTCCACTGTGTCATGGGGCGCTCGACAATGGGGCTGAATTCTGGGGGCCATGAGGGCACTTATGGGCTTCCATTGCCATCCATTGTCAGCACTCCCTCCTCTCCCCCTGACAAAGAGGAGCCGGAGATTCTTCATCATGTGAATGGAATGGGGTAGATTAAAATAAGGTATTTACATAGATTTTTTTTTTTACCAGGACTATCAAGCACAGAGAGGAGGAGTAGTGGAAGAAGTGGTTTTAAACATATTTATACGTAGCCTTTACTTCCACTTTAAGGGTTGCATTATTGTTGAGTTTAATGTCAGTGGCAGGGGAATAAAAATGGAGAGCGGTTCATGAAATGTACCCGCCCTCCATGTATGGGGCCGTGGCTAGACAACGGTTAAAGCTGTTAAAAAAATAAATAAAAAATGTCGTTAGTAAAGTACTTACCTTGATTGGTAAAATCCGAAGTAAACTGTCCAGTTGGCACGAGTAGCTGCCTATATAAAGAAGTAAAAGCCGTTATACACAGTCAGCCAGCGGGAAGCAGAGGAAGAAGTCACATCCCACTCTCCCGCCCCTTTATGTCGCGGCTTTTATTTTTTACATTTGTCCTTCTCTCGGTAGAAGGGGTTTGTTGTATATTGGTCGTAGTTTGAGCTTTATGGCTGAACTACAGGTGTATTTTAATATTTCATCTTTTTGGTTATGGTATATTCCATATTTTATGTTAATTTTAATAAAAGGCTGCGGCCTATTATACCCACAGGTCTCTAGTCCAAGCTTCTTTATTTTAATTAAATTTCATTGTTTAATGTTTATTTAGAATTTGTTCTGCCTACGGTACCATTAAGTTTAAAAAGCGGTTTAAATAACTCTAGTGCATGATCATGATGTGTATATATGCAAAATATGTTGTACTAGGCTTTATTTTACACTCACTGAGCTCTGCCCACGTCTTAGTATGTAGCAAGGGAAAGGCCTATTGTGGTAATTTCTTATCAGCACTGCAAATCATATATTTGCTATATGCATAGCACCATCTAAAGGCTGTAGAAGAGAGTCACAGTTGTGGGAAGCCAAGAAGAAGCAGAGTTTTATTTACATTTTATGACTCAGTTTAACTGCAGGGTAGTGCAGAGAAAGAGGAGAAGCCACACAGTAAAGATGCTTAGGTGAATTTATCTACAATATTCAGAGCCATGTGGCTTCAAAAACAGTAAACGTTCACACAAAGAAAGCGGTTATGTCTTTGTCCTTAAATGTAGGAGAGACATCCTAGGAAACTTCAACAATGTTTTTAGAATGTAAACTCTGTACGTTCTGCTCTTCTCTCCCTGTTGCCATTTCCTCTGCCACTATTAACAACAGCTACTGGCTATCAAAATGTAACCTTTCCTTTGTAAAATTACACTTCTATCTAGTCTGCAAGTGTTATTGAGTAATATAGCGTAGCAATGTATTATTACACTGTTTTCATTAAATCAAATATGTGACTATTGATCTGCATATGACATCAGTTTAAGAAATCTTACAAGAAAAAGTAAATAAATAAATTATATCTATTACTATTTAACCCCCTAATTACCCTTAGTGTATCCCTAATCAGCCCTTATTACCCTTTTCCTTGCCATCTCCCCATAGATATTATTTTTCTGCTGATTCCTTTTTTTTTTCTTTTTTACCATTCAGATTTACATATTTATTTATTTCTATTTATTTATTTTTTTCAGCTGAAAAAACACAATAAACTAACATTTTTTCAGTTGCAAATTATTATTATAACATTTTGTATAACAATAGAATAGTATACATTATATTTATAGTAAAATTACCTTCTTACTTGTTTATTAAGGGACACAAAAAAACTGTTGGTCAGCCTATATAACCCTTCCCACTCCCATCATGATTCAGTTCTTGCTAGTGTTCTAGGAGAACCCATTTTACTTGAGGTTTTTTTTTTTTTTAATTTTTTTTTTTTTTTTCTCAATCAAGATTCCTCTTGCTGCAGTTTTTGGATCAGGTGATCCACGGCACTCTCTTGAAGACAGTATCCAGACTGGCATTAATGAAAACAAACCCTACCTGTGTTGTGGCCTTCAGGTTCTAGGCTCTGTTTTTGGCACTTTGCAGGCAACGAATGCCTTGTGTCAGTGAGCCTCTGAGTGCTTTACAGGTCCAGGTCCATGATACACCAGCTATCATAATCCTTTCCCTAAATGAGTATGCCAGAAGGACAAGGACTGGCTGGCATGTGATCCATGCTCACTGGGCTCTGAATCATCACTTTTTGGTACCTTCTTGCTGTGTCTGTTTATTCTCACAGAGCTCCACAGACCACCGCTGTAGTAAGCATTTTGTGGAGCCTAGTGTGTGTATTTTGTCTATTATTGTATCCACCTTATTGGTTTACACTCTGCTGATTATGTGCTATGACACCTGAATGTGTCACCAGCACTGCAACATTTTTTAAATATGTTCACACCCAAGAGTGTGCTACTTAGTTTTCCCAATGGAGCTGATGCTTTAGAGATTTTGTGCTGCAACACAATATATCTGTTGCAAACATTTTCTGAAAATACAAGTGTGGTGTGTCGCAAGAGCCAATTGTAGTGCACATCATGACGCATTGTCCTGTGTGTGCATGCCATTACTCTGTCTTTCCTGCCTTAGGAGGTTCACTGCTTGCTCCTGCAAGGAATTTCAGACTCTACCCTTCGTGCTGCTGCCTACAGCAACTTGACACAGATGACCAAAAAACCCTTCTGCTCCATCAGCTAAATTGTGAGTAACCTTCTGGTAAATTCTACGTATTAAGCACTATGATGAATCATTAGTTCAGCAGTTGTGAGCTGCGCCTTTCCAGCTCACAATCGACTAACAGCTCTGGGGCAGAATACTCCAGGCAGGTAGTGTCGTAGTTGGGTTTCAAACCAGTGACCCTTTTGCTGCTAGGTGAAAGTGCTAACCACTACACCACTGTGCCACAAAATACTCTTGCTGAAAAGTCTTCTGCTCCCAACACTTCTGGTAGTCTCAAATGCCTACACCACCATTTCAATCTGTTGGCTGCATCATTACTACGGTGTCCTGCAGTGACAAACCGGCTGGCAGGAAGAGCCAGAGAGAGCAGCAGGGAGCATGCATCAACCACACCTGGAAAATGTGGCTGCGAGACTGGTATGTATTAATCTTTTTATGTGAAAGGAGTATTTGTTTTAGCTTTTCTAAAATAGCAACAGAGCTATTTCAAGTTTCCTAAAATAAGTGACCTGAAGAAGATTGTGTTGTTTTTTTTCTTCAGTTGGAGTTTTACTGTACGGAAATAGCTGTTCTATATGGGTTTTTTTTTTAATTTTAGAGGGCTACCACAGAAAAAAAAAAAAAAAAAAAATATATATATATATATATATATATATATACACATTATATATATATATATTTTTTTTTTTGAGAACAGCTTCAAAAATTCTATTTGTGGTTCAAAATATGTCCTCTCTTATATTGATTTACAAATAATTCTTAGAGACTTGTGCTCAATAAATATTTTTTATCTTTTTTTCTTGTAATTTATGGCTCAAAATAATATTTCTGTGTTACTTTTAGAAAACTAATGCACAATCAAAAGTCTTAGTGTTCTGAAAATGATTTTTGAATTGTTAACAATATATACCATATGGCATTATCTTGGATGCTTAGATTTCATAACTTTGTGCAGGTGCATTTCTTTTAAGTATGTTATAACTGTTTAAGAGTATTAATGGATAATGACATGCTGAATGTTATCATCTGAATCATGAATTGAAAATATCTGTGATCAGATTCTTTGAAGCTTGATGTCTTCATTATACTTCCACTCTTACATCCAACTTGTACATATTTTAAACTGACACAGAGATCCCAGAAAAAAATGAACTGTGTTGTACACATGGAAGTCTGTCTAGTGTTTATATTGCTCAAATCAACCTTGGAGTCCTTTGTACACAGAAGTTCTTGGTTATGATCTGGCTTACATTTGTTCCACTCTACTTGGTAGAAATGTAACTCCTTCTCTGCTAAGGCCGTGTGACGTGGCTTGTGAGTGGTAGAAAATGGTTCCGTTTAGATCAACAAGAACTTGTTACGATTCATTATGCATTTTCCGCAAACAGTGCAACAAATTTAGGTAGTATATGAAACCATTTAATAGCAGAAAGCCTGGATGTCTGGCACTAGAATTACAGTTTAAATTCTTTCATTCAACAGGACATCAAAGACACGCCAGACACACAGAGCTTGATTTACTAATGGGAAATGCACAAGAGTAGCGAGAATGCATGCAGAAACATGTTCCCTTAACCAGATTTACTGCGGCAGGCAGCTGGTCCTGGGCAAAGCAACGTAGGTATACGTCGCTCGCTCTCAGGAGGCTAGGGGCCGAGCACGCGCTGCCAGCTCCCATCCCCGCTCGTTAGCGGGGTAGTCAATGCGTGTGTCAGGCGGCTCAGATTGCCGACTGACATCTGCGATCGATCCCCGCTGAGAGAGAAGGACAGTCAACTGTTGTAAACACTGCCGACTGCCCTTCTCCCTGGGATGATCACAGAGCTCATATGATCCTGCTATAAAGGATCACATGTCTCTATGATCATTTTAGAAGCCACACCCCCCAACAGTTAGAATCACTCCCCTAGGCTCACATTTAACCACTTAAGCCCTGGAAGATGTTACCCCCTTCCTGACCAGGGCCTATTTTGCGATTCGGCACTGCATGACTTTAACGGACAATTTTTTTGCGAGACTGCGACATTGCGGCGGACAGATCGGACCCTTGACTGACATTTTTGACACTTTTGGGGTTACCAGTGACGTTACTACAGTAATCAGTGCTATACAAATGCACTGTTACTATAAAAATGACACTGGCAGTGAAGGGGTTAACTTTATTTGAGAGGGAGGGGTTAAGTGTGTCCCTAGGGGCGTGATTCTTACTGTGATTGGATGTGGCTGTGTGTGTAACAGCACAGATCAACGGTCCTACATAGCAGGACCGAATGATCTGTGCTGTTACACAGGGGAGATTGAAAGGCGGCTTTGTTTACATTAGCCGCCTGCCTTTCTCCTGCTGTAACCGACGATCGCGAGTGACCGGCAGACATCGGGTCCGCCGGTCACTCGCGCGGGGGGGTCTGTGACCGAGTGGGAGCGCGTCTCCGGCGGCGCACGCTCGCTCCCTAGACCCTCACAGGCTAGCGACGTAGACCTACGATGCTTTGCCTGTGAGGGGCTGACTGCCAACGTAAATCGTTGTTAGGCAGTCGGAAAGTGGTAAACCCCTTAATCACCCACACGGTTAACCCCTTCCCTTCCAATGGTATTATTACAGTAACAGTGCATATTTCTAGCACTGATTACTGTAGTAATGTCACTGGTACCCCCAAAAGTTTAAAAAATTTCAGTAAGGGGTCCGATCTGTCCGCCGCAATGTCGCAGTCTCACAAAAAAATCGCAGATCACAGCCATTACTAGTAAATATACAAAAAAAACAATAAAAATTACATTTCCCGTAGTTAGTAGACGCGATAATTTTTTCGCAAACCAATCAAAATATATTGAGATTTTCGTTTTACCAAAAATATGTAGCAGAAAACATATTGGCCTAAAATGTTAAAAAATTTAGATTTTTAATTTTTTTTTTGGAATGTCCTATAGCAGAATGTGAAAAATATTGTTTTTGTTTTTTCAAAATTGTCGCTCTTTTTTTGTTTGTAGCGCAAAAAATAAAATTTGCACAGGTGATCAAATACAACCAAAAGAAAACTCTATTTGTGGGAAAAAAAGGACGTAAATTTTGTTTGGGTACAGTGTCGCACGACCACGCAATTGTCCGTTAAATTAACGCATTGCTGAATCGCAAAATAGGGCCTGGTCAGGAAGGGGGGCAAATCCTTCCGGTCTTAAAGTGGTTAAAAACAATTATATATTTATTTTTTTTTATTACCAAAAAGTTTTATTGAAAATAACAGGATATAACATACATACAGCGTATGAGGCAAATAATATCTGCTATCGTCCAGGTTACACATAGTGAAAACAAAAGCAATATAAGTGCAGTGCAAAACAAACAATGCAGAAATTGAGCCTCAAGTGCAATGTACCAAAATGAAGTAAAAAAACTCGTACAAATAAAGAAAAGAAAAAGAGCAAATATAAAATGAATCAATTTTCCGTGTAAGCAGAAAAAGTAAAAACAATTATTTAAAAAACTGAAATAGCTTATCATGCACAGTAATATAGCAAACTAAATATCATTCAGTTAAAGTTTACATGTATTTTAAACAGAACCTCTTAACCAAATATAAATATAGGCTTAACCGTTAACCTGACCCTAACATTTACCCCTTAGTCTACCTCAAACCTAAACTTGACATTGACCTTATGCATCCCCTGTATGCAACCTTTAAACCAACCTTCACCACTACAGCTTTCATACCTGCACACCAGAGCACACTCTACATTTCTTCTGTGGTCCTGTTTATTCAGCAATACTTTGCTAACTCAAGATAACAAATTGCTACATACTAACACTGAAGAGTGTAAAATCTGGTGCTTGAAGGTGTGGGGATTTGTGTTGGAAGGGGGAATTTGGGGGGTGGCAGGGGGTAAGTATTGTTCTAGGAGGAGGAATTTGGGGGTGTGTGCTAAGAGTGGTGATTTAGGGGGGATTTGTGTTGGGAGAAGGGAGGGGGAAGAACATTTGTGCTAGGAGGAGGGATTGGGGGGAATTTGTGTTGGGAGGGGAAATTTAGAGTGGAAGAGAGAAGATTTGTACTCGGAGGAGAAATTTTAGGGGTAAAGGATTTGTGCTAGAAGATGTTATTTGGGGGGGGGCACTTCTACTGGCCCGATTTCAGTGATGGGGGGGGGTTATTTGTGCTGGGAGGGGGTATTCCAGCAGGGAGGTGAATTTGTATTGGTAGGAGAGGGAATTTATGCTTTAAGGGTAAGCATTCAGATTAGTGCCCAGCTTTTGAGGGGGGGATTTGTGCTAACACATATTGTTTATATAGTTTTGGGGGGGGGGGGGTTTGGGGGTGAAGTTTGGCATGTTCGCCCTGGGCCCTGGATGACCTTGTTCTGCACTGAGCAGAATACATTTTGACCTTGACAGAAACTAAGAAAAGAAGAAAAGCGTGTTTTTTTTTTTTAATTTTGGGTATTTTTTTGCTTATGTAACAAACAATTAAAAAAACTGTGGTGATTAAATACCACCAAAAGAAAACTCTGTCTCAAAAAATGATAAAAAAAAAATAATTTTGGTACAGTATTGTATGGCTGCATGTGTCAGCACTGAAATGTGAAAATTGGCCTGGGCAGGAAGAGGATAAAAGTGTTCATTACTGAGATGGGTAATGAATGTAACTGTTAAGCTACTGCCATAAAAAAACGGAAAAAAAATGATTGTGGCAAGCACAGTGATTGCTCAATGATTTATAAAAGTTGCATGCATCAAATGATAGAGCAGCTACAAAAACCAATAGGCTGTGTTTTTGGAAGAAATAGGAATACACGTTGTGATAGTAAATATAGTTTCTGAGTGTTTTGTATTATATCATAGATATTAACCATTACAAAATGCATTTGCATGAAGCAGACCTTGAAATTGCTGTGGTCAGAGCATGCATGTATCCCCATGTGCAATGTGTTATCTGTTGCAGGGCAAGCAGTATGACCCTTTTTACACTTTGTGTTTACATTAGTTTATTAGTTGTATAATTGCTTCATTCAGTATTCTTGCTGCATGAAATTTGAACCCAATATATCTGTTTTCGTATTGTCCCAAAAACAATAGAGAAAATCACATTTTTATTTTAGGTTTGCACCACTTAGACTGTATTGGATGTTAGAGTATCCAAAATTTGTTAGCGAATAAGACTTATATGCACTTTTCACATGCTTAAAGTAGTTGTTAAGCCACTTTGTGCACTTTTCACAATCCTGTCTGTTTAATAATCTGTGTGCCCCTGTGTCTATGTTTTTATAAAAATAAGACGCTCTTTACCAGTTTTCAGAGCGCCGATCACCGATCACGTGACCCGCCGGTTCTCTCCTCTCCCTGTCTGACAGCTGCAGTGTGCGGGGCCGATAATTCCCTACTGACGTCAGTCAGGGGAAGGGAGGAGGAGAGAGGTGGCGGGTCATGTGAGCGGTAATGGGTGCTCTGATAACTGGTAAAGAACAGCTCCTTTTTATAAAACACAGGGCACATAGGATTACTAAACAGACAGGATGGAATGAAACTTTAATGAAACTTCAGCAGAGGGAAGGGGGGCAGGCACTGACAGGCAGGGAGGGAGGGGGGAGAGAGCACAGAGGAGGACAGAGGAGAGGTGCAGATGACGGAGGCATGTAGACTGATCAAGGTGTCAGGGCTCAGCAGCCATGGTATACCGTGGCCAATTTAAAGGGGGACATAGCCAGGCAGGATCAGCCAGGTATTTTAGGTGATAGAAGGGGCCAAATTTCACAGCACAAGCACTGTGCTGTATAACATGCTTTAAGGGAACAGGATAAATATATATATATTTTTTTAGGTTAACAAACACTTGGAATGTATAACTAAAGGCAAAACTTTTTGATTTAGTTTTGGATAGCGTGGAGAGGGATTGGGACACCTGTTCATTTTTATTGCTGTCTGTGTCCCCTTTTAGGGAGATTCCTTCTATCTGTTTGTCCTGTTTACCATTATCATTGAAAGTAAAAGAAAACCCACATTTTGGGTTGTCCCCAGAAAAGTAATAGAGGGGAAATCTTCCAATGGAGACACTAGTTCCGGTCACTTTCTGTTTGGCCACAGGAAGTGAAGGGAAATCTCTGAAATAGGACACAGATGGTGAAAAAAAACAAGGGTTATATAACCTTCCTTTACTCTATCCAAAACTAAAAAAAAAAAAAAAATTGCTTATGGTTCAACTTTAACCACTTAAGCCCCGGAGGATTTGGCTGCTAAACGACCAGAGGGCATTTTGCGATTCGGCACTGCGTGACTTTAACGGACAATTGCGCGGTCGTGCGACGCTGTACCGAAACGAATTTGGCGTCCTTTTTTTCCCACAAACAGAGCTTTCTTTTGGTGGTATTTGATCACCTGTGCGATTTTTTGATCACGCGCTATAAACAAAAAAAGAGCGTAAATTTTGCAAAAATAGCAATATTTTTCCCTTTTTTTTATATGAAATTCCCCCAAAAAAAATGTAAAAATCAAAATTTTTTAATATTTTCGGCCAATTTGTTTTATGCTACCTATGTTTGGTAAAAAAAATCGCAAAAAGCGTATTTTGATTGGTTTGCGCAAAAGTTATTGCGTTTACTAACAAAGGGAAAGATTTTTGTCATTTTTGTTGTTTTTTTTTTTAACGCGTAATGGCGGCGATCTGCGATTTTTTTTGCGGTACTGCGACATTGCGGCGGACAGATCGGACCCTTGACTGACATTTTTGACACTTTTGGGGTTACCAGTGACATTTCTACAGTAATCAGTGCTATACATATGCACTGTTACTGTAAAAATGCACTGGTAGTGAAGGGGTTAACTTTATTTGAGAGGGAGGGGTTAAGTGTGTCCCTAGGGGCGTGATTCTAACTGTGATTGGCTGTGGCTTCAACTGTATGCAGAGTGATCAATGGATCTACATAGTAGATCCATGTGATCAGCTCTCATACAGAGAGGAGAATGACAGGCAGCTTGTTTACACAAGCTGCCTGACTATCTCCCTCTCCCCCGCCGATCGCAGAGTGGCCGGCGGCGATCGGGTCCGCCGGTCACGCGCGCGGGGGGGTCCGTGACCACGCGGGAGCGGGAGCGCGCCTCCGGCGGCGCGCGCTCGCTCCCTAAACCCTCACAGGCGAGCGACGTAGACCTACGTCACTTTGCCTGTGAGGGGCTGACCGCCGCCGTAGATAGTCGTGCGGCGGTCGGCAAGTGGTTAACCACTTTAGCCCCGGAAGAGTTTGCTGCTCAATGACCAGGCCACTTTTTTCAACTTGGCACTGCGCGATTTTAACTGACAATTGCGCGGTCATGCAATACTGTACCCAAACAAAATTTATGTCCCTTTTTTCCCCACAAACAGAGCTTTCTTTTGGTGGTATTTGATCACCTCTGTGCTTTTTTTTTGTGATATTAATAAAAAAAAATTCGAAAATTTGCAAAATATTGACATTTTCTACTTTGACTGTAACAAAATATCCTATATATTTAATTTTTGTCATATATTTAGACCAAAATGTATTTAGCTACAAGTCTTTGACAAAAAAAATTCTCAATGAGGGTGTTTTTATCCACTTTAAGACCGGTAGATTTTACCCCCTTCCTGACCAGGCCATATTTTGCGATTTGGCACTGCGTTATTTTTAACGGACAATTGTGCGGCCATGCGATGCTGTACCCAAATTAAATTTACGTCCTTTTTTTCCACAAATAGAGCTTTCTTTTGGTGGTATTTGAAAATAAGAGCAACAATTTGAAAAAAAAAAAAAACAATATTTTTCACATTCTGATATATAACATTCTAAAAAAAAAATGTAAGACTCAACATTTTTTTAACAATTTAGGCCAATTTGTTTTCTGCTACATATTTTTTGGTAAAAAAAATCGCAATAATCGTATTTTGATTGGTTTGCGCAAACATTATCGTGTTTACTATCTACGGGAAAGATTTATGTCATTTTTATTGTTTTTTTTTTTTTTACTAGTAATGGCGGCGATATGCAATTTTTTTTGCGGGACTGCGACATTGCGGCGGACAGATTGGACCCCTAACTGACATTTTTGACACTGTTACTGTAATAATGACACTGGCAGGGAAGGGGTTAACACTGTTGGTGATAAAGGGGTTAAATGTATGCCTCATGCTTACTGACGTGTGTGGGGGGAGGGGGTTCTGTGACACAGATAGAGATCACAGGTTCAGCTATGCTGAATCATGTGATCTCTCCCTGTCTGTCACAGAGAAGATCCGCCTGCTTTGTTTACACAAGCGAGCCGATCTTCTCACACTTTCCCCGACGATCGGGGAAGAGAGACAGCAATCGCCACCTCTCCTCTTCCGGCCCGACTCCCGCTGTGTCTAAACACAGCGTGCCGCCGAGACCACTAGGAGTCCAGCAATGTAGGTCTACGTTGCTGGACCCAGGGGAGCCGCACTGCCGTAGTAGCAGCACAGTGAGGGGTCCTACAGCGGTTAATAAAGACTGCTAGAGTGCTCTTCGGCAGTTTTACAAGGCATATGGGTGCATCAATGTGGCAATGTAAACACATTTTCTTTAGTAAATCAGGCCCATAATGTTCAATACAAACACAATGTCACAAATAAACAGTATCCAGTCATATTTAGGGAATGATTAGACATCCAAAATGTTCCAACATAAGGATACATTAAGTGTATGATAGCTTATTATTATGTAAAGCTGCACTGAAAACAGAAAAGAGATTGCTGCTAGGAAGGGAATGAACACAGCCCCATTCAAATTTTGCATCTTCCCAGTCAGATCTTATACAGGGCCGAATTCTCTTCCCATTCCAATGTAATAGCATTGGGCCAATCAACAATCCCCAGCTCTCTCACGTGGGGTGAGCCACATGTTTCTTGGATGTTATCCAGAAGCCTAAGCTATTTTCTTTCCTCTTGTTGGCTGAATGGAGGATCAAAGGAAAGGCCAGTATATACTGCTTGGAAAGGAGGGGGGGGGGGGTTGAGAAGGTTTGCTTCAAGCATGGTCAATACTTGACAGGTATGGATCAGGCCTGCTTAACTAGTTCTGGATTTGCCCCCTTAATGACCAGGCCATTTTTTGCGATTTGGCACTGCGTTAATTTAACGGAAAATTGCGCGATCGTGCGACACTGTACTGAAATAAAAATGATGCACTTTTTTTCCCCACAAATAGAGGTTTCTTTTGGTGGTATTTGATCACCTCTGCGATTTAGCAATAATTCTGAAAAAGAAAAACAATATTTTTTCACATTCTGCTATATAACATTCTCAAAAAAAAAAAAACAATTTCATCCTTTTAGGCCAATTTTATTCTGCTACATATTTTTGATAAAAAATATTGCAATAAGCATATTTTGATTAGTTTGCGCAAAAGTTATCGCATCTAAAAATTAGGGGAAATATTTATGTAATTTATATTTATTTATTTACTAGTAATGGCGGCGATCTGCGTTTTTTTTAGTGGGACTGCGACATTGCGGCGGACCGATCGGAACCCTAACTGACTTTTTTGACACTTTTGGGGGGACCAGTGACATTACTACAGTAATCAGTGCTAAAAATACGTATTGTTACTGTATTAATGACACTGGCAGGGAAGGGGTTAAACTAGGAGTGATCAAAGGGTTAATTGTGAGCCTAGGGGAGTGTTTTCTAACTGTATGGGCGAGGGACTTGTGAAATGATCATAGAGACCTGTGATCCTACATAGAAGGATCACATGCGCTCTGTGATCATTTCAGAGAGAACGACGGTCAGCTGTGTTTACAACAGCTGACTGTCCTTCTCTCTCAGCGGGGGGCCCGATGGCAATCGCGGCTGCCGATCCCATGGATCGGCATCCCCGCTACCTACCTAGCTACCTAGTGGTGTTGGGGGGCGCTCGCTCGCCCCCCCCCAGCACCACCCCCGTTCCCGTGAACCGACGTACCCCTACGTCGTTTCGCGCAGCCGAGCCAGCCTGCAGCAGTAAAACTGCGACAGACGGTCGGCAAGTGGTTTATAGAGACGACAATGCAAAAGCATTGACTGAATTGCAAGAACAGGGACAGAGAAGCTGTTGTGTGACAGTTGAATTGGCACCTACTGTATAGTTTTTGGATAAAGATAAAAAGATAAGATAAAAGACCGACCTGTGAACAACTCTAGACTAGGGACTACACGTCTCAATAAAATTCTCACTGCAAACATGCATGAGCTTTGTACTTAATAGCTTTGTGTCCGCTGAAGCCTTCTATGTACAAGATTTCATCATCATTCAATAATGAAGCAATTTTATATCTTCGAAAATCTAAGGTAAAGCACATTTTAATAATTAGAAAATACAATTATTAAAATAAATTATTCCAAAATTAAAATCAATTTTCCATGTAAATTGAGATCTAGCACAGACCTTTAAAAATGTTATGTATTTTATGTTGAGAGTTAACCATGTATAATATAGTCTGCATGTTTTTACCCTAACTGGGTAGATTCATCCTTTTTTGCCCTGGTGACCATGGCCACTAAGACAGAAATTGAGGAGAGTCCTCTCCTGAGTAAGGATGATCGAACTTTTGAAAAGTTCGGTTCGACCAGAACACCCGAATTTTCCAAAAGTTTGGTTCGGATTTCAGAACCCCATTAAAATCAATGGGACCCGAACTTCGGTAATCTAAAAACACCATTTTGAAGCCCTAAAACCCAATAAATACCCCTAAAAAGTGCCTAGGGTTCTGGGTCATGCCCCATTAACTAATAATCACACAAAAAAAGTTCTTAAAAATTGTCATTTTTGATAAAAAAGCCAATTATTGAAAAAAATAAAAAAAAAAAGAGAGCGATTTTTTGATTTTTACTTTGGATTTAGTATCTGGGGGGTCTAAAATGTGTGCATGTGAAGTTTCAGCTCTGTAGCATGTCCAGAACCATGAAAAAAAAAAAAGATAATTTTTCAGTAGAACAGGGATGTGGGTCGGGACCCTCCTTTAACTTTAACACCTATATGATTTTTTTTTTCTGGTTCTGGACATGCTACAGAGCTGAAACTTCACAGGTACACCTTTTAGACCCCCCAGACACAAAATCACACAAAAAAAGTTCTTAAAAATTGTCATTTTTGATAAAAAAAACAATTATTGAAAAATTTAAAAAAAAAGAGATTTTTTGATTTTCTTTGGATTTCAGATCTGGGGGGTCTAAAAAGTGTACATGTGAAGTTTCAGCTCTGTAGCATGTCCAGAACCAGAAAAAAAAAGATCGTTTGTATTAGAAAACTTTCTGACAGGGGGTTTGCTTCGCTCCTGTAACACCTTGCCGGTTTAATAGAAGGCATTTTTTGGGATCTTTGCAGTCAGGAAAAACATCTGAACTTGTGTATAGTGGTATTGTGCACAAGTTCAGATGTTTTGCCTGCCTCCAAACCCCCCAAAAAATGCCAGCAAAAACACACCTGGGCATTTTTTTTTTTGACACTAGCGTTTTTTTGGCATTTTTTGGGGTTCTTTTGAGGCAGGCAAAACATCTGAACATGTGTATAGGGGGTATATATACACATATATGTCTGAATATATACCCCTAGACATATATAGGTGTGATAGTAGCAGAAATATATTACTGTAAATGATTTCATTAGCGCAAGCATTTATTTCTGCTACTATCACACCTATATATGTCTAGGGGTATATATTCAGACATATATGTCTATATATACCCCCTATACACATGTTCAGATGTTTTGCCTGCCTCCAAAACCCCCCAAAAAATGCCAGCAAAAACACACCTGGGCATTTTTTTTTTGACGCTAGCGTTTTTTTGGCATTTTTTTGGGTTCTTTTGAGGCAGGCAAAACATCTGAACATGTGTATAGGGGGTATATATAGACATATATGTCTGAATATATACCCCTAGACATATATAGGTGTGATAGTAGCAGAAATATATTACTGTAAATGATTTCATTAGCGCAAGCATTTATTTCTGCTACTATCACACCTATATATGTCTAGGGGTATATATTCAGACATATATATCTATATATACCCCCTATACACATGTTCAGATGTCATGTCTGACATCAAACATGTCCTCAAAAAAGCACTGGCAGTGGCAGCCCCTGCAGCATAAAAAATGCTTGGCTGGTGAGAAGCCATATTCCAGTTACGAAGCAATTCAGAGAAATTATCATTTCTCTATAGCGGTCACCCTGCTATGGAAGGGTTTTGTCACCCTGCCATAGCAGTCACTGCCAGTTAACCCTACACTACACTACGGTCCCCTTACACTTAACACTTTCCCTACAGAAACTCAATTTTTGAAGCTAACTTAAGTGTAAAGGAGCACTCTAACTACACTAGATATCCCTTTCCTCACACTAAAAATAGCTAAATGACACTTTTAAAGTAAAATTAACAGAACTGCTTCCATTCTCTTCCATGTCCAGTATAACAATGCTAGGAATATGGCGGGGGCGATCTTATATACTGGGGGGCGTATTCACTAATGATTGGTCTAGGGACCCCCTAGTCACTCCAATCACATTCCTAGCATTCTCCTGCCCCCTCAATTGGCTTTTGCTAATGGTTCTGGCCCATTTCCTGAAGCATTGCATTTTGGGCGGTTCTGGTTGCCGAATTCCAAACTTTTTGGGCAAAAAGTTCTAAATTTGGCCGAACCTCGAACACCCAATGTTCGGATCGAACCGATGGTGGACCCGAACCGTTCGATCATCCCTACTCCTGAGCATGAGTTGAGGGAAATTCCTCCAATAGGGACAACTGTAGTTGTGGCAATTCTCTAAGAAGGGAATTCTATTCAATTTTAGGAAATTTCTGCTGATTTCCTCCTGTGTCTCCAGGACAGGAAATAAAGGGAAATATCCTCAGTTGGACATGGATTACATAAAATAAACCAGAAAAAGATGAATTTATATACAGTACACATTAAATGTGGGCCAAATCACTTTCTTTGTCCATGCCTTAATAAATGTATTACAACTTAGAGCACTGCACTGTGTTCTAAGTTGTAATACATTTGAGCATATGTGTGTTGTGTGCACATTGGTTATAGTAAAAAATAGCTATTTAACTTTTTCAGGCATCCTTAGCTAAGTTTCATTAAAGACTTCCTTGAAAATCATTTGCCATACCTAGAACATAACAAAATGCAGGTTACTTTTGGCTGACTTTTCACTCTATAGTACTAAAAGTAACGTGCCAAACTCCTTCTCTTTTTAAACAATAAATAGCATAGTTCATAGGAAAAAAAAATACTTGCACATGAAAGACTTCAAGCAATTTAAACTAATACAAATGACTGAAATGCTGTTTTCTTTTCTTTTCTATAGCAATTCACATGATTGTACTCATTTGAGTTTCTGGGTGCCCTGTTATAATTATGTTTAGCCTGAGCACAATGAAGCCACTCTAATCAACTTCAAATTACAACAATATGCTCCGTTAAAAGCCTTGTCAAAGCAAAATAAAAGATTCTGTATGGTACTTTCATGTCAGAAAATGAGACAGAGCTAGCAATAACATAGCTTTGCTATGAAGTATACCATTCTGCTGTATATATCCTGCATAAAGCGCAGCTGAGCACGCGAGTAGTCTTGCATATAAATACATGTAAGTTATATGTGGTAAAGCAACTAATATTCCAGGATTTAAAAATGCAAGGGTACCTCAAATAACCAAATTAAATATTGATTACACACAAGTAGAAGGTTCTGGCAAAGATGTGTCCTGTTCCTGAAAAGTTGTATTAAAAAAGTTTTCCTTAATCTTCAACAGAAACATCAACTAGTATTTAGTATGCTTACTTACTTTTGCCTGGATTACTAATGCAAGAATATTTTTATTCGAAAGAACTATGGCTATTATATATGGTAAGCCTTGAGGAGTCACTCTAGGGGTTACTTACTAAAACTGGAGAGTGCAAAATCTGGTGCAAATCTGCACAGAAACCAATCAGCTTCCAGGTTCTATTGCCTAAGCTTAATTGAACAAGTTTGAAGCTGGTTAGCTTTAATGCAAAAGCTGCCCCAGAATTCTCTGTGTGCCAGTTTTAGAAAATCTCCCCTACGTTTTGTGCCAATTGGCCCTAGTGCAAATCTGATTTTGTTCTTTCTATATACTGCATATACAAAATGCGTTTGTTTTAACAGGTTTGGTCCTTATAGTGGTTGTCACCCCAACATTCCATATTTCTGATCGGTGTCTGTGTACTTATTAGAAAGTATCCTGTTCTCTTTGTAATACTTCCTTTGTGTGAAATACCTGGTGATCCTGCCTGTCTCCCTGCTTTCCTATTTCAAACTGACCACACTAGGCCAGGGAAGCTCACCCATGCTATTGTGGTTAATTTTCTTCTTTGCATCCTACTTGGGAGCACAGCCTGCCTGCAATCCAGTTCTCAGTCTTGTGCTGGCACACCACCCTGCACCACCATTTACTGGGAAGGTTAGTGTACTGCTGTTTCTCTGCCTCCTGTTGACACGCATCCCCCCCACCCACAGTCTCCACCCCCACCTCTCTAAGCCTTTTAAGCAACTGAGAACAGAGGTCATTTGGCCATGTATAAAAAAAAGTAAAAATGTTTTTATAGTGTGTTTGTATATGTACACATACACAAACGTTATTCGTTGCATTTCTTTTTTAAACGAAATGGTTTGTTTAACAGGGTAAGGGTTCACATACTGTAAAGAGGGTATTTTTGTCTTTTTAAATAAAAATTGTATTTAAAACATTTGATTAAAAAAAATGCATGTCAAATGAAGACCACACTAGCTCAGTATATAAGGTATATAGGCTGGTATGCGTTTGTAAAGCAGAAAGAAAGCAATTAGCCCCTTGCCATGTCAATACCATCCCACAAACCCTTACGCATTTGGTAAGAGGGCTCTTGGAGAAAGGTCTTCAAAAAATTGGATATCCCTCCCAAAGAACTGGTGCCCTTAGGTTATGAGCAGAGGAATTTTTGCCTTCCCCTGTGCTTCAAAAAGTAATGTTATCAAAGGAGATATGAAGTAATTCATTGTGCTTGTGATAAAAGATAAACAATGCACATGCTAAAATATAACTGATTGTAAGTTCATATTTTGTACATTGTATGTAGACTAAACCCAAATACGGAGGCAACTTTGTGTCACGAGAAACTTCAGGAATACATTACCCCAAACTTTTCTGGTTCTCCCTCATTTCTTGGCTGAGGAATGGGGAGCTTTGTTTTAAAAAAAGAAAAGTGGGAAAAATAAAAACATATTGACTTTCCAAGTGTTCAAAAAAACAGTTTCAGCACTTCGGAGAGCTCCAGGCAACACATTTTCCGCCTAGAGGGCTGTATTAACAATTTTTTTTTTATTATTTAAATCTACTCCTGTGTATTAAAATAGCAATACATAAATATTAGAGCTATTTTTTACATTTTAGACATACTGGGGTTGATTTACAAAAAAATTTATATTTTTTTGCACTTTTCAAGGGAATTTTCCCATAGCTTCGTGAATGAGGTGAAGCTCTGCTGGCTTCTACCATCCAATAATGTGCAAGCAAAAATATTGTTGTTTCATTTTCCTTGCATGTTAATTTTCCTTGCATGTGATTGGATATTCTTTGCAATGTACATTCTCCCTGCATTCAATAAGCAATAAGCTAAGGAAGAAATCTTGTAGCGAGGTGAACAAACTAATTAAAAGGGGAGAAAAAAATTCCTGCGCTAAGTTAAAGCAGTTATGTGAGCAGCTAGCACCAAAATCAACTAACAGTGATCAATAACCAAAATCTTTACAAAAAGTGCAGCGCTAAAGTAATTTGAATAACCACAAAAAAAACATATACAATATAAGCTAAATAGTGTCCAAAAGACTGAATAAAGTCCCAAAACAGAAATGCAAATGAAAATGAATCCGCATGCAAGGTGTTGAGGAGAACAATCCTTTTCAGTGACACCCAGGGAAAAGTGAAGGATGGGGACACCTCTGTGCACAAGTATCACAAGCAGCTTACCAGAATTTCTTGGCTACTCAATTTAATGAGACAGCCTCTCCCAGCAAGATGTTATACCAATGTCACCAGCGGTTGTCAAGCTACAATGCTTCATAATCACTCCATCATATATGCATGAGTATATAAAAAGAATAAAAGCCCATAGCGTAATTCCGTAACATATAAAATCCAATTTATTAAAAGAACACTACTCACAATGAGAAGGTAAAAAACAGGTACATAAAACAGTGCGGCTTCCCACAATTGTCCAAAGCAGCATCAAGCAATGTAAAGCAGCCGGCTCCGTAAGGGGGCGTGTGGACTTTGCGTCTGGAGTCGCCAACGTTTCATCATCAAAAGACTTCGTCTGGGCGCCCAGACGAAGTCTTTTGATGACGAAACGTTGGCGACTCCAGATGCAAAGTCCACACGCCCCTTACGGAGCCGGCTGCTTTACATTGCTTGATGCTGCTTTGGACAATTGCGGGACGCCGGAACAAACTAATTGCCTTTAGTAAATCGACCCCACTGAGATGGACTAAATGAAAATATAAACTTGGGATAACGAAAAATACATTTATTCAGAATATTACTATTTCATTCATTTTCATGAATGTAACATGAGAATGTATTTATTTATAACCACCATCACCTCCACAGATAAATTTAGGTAACTGAACAGAGGTTTGTAACACCAGAACTGCCCAAAAATATCCTCAATCACAGCAACATTTCTGGAAAAATCCAGGCTTGACAGAACCATTTAACTTCTGTTAAATACCATTGTACCTTTGCTTTATTTCCTACTGTCAATGCTCTTAAAATTAGTCTAAAATAATACCCTGTACTATATGGACAATGGATATGGTTAAAAAACTGTTTTATTCTGTCCCATTCTCTTTCCTGATATTTGACAGAAATATCTTTCTACCTCTGCCTCTCATTCTCAGCAGTAGTACATAAATCTTCCATTCTAAGTCATCACACTTACACTTGTGTCAGAAATTAATACAGGGAAATGTTTAACACATGAAAACACACATGAAAAACATCAGCAAGAATAGCACAATAAGTTAAGATGGAGCACTCAGAACTATGTATGTTTCCTTATGCTGGAGAGAAACGGAAATTGCACTACAGCACATAATAAAATACAAGCTAAAATTGAATTTTGTTCTATGGAACATATAAAAAAAAAACTCTTTATATTCTCCCGTGCTACCACGCCATCAATTTTGCCCCTAAAATTGCAGCTTGCCAGCACTATAATGTGTTTTCACAACATTAATAATTAATTGATAATAAGATTAATATTTATTAATTAATTAATTACATGAAAACGAATAGAGCGCCACTACTAGGTACCTAAAAAAGTCCTACTGTGTTATTTATACATGTAACAATATGCCAAATAATCCTGTGCATCGTAAAATAATCTCCTTTTGAATTATACTGTATATTCACTGTTTATAATATACACTAATAAAACTGTACATATAAAAAAATTTTGCTTTCAACAAAGTGTCACCAATATACAAACACAAAATAATCCTTTCTTTGTGCAAAATCAAAATTCACACCAGAAATTGTCAATCTCGCTGAAAACACAAAATACAATCATGTGATGATGTGAAATCTTTGCATTTATATCTTCATATAATGTGCACGCAATCCAACTCAAACATCCTCCACCGCATGATTACACACACATGTATAGTCATGCTCTCACCTCTGCTGGATGACCTTAAAGTGTTACTAAACTCTAAAGGTTTTTTACCTTAATGCATTCTCTGCAATAAGGTAAAAAAACCTTCTGTGTCCAGAATCCCCCCCCCCAGCCCCCCTTTATACTGACCTGAGCCTGATCTCAATCTAGCGCTGTGCCCGAGAGCAGCAGCTCTCTCCAGTTTCTCCCTCCTCACTGGGCAGAAAATCCTATGATGAGAGATCAAAGGGGGGGGGGGGCAAAGTCCCACTGTGTGTGTCTATGGACAGCTTGGGAATGAGCAAGTGGCTACCTTGGGGGGGGGGGGGTAGAGGGGCAGGGGGAGGAGCCAGAGGTGCCCGTAGGGGACCCAGAAAAGGTGGATTGGGGTTAGGTATGGTTGGGTATTAAGTAAGCATACCATGTTTAATTTTTTTTATAATTAAAAGTTTTAGAATCACTTTAATGCAAAAGGTTTATAGGATGATTGAATGCCCTACTTAGCACCTCTGCCTCCTTCTTCTTATTTATGTTAGGGATGTGCTAAAAAAAAAGAAAAAAAAGAAAACACATACTTCTCATAATGCTTTCTGCTTAAACAAACTTTAAAAACATGGCTCTGTGCCCATTATACCAGTGCAGTCTGGTATACGGCTTGCTAATCCCCCTGTGTTAGCACAGCAAGCTTCACTGTCTCCTCCTGGATGCTCTTGTTACTTCCTGGTTACACCTACTGACATGCTGGGAATTCACCCTCTCTATTAGGGTTAGTGGCTATTATCACTGAGAAAGAAAGTGATGGAAAAATTCAAACTTTTACATTCGTCATCAGAAAAAGAGTTAAGGGGAAATCGTCCAATTGGTTTAAGTAAAGGTTTAGGTTTACGTGCCAGTTTGAGGTTAAGTGTTGTATTAAAGAGGTTCATTTTGGGTTTAAAGCCATTGGCACTTTCGAATGCTTATATTGTTTTACCTCAGTATTAGTATAGTTATAATTATAATCTCTGGGTTGAATGTTTTCCTTACCTTGTAATGTTGTGGCTGCAGATTGTAGTGTCATGGCTGGTTGATTCCTTTGTGTCCATGTCCATGGACAGGCGGCTTCTTGTTTTGGGTCACGCTGTATCCAATCCATGCCACGTCCAATTGCATTACAAATGTGGGAATGCTAATGTGATGAAAACACATCTCTTCCAGTATTGTGATCTCTCTGCCGAATGCTGTGCCTGTTTGTATCACATCTTATTACTGCACCTACACCAGTCCAAGGGTTTGTGGGATTCATAGTTTCTTCACAGGAAGTTCAGTTCTTAGAATACAGACAGAGGGTATGCATTAACATGTGCAGTGTCATACTGCTATTCCTCATGCTTGAACACAGATAGAAACTTATGACACTGGAATGTGAAGATTTACTCTACTATACTATATGTGCATACAGGGCAACAACTGACATAATTAAAAAAACATGATCAATGCACATCTCTTTCAGGAAAAAACAAAAAACAAGGTACAGGTAGGACTGTTTAGAATGCCTTTAAAGTTAGGGTTTAGGTCAGGGGTGTCCAAACTATGGCCCTCCAGCTATTCAGGAACTAAAATTCCCATCATGCCTAGTTATGTCTGTGAATGTCAGAGATTTACAATGCCTTATGGGAATTGTAGTTCCTGAACAGCTGGAGGGCGATAGTTTGGAGACCCCTGGTTTAGGTTGTAGGTAATCTTTCACTTTTCACTTTCCATTGCTGTATATTGCATTTCTGGGTGTAATTTTGGGTGTGTGTTGACATGAGCTATGACTAAGGCTTTTTGCCAAAACGCATCAGTGCTATCTTTTTATTGTCACTCCGATGTAGCCAAATAAAGTACACTTCAAAGGATTACAGTGTTGGCGGCTCCTTCTATGTTTGTGCTCTTTTATGCTCCTTCTTATATATTGTGCCTTTTGCCATACATTGCCTTTTTGGGTGTAATCATTTTACTGTTTGAGGACTGATTACATAATGTCTGAAATGTATGCATTCTGAGCATACATACAGCCAAAAGCACTGCACATGTCTTTTCACAACTATAAATTACAACCTCCTCACAGGGCAATCCTTAAGCTATAGATGCAAAATGCCTTTTCTGAATTGGCATCAGTCCATACAATAGGCATTGTAAAATGTGATGTCTCTGATTTCTAAAATCAAGTGGAAAAATGTTGGGTAAAAAAGGGTAAAAAAAAATGCTATAGATCAGCTTTACCTTTATCATGTATGCTTTAAATTGGGGAGAAATTCAGTTCTGGGATTACATAGTTACATAGTTTGTGAGGTTGAAAAAAGACATCAGTCCATCCAGTTCAACCTATGATGTGCGTGTGTGTTTGCTGTTAACCGTACATTGTATACCCCTGTATGTTGTGGTCTTTAAGGTGCCCATCTAATAGTTTTTTTAAACTATCGATGCTCCCTGCTGATATGACTGCTTGTGGAAGAGAATTCCACATCCTTACTGCTCTTACAGTGAAGAATCCCCTACGTATTTTAAGGTTAAACCACCTTTCCTTATGCTAGGGCTGCCTGTACAGTATTTGTACATTGATATCATATTCCCCCTCAATCGTCTCTTCTCCAGAGAGAATAAGTTCAGTGCTTGTAGTCTTTCCTCATAGCTGATGTTCTCCATTCCCCTAATTATTTTTGTTGCCCTTCTCTGGACTCTCTCCAGTTCCAGCACACCCTGCCTGAGGACCGATGCCCAGAACTGGACAGCATACTCCAGATGTGGCCGGAACCAGAGTCTTGTAGAGAGGCAGAATAATCTCTTTATTTCTGGAGTGAATCCCCTTTTTTATGCATCCCAGTATTCTGTTGGCTTTGCTTGCAGTGGCTTGGCATTGCATGCCACTGCCAAGCCTGTTGTCTACCAGTACCCCCAGGTCCTTTTCCATCCTAGACTCACCTAGAGGTTCCCCCCCTAGTGAGTAGCTTGCTTTCTGGTTTCTGGCACCCAAGTGCATTACTTTACATTTTCAACATTAAACCCCATCTGCCATGTAGTTGCCCACCCCGTTATTTTGTTTAGGTCAGATTGTAAGGTTTCCACATCCTGCATAGAAGATATTGGCATGCTTAGTTTAGTATCATCCGCAAATACTGAGATTGTACTAGATATCCCCTTCTCTAGATCATTTATGAATAAATTAAACAGGATTGGTCCCAGGACAGAACCCTGGGGGACCCCACTTTCCACACCTGCCCAATCCGAGTACTCCCCATTAATCACCACCCTCTGTACTCTCCCCTGGAGCCAGTTCTCTATCCAGGTACTCACCTTATGGTCCATACCTACCTCCCTTAGTTTGAACAGTAAGCGTTTGTGGGGAACGGTGTCAAAGGCCTTTGCAAAGTCCAGATACACCACATCCACAGGCTTACCTTTATCTAGGTGGCAGCTCACTTCCTCATAGAAGGTTAATAGATTGGTTTGGCAAGAACGATTTTCATGAATCCATGCTGATTACTACTAATAATACTATTTTCATTACTAAAGTCTTGTATGTTACATAGTTACATAGTTAGTGAGGTTGAAAAAAGACATCAGTCCATCCAGTTCAACCTATGATGCGTGTGTGTGTGTTTGCTTTTAACCGTACATTGTATACCCCTGTATGTTGTGGTCTTTAAGGTGTCCATCTAATAGTTTTTTGAAACTATCAATGCCCCCTGCTGATACGACTGCTTGTGGAAGAGAATTCCACACCCTTACCGTTCTTACAGTGAAGAACCCCTTACGCACTTTAAGGTTAAACCGCCTTTCCTCTAGTTTTAGTGAGTGGTCACGTGTCTTATTGTATCTCCTTTCTCTGAATAGTTTGTTCCTTATGGTCGGGTCACCAGTACAGTATTTGTACATTGATATCATATCCCCCCTCAATCGTCTTTTCTCCAGAGAGAAAAGGTTCAGTGCTTGTAGTCTTTCCTCATAGCTGATGTCCTCCATTCCCCTAATTATTTTTGTTGCCCTTCTCTGGACTTTCTCCAATTCCAGCACATCCTTCCTGAGGACCGGTGCCCAGAACTGGACAGCATACTCCAGATGTGGCCGGACCAGAGTCTTGTAGAGTGGGAGAATATTCTCTTTATTTCTGGAGTGAATCCCCTTTTTTATACATCCCAGTATTCTGTTGGCTTTGCTTGCGGCGGCTTGGCATTGCATGCCACTGCCAAGCTTGTTGTCTACCAGTACCCCCAAGTCCTTTTCCATCCTAGACTCACCCAGAGGTTCCCCCCCTAGTGAGTAGCTTGCTTTCTGGTTTCTGGCCCCCAAGTGCATTACTTTACATTTATCAACATTAAACCTCATCTGCCATGTAGTTGCCCACCCCGTTATTTTGTTCAGGTCTGCTTGCAAGGTTTCCACATCCTGCATAGAAGATATTGGCATGCCTAGTTTAGTATCAGTATTAGTTTAGTATGTGGTCCCTTAACATCCCCTCCAAAATCTTGCAGACTACTGATGTTAGGCTGACCGGCCTATAGTTACCCGGGATATATCTCTGCCCTTTTTAAAAAATATTGGTACCATGTTGGCTTTTTTCCAATCAGCTGGCACCATGCCCGTCTGTAAACTATCCTTAAAGATCAAGAATAATGGTCTGGCAATCACCTGGCTGAGCTCTTTAAGAACCCTCGGGTGCAAGCCATTCGGTCCAGGTGATTTATTTATGTTAAGTTACTCTAGTTTAGCTCTAAGTTTATCTTCTGTTAGCCATGGCAGTACTTCCTGAGGTGTGTTATTTAGTTTGGCCTTACAAGCTGGGTTAGTGTAGCCCCCCAATTCTTTTGTGAAGACTGAAGAGAAGAATTTATTTAACACTACCGCCTTTTCCCTGTCCTCTGTGGCCAAATCTCCTTTGTCGTCTTTTATGGGGCCAATGTGTTCTGGCCTCGCTTTCTTACTGTTTATATACTTAAATAATTTTTTGGGGTTTTTTTTACTCTCTTCCACTATATGTCTCTCGTGTTCTATTTTAGCCGCCTTGATTTCATCTTTACATTTCTTATTACACTCTTTGTAATGCTTGAATGCTGCCAATGACCCCTCAGCCTTGTATATTTTGAAGGCCTTTTCTTTAGCATTAATATGCATTTTTATGTTGAAGTTTAGCCACCCAGGGTTTAGTTTTGCTCTTTTAAATGTATTTCCCTTTGGAATGCACTGGCCAATCCCTTTGTTAAGTATGCTCTTGAAGCACTCCCATTTTTCCTCCGTGTTCTTTGTTCCCAGGGTTCTATCCCATTTGATATTTTCTAGCAGAGAGTGCAGTTTTGGGAAATTGGCTCTTTTGAAATTCAGTGTTCTTATATTACCCTTATGTTTCCTATTACTATGATTAGTACTGAAATGAATTGACCTATGGTCACTGTTTCCTAAGTTGCCCCGTATTTCTATATCCGTGAGCAGGTCTGTATTGTTGGTAATCAGTAGGTCAAGTACCGCATTGTTTCTTGTCGGTGCATTCACAATCTGACCCATGAAATTGTCCTGCAAAACATTTAGGAACTGCCGAGCCTTGGCTGAATTTGCGGTTCCTTCTGCCCAGTCTATATCTGGATAATTAAAGTCCCCCATTATAGTGACATTTCCCATCCTTGCTGCCAATCCTATCTGTAAAAGGAGGTCTGCCTCCCCCTCCTCCGTCTGGTTGGGGGGCCTATAGCATACGCCCAATATTACCTTCCCCATAGTGCCTTCCCTTTGAAGTTCTACCCATAGGAATTCTACCTCGTCCATAGCTCCATTATTAATATCATCCCTCATATTTACCTGTACCCTGTTCTTAATATACAGACATACCCCTCCCCCTTTTTTACCTTCTCTATCTCTGCAATAAAGGGAATACTCCTGAATTGTCGCCATCCAGTCATGAGAGCTGTCAAACCAAGTCTCTGTTATCCCCACAAAATTGAAGTCCTCCTCAAACATTAGCAGCTCCATCTCTCCCATCTTGTTGGCCATGCTTCTGGCATTGGTATATAAACGTCTTAATTTTGACTGGTTACATATATCCTCATTTGATGTTTTTAGGCTGCTCTTGAGATTTTTCCCCATACCCACCCTGGGTTTAGCAGCTCTGAACACCCTACCGCTAATGTCCCCATTTGTGCCCTCTGAATCTTGCTTTCCACTGGCTAATTCTACATCTGTACCCTCCCCCCATCACCTAGTTTAAAAGCCCCTCTAACTTTATGGCCATCTTCTCACCCAGTACGGCTGCACCCTCCCAATTTAGGTGCAATCCGTCCCTACCAAAGAGCCGGTGGCCGACTGAGAAGTCGGCCCAGTTCTCCAGGAACCCGAAACCCTCCTTACTACACCAGCTCCTCAGCCACTTGTTAACTTCCCTAATCTCCCGCTGCCTCTCTGGTGTGGCTTGAGGTTATCTTAACTAGTGGTATTCCTAAAATAATTCTTGAAACACATCAATTTTTGGTGTGTAAAAATGTACCCTTCACCTTAATTTGCTTTTGTCAAAAAGAAACTCAATAGATATTAAAAAACGCAAAACAATCAATATGTGAAAATTTACAGCAACTTATCAGGTACAATAATGTTCTAGTGTTCAGTAACTTGATTACTTTCCATATATATAACATATATAAAACAATTTCCAGTACTATTCTATAGCTCTGACCATGTCCTACTGCCTCTCCTAGGCTACTATATTGTAATGTGATGGCAGGTATTTTAGTTTCTCCTCAGCAAATGCTAAAACTTAGAAGGAGTTCAAAGATAGAGAAAATGTGATGTCTCCGATTTCTAAAATCAAGTGGAAAAATGTTGGGTAAAAAAGGGTAATGAAAATGCTATAGATCAGCTTTACCTTTATCATGTATGCTCTAAATTGGGGAGAAGTTCAGTTCTGGGATGTTATCTCGACTAGTGGTATTCCTAAAATACTTCCTGAAACACATCAATTTTTGGTGTTTAAAAAAAGGTACCCTTCGCCTCAATTGAAAAAGAAACTCAATGAATCCTGGCATTTTAGGGCCTTAGAAAATGAGATTGAGCCAGAATGCAATGGAGGCGGCTGAGGTGATAATGTCTGGCTGAAGCTCCACTCCTGACAGACTGATAACCGCATTTTACAGAGGACTACGGCTTGCTGAATTCAACCTATTCTGCCTTAAAAGGTAGTTAAAACGGTCTGGAACACGGCGGTATGGTTTTAGTTGGGAACCGGCACAAAAATAAGACTACATCCCTTAAAGAGAAAATGTCCCGCGCTCCTGGCAAAATGGCGGCGGCTTTTGGTAATACCTCAGCTGCTGCAGGTGTGACTGTACTCCCTGTGAGGCCTGCCCAGTGTTCCATTTCCCCTCTGATTTCTGGGTCTCTCTCTCAGCAGCTTGACCATAATATATCCTCACAGGGAAGCGTAAACAATGAGGCAGAATCCCCAGCACTGTTACAGCAAATGGAAAATATGTTTCAAAAACTATTGTCTCAAACATCTGACCACATTACAAATAGCCTCACTAAGGAAAAAGAAACTCAATAGATATTTAAAACGTAAAAACAATCAATATGTGAAAATTTACAACAACTTATCAAGTACAAGGCTTATTAACATCAGAAAAAAATGTTCTAGTGTTCAGTAGCTTGATGAATTTCCAGATATATAACAATTTTCAATACTATTCTGTAGCTCTGACCATGTCCTACTGCCTCTCCTAGGCTATTATGTTGTAATGTGATGGCAGGTATTTTAGTTTCTCCTCAGCAAATGCACAAACCTAGAAGGAGTTCAAAGATAGAGAAATACAAGTGATCTGTTTCCATTTTTACACTGACCTTCTCCAAGGGTATCCAACCTCATAGATAAAGGATGGACGTGCTCCTAGAGTGTCTGCAAGACTTTTTTTTTTTAAGGCTTAAATAGGGGTTTATGTGCAATATGTGTACAAGACTGAAAGTTGTTACTTCCTTGACATCTTTATGTATATGTAGCATGGAATGTTTCTATTTAATTTCTAAAATGTGTTATTTATTACAGCTAAAGTATAACTCATTCTATATTTCAACATTATGTAATATGCTTTAAATTATACAGAATCAAATGGTAATTTGATCAATTTAGTCATCAGAGAACAGTCAGTTACCTGATTTCACAGTATTGTGCTTTTTGCATCCTCTAAAATTCACAGCCATGTGTAGGTCGTATGTCTTTATCAGGGTATGATTGCCAAACAACTTCAAGGAAAATGAAAAACTTCTATTTCATTGCAATGAGTATAGTATATCTTGCATGACAGCCTCATAGCCTCACCTGAAAAAGCAAAGAAATATTTTGTTTCATAATGATTTGCAACTGATATGTGCTGACAGAAACTTCTTTGATTCTGTACTAAGCTAAGCAACATCAACACCAATTCAGATAAACTGCTTTTTAGAAACTAGACATTGATAACAGTAATTTAATAAAGTAGTTCAGAATGCTCACCTAATAAAGTGTGTGCAATTTTACTTCAATTATCCAATGATGTAAAATAAATCCCTGTTAACTTATTTGATCTACACTTGACTGCATACTTAAAGTGAATATTTACACAATTTATTGTATGAACATTCTCAATTCCTTTAAAAAATCAGCCTAGATGACTACACTCTCGGGTAGAAGTAGCTGTCAGGACCTATTTTTAGTGCTGTATGAGTGTTAGTTCTGGGGGTACTCTACCTCTTCAATAAAAATCTGACATAGTGGGGATTTAGAAATTAAGACTTAATTGGATGATCATTTGGCCATATAGTGGGTGAGTAAGAGTATTGGGCTAAGGCAGACAAATCATGTATCTGGTTAGGTGGTGGTCCACAATGGTGACTATGTTTTGCAGCTGTGAAAATGCATGATCTGTGGCTAGAAAGTACACTTGGGGGTGCTTTTCTAGAGTGTGGAGTCGAGTGTTGACGTGTATGCGTGTTGCCTGTTATCTTCCCATGAGTTCCCATTACAATTCCTCAGGGGTAGCCTAGGGCACAAGTATAGCAGGACACATATGCAAATGCTGTTCTCCTTATTTTTACAGTATGCTTAAAGACCTTCTAAAGCCTCTACTTTTTCCATTCAGAATTAAAAACAGGCATTTTCAAAACAAGTTGGTATGTTAAGTGTCTTAAATTAACTGTAATTTACCTGTTTTTTTATGGTAAATGCAGCTTGGATTTCTCATGTGCTGTGCTAGACAATGCTGCAGAGGGTCGGAGGAACTGAAAAGGGTTTCATTTTAATTTCCCCAAGCTCCTGAAAAAACCTAAGGGCTGCCAATATAAAGGGCTGTGATTGTATTGGAGATTGCAATTTACTGATAGGGCTATCAATGGTGCCAAAATCAACATAGCTATAGCAGTAACAACCGTGACATCTCTACAGCAATTTCACTGCGAAGGGAAGAGCATTGCCACCCACCCTAAAGGAATTGCCAATCCAGTGGCTCAGTTGGCAGCATGAAAAGGAAACGACAAAATATTCCAGGGAGTACTTGGTCTTACTAGTACAGTATACAGTATGCTGCTTACATCCAATCAAAGTTTGATTGTAGTTTGACATTATTGCTAAAAAAGCACTTAAAAACCACAAACAATGACATATTCCCTGAAAGCAGAGTCACTGTAAGATAACATGCTGGTGGTAGCAATTATTTATGTCACTTGATGTTTGCTGTTTATCAAATGCATATTTTAAGGAAAAAAGTAGAGTACAATTTTATTTTATTTTTTTAAAGAATTTTTTTATTGGTATTTCGCAATAAGTGAATATAACACAGTCAAGTAACAAACGAGAACAGGATCACTGTACAACAAGTGACATAATAACAGTAGGCCCTGAGGACAATGAGGAGGACTATGTGGCTAGCGTAACTGAAGGGCCGCTAAGTGTCAGAAAGAAGAGTAGAAAAGAGGAAAGGAGGGAGGGGAAAGAGGGGGGGTGGGGGTTGAGACGGGGAAAGAAGGCATTCGAAGAGGGATAAGTGGGGGGGGGGGGCAGTAAAGGTGTTAGAAGGAGAGCTTGTGGGCAGCGTCAAGAGCTTACATGATACCAGGTGTCCCCAACTCAGTCAAGGGCCGAGGAGGGGAGGCATCATTAACACTAAGTATTTTCATCTAACTTTATTGCTATTAAAAGTTACACATTGCAAGTTGAAAACAATAAAGCAGAATATGCATTTTCCCTTTTTAATAAAAATCCTTCTATAGTCACTTTGTGTTTGAGCTTCCAAAACAAGTGGGGAAATACTGGAAGCCAAAATCCCATTTGAAATCCCATTTTATTCATTATTGAAGAAGGGGAATGTCCCTGCACTGAACCCCTAGTGATAGAACCTAGTAGGAGTTGTGAGTATCGGCATACTAGAGACAGGTGTATTAACAGTGCCAGAACTGACATATTCATCTTGCTTGATCAAAACTGGTGATGGGCTGAGTTCCTCAGGTTAAAGTCAATAAGAGACAAATCTTTGAAATCAGTAATGGACATTTTCTAGGCGAATAGGCAAAGGATAGTCAAACAAACGGCATGGGGGCTGGTTACTACCCAAAGTAACATTTACCAAAGCAAAAAAAAAAAAAGGTAAAAAATTCAGTTTAGCAGCAGTGATTTTAACACTGCTCAAAGTGAAACCCTAAAATTGCTAAATTTCTTTAAATACCATTCTTGGGAAGATGTCCTAATCCTACCTGTAAAGTGGCACATCTGTAAGATGTATGAAACCAATGGCTACCACTACTAAATGCCATATAAATTGCCAATAAATGACAGCTCCCTTCACATTGTTTAGTTTGTAAACAAAGTGGCTGAAAATTCCCTTCATCATTACAATTCCCTTATCCTGGATTAGGGTCTGGTATAGATATTAATGGGGGCTCCATTCAAAAAAGAACTTTGCATTCACCTTAGAAATAAGCATCAAATGGTTATCCTTGTTAAGGGTCTGGTATAGATTTTAGAGGGGAAGAAAAAAAAAAAGCATGAGGTCCCCTAAATCCACACTAGACCATGATATCAGCATGCAGCCTGGCAGACAAGAAAAAAAAAGGGGGGGGGCATGCAGCCACCTGAACCATAGGGGAAGGGCCTTTTCCCCACAACCCTGACCTGTTGGGTGTCTGTGGGCCCTTTAAAAATAAGGTGGCCCCCTGATACCGCTTTCCATGTACAGGTGCAATGTACCCCTACTCATTCCTAAAAGAATGCAAATAGTAAACAAACAAACACCTTGACACATTTTTTGACAAATCCATAAACAAAAATCACTAACCAGTGCAACTGGAGATTTGGCTTTGCTGACAATCCAACCCTCCTGAAAAATAAAAATTTGGGCCAAACCATGACCTTAATCCTAGTCCCAGCATCCGTGGCCATGAGCAACTAAAAACAGGAGTCAGAACACACTGCTGATATGCCCCATTTACAAGGCTTCTTTTTGTGAATGTGATACCTTGATTTTATTCAGCTTCAGGTGTTTTGCTTTGGGTGACAGAATGCTCAGATGTGAACAGGGGCCATTGAAATGAATAAGATTTTGCTTGTTGGGCGTTTTGGAGCTTCAGAGTTGAGCATTTTATAAGCTGAAAAATGCTCAGCTGTGAACAGGGCCTTAAAGATGTTACCACACTATGCTGTTGCGCTTTTCCAAATCACAATTTCCACCAGTACAGGAATAAAGGGAAAATACTCTAATGGGATCACTTTTATTTGTGACAACTGTCTAAGAGGGGATATCTTTTGCTGAGGGAACACATCCTCTCACTTCCTGTTGAGTATGCAGGAAGGAAGTGAAGAAAAGTAAGAAAATCTCTCTTAACCACTTTAAGACCAGAAGGATTTGCTCCCTTAATGACCAGGCCCTATTTTGCAATTTGGCACTGTGTGAATTTAACGGACAATTGCGCGGTCGTGCGACACAGTACCCGAACAAAATTGACATCCTTTTTTTCCCACAAATAGAACTTTCTTTTGGTGGTATTTGATCACCTGTGCAATTTTTATTTTTTGCGCTACAAACAAAAAAAGAGCGACAGTTTTGAAAAAAAAAAAACAATATTTTTCACATTCTTTTATATGAAATTCTCAAAAAAAAAAAAAAAAAAAATACATTTTTCCAACATTTTAGGCCAATTTGTTTCCTGCTACATATTTTTGGTAAAAATAAATTGCAATAAGTGTATTTTGATTGGTTTGCACAAAAGTTATTGCATTTACTAACTAAGGGAAAAAAATTATGTAATTTTTATTGTTTTTTTTGGTTTTTTTACTAGTAATGGTGGCAATCTGCGATTTTTTGTGGGACTGCGACATTATGGCGGACAGATCGGACCCCTAACTGACATTTTTTGACAATTTTGGGGTACCAGTGACATTACTACAGTAATCAGTGCTAAAAATATGCACTGTTACTGTAATAATGACTGGCAGGGAAGGGGTTAACAGTATTGGTGATGGTGATCAAGAGGTTAAATGTGACCCCCTAGGGACGTGATTCTAACTGTGGGGGGGGGTGTGGCTTGTGAAGTCATCACAGTGATATGTGATCCTATATAGCAAGATCACATCACATCTGTGATCACTTCAGGGAGAAGTATGGACGGCTGTGTTTACATCAGCTGTCTATCCTTCTCTGTCAGCAGCAGGAGATCGCCGGTGTCAGGCGGCCATCGTAGCCCCCTGGATACCCGCACTGGCTTCACACTTGCCCCCTAGCTCTTCCCAGACGAGGGTAGTACATGTACGGGGTTCTGCCTGGGAGAGCCGACCTTCCACAGTACATCTACGGCGGCTGGTCGGCAAGTGGTTAATAACCAGGCCCTATTTTGCAATTTGGCACTGCGTTACTTTAACGGACAATTGCGCAGACGTGCGACGCTGTACCCAAATTTTGATGGTATTTGATCACCTGTGCGTTTTTTATTTTTTGCGCTATAAACAAAAAAAGAGTGACAACTTTGAAAAAAAAAAACTATAATTTTCACATTCTGCTATATAACATTCTCAAAAAAAAATCTAAATTTTTTTAACATTCTAGGCCAATTTGTTTTCTGCTACATATTTTTGGTAAAAAAACCCAATAAGCGTATTTTGATTAGTTTGTGCAAAAGTTATCGCGTCTACTTACTATAGGAAAGATTTGTTATTTTTATTGTTTTTTTTTTCTTTTTACTAGTAAAGGTGGCGATCTGCGATTTTTTGTGGAACTGCGACATTGCGGCGGACAGATCGGACCCCTAACTGACATTTTTAACACTTTTGGGTTACCAGTGACATTACTACAGTAATCAGTGCTAAAAATATGCACTGTTACTGTAATAATGACACTGGCAAGGAAGGGGTTAACCCTATGGGTGATTAATGGGTTAAATGTAAGCCTAGGGGAGTGATTCTAAGTGTGGGGGGCGTGGCTTGTGCAAAGACCATAGAGACATGTGATCCTATTTTGAAGAATCACATGAGCTATGTGATAATTTCAGGGAGAATGGTCAGCTGTGTTTACAACAGCCGACTGTCCTTCTCTGTCAGCGGGGAGCGATCGCGGGTGTCAGGTGGCAATCGGAGCCGCCTAACCCATGCATCGGCTTCCCCGCTGCCGGGTGGGGGCGGGAGCTCGCTCGCCCCCTAGCTTCCCGCATGTGACCGACGTAGGTCTATGTCGGTTTGCGCAGGAGAGCCACACTGCCGCAGTAAATAGGTGGCGGGTGGTCGGGAAGTGGTTAAAGAGGTTGTAAACCCTCTCTTATAACTTGTACCTATAGGTAAGCCTTTAATAAGGCTTTTACTATAGGTACTGTAAATATCTCCTAAACTTGCACCGTTTAGCAGATATTTACTTTTAATGTAGCCGATGACGTCATCGGCGTATGCGCTCTGAAGGAAAGGCCACCCATGCTATTCCTTCGCATGCGCGGGAGTGATGTCATCGTGCCTCCGGCCAATCAGATGGCCGGAGGATGTGAACCAGGAAGCAGGCCGAACATGTCGACCCTCCTGTCACTGAGCGGGCGGCACTGCGGGGGCTTCGTTCTAAGGTAAGTATTTCATAATGAGCTAGTATGCGATGCATATGAGCTCATTATGCCTTTGTCTTACTTTTTTTTTTTCACTTTTTTGGGGGGGTTTACTTCCTCTTTAAGAGACTCAGATTTCCAAATCAACTGTTTTAATCCTCTCATATTCAATACAAAATAAAAAAAATTGCTTTAGATATTCAGATTGGCCCGATCCCACACCCTATAAAATCTTTGGGTAAAGACGGACTGTTTACAGCCACTCTAGAGGGTGATAAAAAGTTATTTTTTTTTTTTGTACCTTTGTCTTATTATTATTCAGGGCAAAACATTATAACAGGTTTGGTACTGCCAGTGACACACCTCCATCCCTAAATTTACATGCAAAGAAAAAAGGAATTAGCCCTGGGACTTTAAATGAGGTGTACACAAATGGTCAATTGTAATGGGGTGGATGTAGTAGCAAATGTATTAAGTATAAAAATCATCAATATATGTGCAAATGCATGTGCCAATAAAGACATAATTACAGTACATGATGGTTGGTATACATGCTTGCGCACAACAGTAATAACATTCAATGGTGAACTAGATGCATCTGTCTAACTCATTTGAGTGCAAGCATTTATACCAACCATCATGTCCTTTATTATGTACTCTAATTATGTCTGTATTGGCACATGCTTTCGCACATATATTGATGATTTTTATACTTAATACATTTGCTACTATATCTACCCCATTACAATTGACCATTTGTGTACACCTCATTCAAAGTCCCAGGGCTAAATCCTTTTTTCTTTGCATATTATTATTCAGATAATTTGCACTTGTTGAAATATCACTGTGTGACCTTTTATATTCTTCCCCTTTCATACTGTGAAGAAAGAGGGAAGATAATAACCTCATGTATGTCTCCTCTGTCCATAATGCAGATTTTATGAGAAACAGGTTTGGTTCCAAGTGCTACAAAGGATTGGCAAATATCGAACTGCTTGTCATTTTCAAGGAGACCTCTGAAGACATATATATTAGCACATCACAAAAAGCAGTGACACGCAGTTATCTGAGAAAACCCATACAATGTGGACTTTTAGCAGATTAGTGTAATTAGACTAATTTAAGATAATTTCAAAAAAGTTTCTTCTTTTGCTATATAAATATGTTAAACTCAAGGAATTTTTTTTTCCTCTTGCTATGCATTAGTAATGAACATATCCGCTACTATATTACTAATGCGAAACTTGCTACGAGTTATTTCAGCTGTCCATCTCACGTAAGTTTTCATAATGTCAGTTTTATTTCCACATTGGTTACAAAACTAATTGCAGTCAAACTGAGACAATTATCCTGCAGGCAGTTTAGTTAAATGTGTTTTGCTTCCCATGTGGACTGTCTCGCTGAAACGTTAAAAGGTGACAGCAAAGGGATAATCAGGTCTGGATTTGACCTGAACCCTTAGCAGAGTGAGGTCCTCATGTATATTCCAATCCCTTAAATACTATAGGATGTTTTAAGATGATAACTGCAGCAGAGATTTTGACAGACATATGGTTCTACATGTCAAAATTATTATTATTTCAAGAGAATATATGCATTTCTGCCTCAGGCTGACTGCGTGAGTTGAAAGGGGCATTTTAATGAACAAGGGCTACTTTATTTCTAGACTTGCTAATTTTTGGCACTTTGAAATACAAAATACTAAGTTAAACATTGTTCTTGCTCAAACTGTTGTTAATTTTTTTAACTTGCCAGGGCACAAAAGTCACATCATATTTTGTTTAGGAGAATGTTCTTGTTGCAGATGGTGGGATCAAAAGCTTAATATAAAACTCTAAGCTGCTCCACACCAAGACTTTTCTTTTGAGGAAAAATGTTTTTATAATATACAGTATTGATATATATATATATATATATATATATATATATATATGCATACATATATATATATATATATATATATATATATATATATATATATATTGTATTTTCTGGCATATAAGACTACTTTTGAACCTCAAGAAAATCCTCCAAGAATGGGGAGTCGTCTTATACGCCGACTATAATATCTCCAAGGTACCCCAAGTATAAGTATTAATGGTAGATGTAATCTCTCAAGACGCTGGCTGTGTGGGAATCCTGTACGTGAATACCTGCTCGGATTGGCAGAGTAACATCAGCCCGGCTCTCTGACTCTGCCAATCCGAGCAGGCTTTGCATTAAATGATAGAATACATCGCTCTCTGTGATTGGCTCAGCGCGGTATTGTAACGTTCATGCGTTTTTGGTTGTGGATGGATTTACAGCTGCAGAATTATTACACTCAGTAGCCTTGTAGAGAATCTGTTGAACAGCATATCCAACTCTCAGGACTTCATCACCGTGTACAGCCTGTTATATACTATATATATATTAATAGATGTTTTAATGGAGGGATAGAGTATATGAGGATATATAGATGAGAGACAGGCTATTGTATGGTGAGCACTAGAAGTAGTATAGGAGTGTTGCAGGTGATGGTAAGCAGATAGGTTCCGATGTCAAGTATAGTGCAGATGGTAAGAGGACACAGATGGAGTATACTTTAGACAGAGTAACCTAGTGCAAGGATAGTTCAAGGTAGTCCCAAGAGCTAACAGTCTTATGCAGATGATAGTGAATAGATAGATACAGATAGTCTTGGTAATTGCAGTCGATAACAGTAGGAGATTGGTTAGTAAGAATCCCCTGCGGGGTACTTATCACTTAGATAGGTTAGGAAATACAATGTCCAGAGTTTCCGGCTTAGTTCAGCAAGGAAGGTATGTCAGCAGCTCCGACTTCTCAGGCGTAGGTACGATGAACATGTGGGTTTGAACGAGCGATGAGTGAGAGCAAACCGGCGATTGAAATAGCCGCTCACAGCGGCGCTCGGCAGTGATGTCATCCGGTCTTAAAGGTGTATGCGTCCTTTGTATATACAAGATGGGACGCAAAGAGAGGAGAAATATAGGAACAAGGGTACCATAGGTACCGGAACATTACAGGTATACTGTATGTAGCCGAAGCTACGGTACATACGGTATACCGCTACAGGATTCCCGCACAGCCAGCATCTTGATTACATCTACCGGTAATACTTATACTTGGGGTACCTTGGAGATATTATGAGAGAATACATGTATTACAGTACTTAGGGTATCTTGGAGATCTATTAGAAATCTGATGTTTTTCAATGTCGTTGCCTTGCTTCGGAAAGGAGGTAGTCTTATACGGCGAGTATAGCCCAAAACCTATGTTTTAACTTGAAAATTAGGGGGTCGTCTTATACGCCCAGTCGTCTTATACACCGGAAATATATATATATATATATATATATATATATTTATATATATATATATATATATATATATATATATATTGTGACAGGAAGTCAGGTAAATCTGTGAATGTAGTCACAGACAAGAGCTACACTTCCACCTGGGTTAGACAAATCACCAATTACTATAGGGTGTCGGCTGAAGAGGTAGCCAGAACTGTCTAAGGAAGTTGAAAGGCCTTCAGCTGTTCAGAATGAGGAAATGAAGGCCTCTATAATTTTTCCAAAGGAAGTCTAATGAATTGCTGCCTCCTGTCGCCGTGTGGGCTGGGAGAAGGAGGACAGTCAGATGTGTGCCTCCCGACAAGCTGGTGAGCATGGGAGAAGACCCCCTGAAGTGATGTGTGCTAAGGAGGGTAACCAAGTGTGAAGACGTCTCAAAGGTGAGAAAACGAATTATTTCTATGTGAAAGAAATAAAGGAATGTTTGCCATGTGGAGAGACAAGCCAAGAGACATTCTCATTGTGATGAGTTAAGCGACATGTTCAATGGACATTTGTGCTGCGTGAAGAGATTATAAATGGACTATTGAGTGTCCGCTGTAGGACAAGAAAGTCTGCCCAACAGTAGGTTGGAGACAGACTCTTAGGTAGGTTCCAGTGTGTGAAGGTAGCCGCCCACCGTGGCAAGGATTTATTTTGTTTTATTTTATTTTGGCTGTTTTGATGCTTGCACTGGTATGAAGAAAAATTGCAAGAATAAACCTCATACACTGTTTTTGCAACCACTTCTCGGCTATCTTAATGTGTAAATGCACCCCCCCAAGGGGTCATCCACGCCTACCACCGAGCTAATCCCTTACAATATATATATATATATATATACATATATGTATATATATATATATATATATATAAAATTTCTCACAAAAGTGAGTACACCCCTTGCATTTTTGTAAATATTTTATTATATCTTTTCATGTGACAACACTGAAGAAATTACACTAATAGCTATGTGTTGAGTTATTTTGAGAGGACAGCAAATTTACACTGTTATACAAGCTGTACACTCACTACTTTACATTGTAGCAAAGTGACATTTCTTCAGTGTTGTCACATGAAAAGAATAAAATATTTACAAGAATGTGAGGGGTGTACTCACTTTTGAGAGATACTGTATATAAATATACTCACCGACCACTTTATTAGGTGCAACTTGCTAGTACCGGGTTGGACCCTCTTTTGCCTCCAGAACTGCCTTAATTCTTCATGGCATAGATTCAACAATCTTTGAAAACATTCCTCAGAGATTTTGGTCCATATTGACATGATAGCATCACGCAGTTGCTGGAGATTTGTCGGCTGCACATCTATGATGCGAATCTCCCCCTCCACCACATTCTAAAGGTCCCATCTTTGGGTCAGATCCCATCTATTGAGATCTGGTGACTGTGGAGGCCATTGGAGTACAGAGAACTCATTGTCATGTTCAAGAAACCAGTGGTGAGATGATTTGAGCTTTGTGACATGGTGCATTATCCTGCTGGAAGTAGCCATCAGAAGATGGATACACTATAGTCATAAAGGGAATGACATGGTCAGCAACAATACTCAGGTAGGCTGTGGCATTTAAATGATGCTCAGTTGGTACTAAGGGCCCAAAGTGTGCCAAGAAAATATCCCCACAACATTACACCATCACCACTAGCCTGAAAAAATGATACAAGGCAGGATGAATCCATGCTACCATCTGAATGTCGCAGCTGAAATCGAGACTCCTCAGACCAGGCAACATTTTTCCAATCGTCCTTTATCCAATTTTGGTGAGCCTGTGCAAATTGTAGGTTCAGTTTCTTGTTCTTAGCTGACAGGAGTGGCACCCGGTGTGGTCTTCTGCTGCTGTAGCCCCTCTGCTTCAAGGATCGATGCATTGTGCATTCAGAGATGGTATTCTGCATACCTTGGTTGTAACAAGTGGTTATTTCAGTTACTGTTGCCTTTCCATAATCTTGAACTAGTCTGCCCATTCTCATCTGACCTCTGACACCAACAAAGCATTTTAATCCACACAACTGCCATTCACTGGGTATTTTGTCCTTTTTGGAACATTCTCTGTAACCCCTACAGATGCTTGTGAGTTAAAATCCCAGTAGATCGACAGTTTTTGAAATACTCAGACCAGCCTGTCTGGCACCAACAACCATGCTACATTCAAAGTCTTTTAAATGCCCTTTCTTCCCCATACTGATGCATGGTTGGAACTTTAGCAAGTTGTATTCACCACCACATCTAGATGACTAAATGCATTGAGTTGCTGCCATGCGATTGACTGATTAGCAATTGGTGTTACCAAGCAATTGAACAGGTGTACCTAATAAAGTGTCTGTTGAGTATATATATATATATATATATATATATATATATATATATATATATATATATATATATATATATATATATATATACTCAACAGACACTTTATTAGGTACACCTGTTCAATTGCTTGGTAACACCTATTGCTAATCAGTCAACCACATGGCTATGGATTTATACAGTGTATATATATATATATATATATATATATATATATATACTGTATAAGTCCATAGAAGATATGATCCCTAAGTTTGAACTTTAGTTTTTTTTATTAAAAAGAACACATGTCCCCCTGTACAATATATGATGTCAAGGATGATATCACCAGGTACAATATGTAGTAGTAACTGAAAAAAATAGATAACTATACATTTACTCTGCAGACATCTACATGTTAGGGTGTATCTAGTAGGCGTTTTGACATACTTTCAGCAGACAGACCACTATCAAATTCTCAGTAGTAGTCACTGTATGAATTACCTACAGTACAATTAAAGTATAACTAAAGGAAAAACGTTTTTTTTTAAAGGGATAGTATTTAAGGGTAACTATTGTCAGGTTTTTATTGTTGCCTCCTTATTACGGAACATTACTTTCTCTAACTTCCCTAATCAACAATGTCACCAGGTATAAAAGTGATAGGAAATGCAAAATGTAGAGCTTTCACCGTAGCAGAGGACAGATCTTCCAATGGAGATTTTTGTTCCAGTTACAAGTATCTACGACAGGGGATTTACCTTGGTAAGATATTCCCTTGCTTCCTGTTGAGTCTACAGGACAAGCAGTGAAGGGAAATCTCTCTAATGAGAAACAGATAGCCCAAAACATCATCCTAAAATATATGTCTCCGCTTTATTGGTGCTGCTGATTATTTTTTCCTGTTATTTGCTTTTCCATGGTAGACATCTTGTAAATGATAATAAGTTTGAGCATAAAAATGCGCTGCAGATGCAATAGTCATGAATGAGTAAAGAGAGATTTGGGGACAACTCTGAGAGCTTATGTTTGCTTACATGAGGGAGAAACTTAAATGTGGTCATTTTTCCTTGAGGAATTTGAAACTAGTCTTCTCCTCAGGAGTTTGCATCTCCTAAAAGCTTACACTTGTTTCTCCATATCTAAGCAACCAGCTTTGAGAAGCATTTCAAAGTTGTCTCTTACTATAGAGAGGGAAAGCAGTCCTCCAATAAGTGGATGCTACTGTCTACCACAACATTGAAAAGCAGAGGCTTTTCATTGTGTCAGCCTGTGGTTTATCAGTTGACTCATATGCATACTGCTTTTTTAATGCTCTGCAGCTTTTTCTTCTTCAGCACTGCCTGTGTGTTTTTGAACAATGTTGAAATATCCTTTGCTGAGACCTGTAAATCTTGAGGCTAGGTTTATACTGCTGTAATCGTATTTTGATCTGACTTTCAGTGCGATTATTTAGTGCAACTTTGATAAGGTTTGTATATGCAATAGGGCCAAAATCGCGCTGGAATCGCACCAAAGAAGTACAGAAACCTTTTCCAAAATTGTGCCATGCTAAGTTGCATTGATATGAATAGACGCAGTTGAAAACAATGGGATTTTAAGCGTCTTGGTATTCTGTGCAACTCAAGCCACATCTGAAATTGCAATAATGTGAATGGAGCCTTAAATGTAGTTGGTTTGTAGCAAATGTAAAAATTTAATAGGTGGTTTTCTTATCAAGGCATGTTTCCCTTACACAAATGCATATAGTTTTGTTTTTTCTTCAGGAATAGATGCAAATCAGGAATCATGAGTTCCCTAGTTCCTAAATCGTGTGATTCTCTGTAGATCAGACGTATCTAACTGCAAATAATCAAGAATATAAACAGTTCCCACTCAGAGCCTGTTTATAAAGTGTTCCCACTCAGAGCCTGTTTTTAAAGTTTTCCAGTGTATTCTTTTTTATGGGAAATTTATAGTAATACCAAATTATTCAATTTAATCACCTCTTCTCAATGGTAATTCAATTTAGTTAATTGAAGTTGAACTTCAAGCACATCATTTAATGTAGTTGTGTAATTTAAAACATAATTAAATGTATTTTTACATGCAAATAGCTGTCACCCCTACCAGTGGCGGCTGGTGCTCCATGGGCCAGGGGGGCGGCAGACGGACCACACCATACCCCCCCCAGACCACACAAGCTTTCACACCATACCACCCCCCACCCCCATCACTGGCTGGCTCACCCTGGACTGACGGGGAGGGCAGGCAGCGGCAGCCTCCGCTTCCCCCGGCGGCGGCTTCCCCTGCGTCTCCCACCTCCTCCTCCTCCTTGGCCAATAGTATGGCCTCTCCTTTCGGCCAATCGGGAAACCGATCTCAGGACCCGCATCCTGATTGGCTGCGAGGAGATTCAGTGTGTAAATAGCGAATATTCATTCGCTATTGTCACACAACTGGGTGAGCTCAGGGCACAGTGCTCTGCGCCCTGAGCCCACCCTTTTTTAAAGCCTATTAAAGCCTCTGGCTCTAATTACGTGCTTAAAAAAAAAAACCATTGGAATCCATGCGTCCGGTGCCCTGCATGTAGATTAGGGGGCCACACGCATGGATAAGGGGGGCGGCACCCCTGCGCCCCCATTGGATGGGCCGCCACTGACCCCTACACAGCAGCCCACAGACTTGGAGAGGAAAGGTCAGCACTTGAAGCTGATCAGGCTCTGCAGTCATTTCCTGACTGCAGACAGGAAGCTAAAAACCACTGTATTCCATAATGCTGGCCTCCATGCAAATATAAAAACACAAATGAATGCAGTTGTGTATTCATCATTATATCATTACATATCATTACATTTTTTACATATCATTACATTTTTTACATTTTTTGAATGCAAGCTGTTAAAGTACCTGCATTTGACCTGACCTGTTGCATTTTTAGCCTCCTGTAATACTTTGCAAAGTATATACCTGTAAATAAAGGCACTGGGACTTTCAGGTGCTATTTTGATGAATCAAAAATACACATTAAATATTGCGTTTCCAAAGTGTGCCAAGAAAATATCCCCACAACATTACACCACCAACACCAGCCTGAACCGTTGATATAAGGCAGGGTGGATCCATGATTTCATGTTGTTTATGCCAAATTCTGACCCTACAATCTGAATATCGTAGCTGAAATCGAGACTCACCAGACCAGGCAATGTTTTTCCAATCATCTATTGTCCAATTTTGGTGAGCCTGTGCAAACTGTAGTCTTGGTTTCCTGTTCTTAGCTGAAAGGAGTGGCACACAGTAAAGAACCCTCTACACAGTTTATGGTTAAACTGCTTCTCTTCCAATTTCAGTGTCTTTTTAAATTCCCTTTCACTGAATTTTTTTTTTCCCTATGCTAGGGTCACTATTACGGTATTTGTACATTGCTATCATATCCCCTCTCAAGCGTCTCCTCTCCAGAAAGAATAAGTTCAATGCTTGTAGTCTTTCCCCATAGCAGAGATCCTCTGGTCCCTTTATTAGCTTTGTTGCCCTTATCTGAACTCTCTCCAGTTCCAGCACATCCTTCCTGAGGATCAGTGCCCAGAACTAAGTGGCATACTCAAGATGCAGCCAGATCAGAGTCCTGTAGAGTGGGAGAATTATTCTTTTATCTCTGAAGTAAATACCCTTTTTAATGCATGCCAATATTCTGTTTGCTTTTCTTGCAGTAGCTTGGCATTGCATGCAATAGCATGCCATTGCTGAGCCTGTCGTCTATTAGGACCCCCAGGTCCTTTTCCATCCTAGAATTCCTCAGGGGTTCTCCCCCTAGTGAGTAACTTGCTTTCATATTTTTAGCACCCAAATGCATTACTTTACATTTTTCAACATTAAACCTCATTTACCATGTAGTTGCCCACCCCGTTATTTTATTTAGGTCTTCTTCTAAGGTTTCCACATCCTGCACTGAAGTTATTGCCCTGCTTAACTTTGTATCATCTGCATATATTGAGATTGAGCTGTTTATCCCATCCTCTATATCGTTTATGAATAAATTTAACAGAATAGGTCCCAGGACAGATCTTTGGGGGACCCCACTTACCGCACTGGACCATTCCGAGTACTCGCTATTTGTCACCACCCTTTGGACCCGACCCTGTAGCCAGTTTTCAATCCAGCTACTCACCCTTTGGTCCATGCTGACAGACCTCTGTTTGTAAAGTAAACGTTTGTGGGGAACTGTATCAAATGCCTTTGCAAAATCCAGATACACCACATCCACAGGCCTTCCTTCATCTAGATGGCAGCTCACTTCTTCATAGAACGTTAATAGATTGGTCTGGCAAGAACAATTCTTCATGAATCCGTGCTGATTACCACTAATAATACAGTTGTTTATCACTAAGATCTTGAATATAGTCCCTTATCATCCCCTCCATTAGCTTACAAACTATCGATGTTAGGCTGACTGGTTTGTAGTTTCCAGGGATATATCTCAGCCCTTTTTTAAAAATTGGTACCACGTTGGCTTTTCTTCAATCAGCTGGTACTATTCCAGTTAGTAAACTGTCCATAAAAATTAGGAACAATGGTCTAGCTATCACCTGTGTACGTTCTTTCTAAAGCTAACCCTGATCTGATTTATGTACTCTAAAAATAATGAAGACTTAATCCAAAATGGATGTTTATGTACTCTGTTCTGTGAACTGTTGTGTACCATTCTTATACATATCCTCTGTAATTAATAGACAATGTTAATAAACAATACAGCTTCCCTTGACCCATATTTTGTAATGTTGTTTAGCAAACTGAGAACTAAATCTAGCTTTTATTGGATACGTGTGCAGAAGTATGAAAACATCAGGTTTACAACCTACACTTTCTCCTAGCTCCCACTGACATTCTAACATGTATGATGTGTTGTGTGACACCAAAATGTTGCTACAGGTTGTACAAAACAGTGAGCTGTCACAAAATGGGGACAAGTTTTCCTACCGTCTCTCCTACCTCCAGGTGGTGGAAATGTAATTTTATACAACGTATCTTAGATTAAAATCCTACCAGAAACTCATTGTTTTAACTTATTCAATGTGTAGACAAATAGGAACCAAAAAAGTGAATTGTATGTAAACTGTTTGGTTTTACTCAGTTATAATCAGATAAAAGCTATTTCTTTCAGCTTTAGATAATTATTCTGAGTTATCTGGAAGTGAAATAGTATTTTAAAAATCAGCACAGAAAATAAACATGGAGAATGAAGACTATGCAGATTTTATTTTGAAGGACACTCGGTATTCCTGCCAAATTAAATTACACTCCATATAGGGCAATTTCTTGACATGACTGTTTTATTCATAACTGTGACCTTGTCTTGTAAAATCAAGCTGTCTGAGCAGTTTAACCGCTCTTGACTTCACAAACAGAGAAGAAAGATTCCAGTGTGGCACCTACATGGTCGAGAACTTTAATACTGAGATCTATACAGGGAAATATACATTTGTTACACCACATCGTATTAGAAGACTACCAAAAAAATAATTATACAAGTTTAAGGACTAAAAGATATATATGACCAGATACATTTTATTTGTGGTAAGGATAATTAGAATGATGATACTAAAGATCCGTTCTTGTTATAGTTTCTAATCTACTTACTGTATGTGTGTATATGTATAATTCATGCACCTCTGTGGGAAAGCTTTGTTCCTCTAAAGAGCTATTTTCATATAAATCAGTAGAAAGAATGATCTGTGATTTTACTCATATTTTATTTTTGGGTCTGTCTTGATTCGCTTTAGGTGAGTTTTGCATTTTCATACAAGCTTACAGGATTGCTAAACCCTTTTGATGCAGGTGAAATGCAAGTTGTAAGGTCACCTATCAATAAATTGTGAATGATTTTACAGTATTGTCAAACTGATGCCATTGATATAAATTCATCAACACAGGACCATATTCAAACTGGGATTGATTTACTAAAAGCAAATGCACTAATTTTCCCCACGGCTTAGTGAATCTGGTAAAGCTCTGCTAATGTCCACCATCCAATCATGTGCAAGCAAAAATACTGCTTTTTTTTTCTCCTTGCACCTGATTGGGTATTCTTCACAAAGATGGAAGATGAGCTGCACTGTGCTTGCCAAGTGCACAGTCTGTTTAACTTTAGTAAATCAACCTGGTTTTTATAGGTAAAACCTTTTTTGTATAAAGGATTATGAGTGTTTGTACCCCTTTCCTTCTCCCTTCTATATCAACCTATATGGGTGGTTTCAGGTGGTGTACTTCTAAAATCTTGGGATTACCTTTCAAGATACCAGCTGCACCAGTTGATGAACTTCAAAGGGATCAACATATTTCTGCCTTGTTAAACAAAACTAGGGGGTTAATTTACTAACTGCAAATAGACGGTGCACTTTGCAAGTGCAGTTGCACTTTGCATGGGCATATGCTCCAGAGCTCAGTAAATGAGGGGAAGCTCCGCTGACTTCCAACATCCAATCATGTGCAGGCAAAAATGCTGGTTTTTTATTTTCTTGCATGTGATTGGGTATTCTTTTCAAAGTAAAGCTTCACCTCATTTACTAAGCTCTGGAGAAAATGCTCTTTCAGAGTGCAACTGCACTTGTAAAGTGCGCAGCCTATTTGCCTTTAGTAAATCAACCCCTATGTCTCACATTCACCAATATAACAATAAAAAATAGATCCATTAGATCTACTGTCTTCTCTGTCTTGTGTGTGGTTCTTTTCTCTGTTGAAATCTGTCAGAGGTAAAAATTTGAATAGCATTTCTATCGTGTTTCTGTTCTTAAGAACTTTGAGTTCCACAATGACTGATGTTTTTAAAGAATGATTGTCGTCGTTGATGGAGTACATAATCATGCTAGATTTCTTTGGCCCAGTACGTACATAAAAATAATAATTTGATTCATTCATTAAGTAGGAATCTTTGCTTTTACAAACTAGGAGATTCCAATTACCAGTTCCCACAGTATTTTTAAAATTGGATCGTTCACTTAGTGGGAACATTTATGGTTACACATTGTTTTCAAAAATGTTTATTTTGAAGGAATAAAATTTAAATTATTTTAATGTAGAAACTAGACCATGGGAATCACCCATGTTACATTTTCCAGTTACTACTTCTGGGAAAATCTAATAAATTGTGTCAGAGAGGGAAGTTTTGCACCTTTAGATTGTGAGTGAAGAGGTTTTTAAATATAGATGAAATCTAAAATGGAACAAAACCTTTAGGATATTTTAATTAAAGCTGAAGTTTAATCCTTTGTGCTTTTTTCACGGTTTCTCCTCTTCCTTTGCATCAAGAAAAATAAATAAATCATTTCTGATTTGATTGTATACCTAATTGTAGACCCACTGATGTCTTCACTAGGTCATTGTTCTTCTCTAAGCAATGAAGACGGAATATGGCTAGTGGGAAGGGCTGTCAGGCTGCTGTACATAACTTTCTGAAAACAATATAGCACCCTGCTTCAGTACTCCTCTCAAGAGCTCCTAGCCCCAATACAAGCAGCAGTCTGTCTCTTGGCAGGAGTTATGAAAATATTAAAAAGCCTTGATACAAGAATGTCAGTTTAGAAGAATGGGCATTACTTGGTAGACTGCATCTGCATGCAGACCAACCTAGGTAATGTCCATGAATAATGTTGAGCCTCTGCGATGGAAAGAAAAAGGATCTAATGAATGGAAAGTGTTGGGCCAAGGACAGTTAGACTAGGGAAAAAAGAACTGGATGATGCTAGATGTCATCCAGCCAGGAAAAAAAGGGCCTACTATGTCTGACCTACTGCACCTCCTCAGTGAAAGAAGGTCACAGTGTGCAGTAAAATCAGAGTAAACATTTTCAGTAGCAGAGAGGAGCCTGTATGACTGTGCAAGACAGAAGGTAAGGCTGGAGTTCAGCTTTCAGTTGCAAAACTAAAGGGTGGATATATGAGTGTGTGAATTATGTATCTTATGTCAGTTTCCTATTTTAACTTACAATTTGTGTTGTGGAGCACATGTAAGAGTCTCATAAGATCTGGGAGATTGGCACGTTGCACAAAATTCCTGTATCATTAATGGGGCAAAACACCCACAATCCAAGAGAAAGCTTGAACTTGAACAAAGATAGAACTGTTAATCTCTAGTGTTAACTTTATTCTGGTGATATATTATATCTTATTGTTTACTAAAGTGATCTAACATTGACACAGGTGTAAATCTTTTATGTTCTGACTTATGAAATTGAACTGAGAGTATCATGTTTTCAAAATGCTGTTCTTCATCATACATACAGGATGTGCCACTATCTAGTCCTTTCATCATCTCTAATATTTTCTTCTACCATTCAGAGTCTGGGCACAGTTTTGCAAGTTATTTTTATACAAATGATTTCAGGGCATGCAAGCATTTTATAACGCCAACAGATGGCAGGCTAAGCTGCAAAATAATAAAGTGCATTTATGAAAAACTTAGCACATAGGTAAAAACTCATGGAAGTAAAGGTCTAGTAAGGAGATAAGCAAACAGTACAATGGGCTGTATGAAAAAAGAAAATTCAATGAAATCAAATAGTTATGTTGTTACAAATCAGACAGATTTGTTCATGCATGTGAACTATTCTTTTTGAGCAATGTCTATAATACAGATACATGGTATATGATTATGTGATGTATGGTCTAAATACATGGTTTATAATACAGAATATGGTAACATATATGTATGCAATATGGGAGTGAACTGGTTATTTTTAATTTAAAAGGCAATTTTAAAATACATTTATGTTTGCCTTGCATTTTAATATAGATTTTAGGTATCTATCTATCTATCTATCTATCTATCTATCTATCTATCTATCTATCTATCTATCTATCTATCTATCTATCTATCTATCTATCTATCTATCTATCTATCTATCTATCTATCTATCTATCTATCTATCTATCTATCTATCTATCTATCTATCTATCTATCTCTTTATCTATCTATCTATCTCTTTATCTATCTAATTATTTATAGATGCTAGTCTCAAAATGAGTGGGGAACTTTGCTGATCCTTTACAATAAACAAGCAAAACTAGTGGCATAAGAGCATGCCCACCTCAACCCTAAATAAATGTAGTGCATAATGATTTCAATAATAATAAAAATAATATCAACAACAATAATTACAGCAAATTAAAAAGTAAATGTTTATTGATCCTAATACCTTTTACATAAATAAAGATCGAGAGAGGCCTGGAAACCTATGTCCTGGGGTGGAAGCATGACCAACTGGCCTATCCCCAGTAGACCCTTCCTATGTGTGGCCCTTACCTGTGTCATGCTAGTTTTCAGCTCCAGTTTGCACCTCCCACACTTCTTTATAAGCCTAGTTTCATCATGGGATATGGAGTGTTAGATGATCACATTATGAGTCATATGATCCATGGTTAATAAGTGATCCTGCACATGCATGTTGCTTGTTACTAGATAATTAAAGCAAGAGTAAACCCATCCAACAGTTTCAAAAAACAGTTACATTTCTGGCACATGCCAAAAATGTAACACTCCCATTGGTTGTGTTCTCAAGCAAACTGTCAAACTATCCAATATCTGGTGTCATAACTGATCACATGTGCAGCATCATGGTAGTTGTAGATTAAACAGAGGCCAAGATCGCAGCCTCCTTGGCTGAAGCCGATAGGATGGTTTATTTCCACTTTACATTTGATCTACCATGGCTGCTGGTGTTCAGCCCAATTTATTTTAGTAAATGAATATTGGCCTAGTGATAAGCAGCAGTCTGTCTGTGTTAGTAATTTTAACTGTGGATACTGTTAGTTGTAAGATGATTGTCCAATTGTATTATCGATTTTGCCATTAGTACCTAATGTGGCAGGGCAAGCTGCTTACTGAGGTGAAAAAAAGTTTAGGTTAACGAAAACTGAAACAAAAATTTCATCTCAGAGTTATATAAAAAAGCTTTTTTTAAGGGAAGAAGTAATGGGTTACCAGCTCACAGTTGTTTAGCAGCATTATACATAAATGAAGCCTTGAAATGTATGCTAACAATTCCTATGTTTTATTACATACGGTATTACTTACAGTATAAGCTCTCTGTAAAAAAACTGTGTTGAAACAGGCTGCTCTTCTACACCCTCTTAAGCAATATTTGGGAAGTAATGTAATATATTGTATTACCAACTGCTTGCAAAAAAGCAAATTGTCCCTATCTAACAATTCACCTTAAATTAAAAAAATACAGAGTAGGACTGCAATACACAGAAGAGCCTTGGTGAGGTGTGATGGCTTCAACATACTGTAAATTTGCAAACGTGTGCAACTAAACCCTCTGTTTTTAATGTAAATTGTTAATGGGATCAATTTAATACTTTTGCAGTTAGCTGGTATGTATACTGGGAGGTTTTCTGTTGTTTGTGATGTTCAGAGACCCTCCATGTGCACCTTATTGCAAAGGCTAGTTATAAATTGGGGTAGTTGCCATTTTTGTATACCTTGTTTTCTGGATTTGGTGTGGGGACACATTCGATGCCTTAAGCTGCCATTGTGCTTTTGCTGGGCGTCTAGTGTGTCCCTGTACCTTTAAGGAGGAGTGGGCCCCCTCCAGGCAAACTGCTCCTAATTTATCCACTACTATATATATTCTAACTGGGAGACTCTAAAATATAGAGTTACAGTATCTCACAAAAGTGAGTACACACCTCACATTTTTGTAAATATTTAATTATATCTTTTCATGTGACAACACTGAAGAAATTACACTTTGCTACAAAGTAAATTAGTTAGTGTACAGCTTGTATGACAGTGTAAATTTTCTGTTCCCTCAAAATAACTTAACAACCAGCCATTAATGTGTAAACCGCTGGCACCAAAAGTGAGTACACCTATAAATTAAAAAGTCCAAATTGGGCCCAAAGTGTCAATATTTTGTGTGGCCACTAATATTTTCCAGCAGTGCCTTAACTCTCTTGGGCATGGAGCTCACCAGTGCTTCACAAGTTGCCACAGAATTCCTCTTTCACTCCTCCATGATGACATCACGGAGCTGGTGGATGTTAGAGACCTTGCGCTCCTCCACCTTCCATTTGAGGTTGCGCCACAGATGCTCAATAGGGTTTAGGTCTGGAGACATGCTTGGCCAGTCCATCATCTTTACCCTCAGCTTCTTTAGCAAGGCAGTGGTCGCCTTGGGGGTGTGTTTGGGGTCGTTATCATGTTGGAATACTGCCTCGTGGCCCAGTCTCTGAAGGGAGGGGATTATGCTCTGCTTCAATATGTCACAGTACATGTTGGCATTCATGGTTCCCTCAATGAACTGTAGCTCCCCAGTGCCGCAGCACTCATGCAGCCCCAGACCATGACACTTCCACCACCATACTTGACTGCTCACCTGGTTGTGGCCACACACGCTTGACACCATCTGAACCAAATATGTTTATCTTGGTCTCATCAGACCGCAGGACATGGTTGTAGTAATCCATGAATAAAAAGAGAAAGATAACCGCGCTAAAGTAGGCAAAAATATATCAAAAAGCAGCGACTTCAAGTGTGACCACACCCTCAAATAATGTATAGAAAAATAAGCCGCGCTGCGTGATATGGGTAAACAAAATAAATGTCCAAACAAAATCAATGTCCCAAATATCAACTTGAATGACGCTGAAAACAGAGAACACACTCCACGGACTCTTTAAGAATTGCGCTTACCAAATAGCCACTAAAAATCGCAAGATTCATGTGCTGAGATGTTGTCACAGATCTGGGAGATTGGAGTTGTCAGAGTCCTCAGCGAATTGTGTGAATAATATATAAGAAAGAGAAAAAAACTTGCATAGTGTGATACCGTAAATATAATGATAGGTTATATTAGATTCCACCACCAATAGGAATCCCTATCAATTGTGCAGCAGCTCACCAAATAAATATGATTACAATCAGTGAATATCCCAGTGTCAAAAGAAATAAGATGTGGAATAGAGCCACCACCAATTGCGAAGCCTCTTACCAAAAATAGATTAAAATGAGCAGATAGGTCAATCCAAATAGCCAAGAAGCCAGGAACGTCACTCAAAAAGCACTACAAGCCTCTTACCAGACGATACATATTCTGTGCGGTATAATCTCTATTGGCGCCTTCCCATCATAGGTACAGCTCCAGGGCCAACGGCATCAATGATGTTTGCTGTGAAACTCAGTACCAGAATATAGTGTACCAGCCCGAGTAAAGAGAGAGCGCCAATAGTGTAATACAATCTTGACTGGTTTATTAAATTAAAAGAAAGACACTTACAAAACAAAGTGAATAAAATCGCAAAGGATGGAAAGCCGCCGGCCGGATGGCAAGGCACATCCGCTCCTAGGATAACTTCCGGGATGACATCAGCACGCCGCGACCTGACGGCGTTTCGTCCAAGAAGACGTTATCAAAGGTGAATGTAGTAATCCATGACCTCAGTCTGCTTGTCTTCAGCAAACTGTTTACGCGCATTCTTGTGCATTATCTTTAGAAGAGGCTTCCTCTAGATTGTTTAATGTCGAAAGATTTGCCATTACTGGTAGATGTAAACCTAGTTAGACCCCTTATGTGGGTATCTACCTGTTGACAAGCCCGACATCTCCTACATGCATTTGAGGTTTCTTTGGGGGGTCTATAACTTTTTTGACTACTCTATCCCCAATAGTGGATGCCTTCCTATATATAAAAATTGGCTGAGCTGGTAATGCGTTTCCCAAAAATGTATCCATAATAAGCACTGGCCAATGTTTTCTAAAAATAGTTTCAACCTCTCTAAACTGAGAATGAAAGTTAGTAATGAAACCCCATTCATGTTTCTGATCTGGGTTTTTGATGGTATCCCTCAGACAGACTTCCTGAGGTAGATAAGGTCAACAGGTAGATACCCACATAAGGGGTGTAACTAGGTTTATATCTACCAGTAATGGCAAATCTTTTGACATGAAACAATTTATTACATGTAATTCTAGACACATACATTATGCATTAGAATGTCTATGTGGCTGGCTTAATGTACATTGGACGCACTAAAAGGACTGTGGGAAAGCGAGTATCAGAACATATAGCGAATATACAGTATGTAAAGGCTATAAAGATCATAGCATCAATGTACAGATAAAACAAAAGACCAGCACTATGGATGAATTCTCAGAGACTATGTTAAGAAAAAATAGGTTGCAGCCTCCAACCAACCCCTAAGAATTAGGGGTCAAATGTTAGGTGGGGGGAAGGTAGTTGGAATTGGCGCTACCTTTTATGTGAATCGTACCAACAGTGTATCCAAACCATGAGACAAATCATGCAATTAAAAGTGCCGGTGCAAATATGTGCAGATAAATAAAATCGTGCAGATATAAATTGTATAATGTATGGCTGGATAAAAACAATTTCCAAAGTGTTGGTGAATTAATTTAATGTGATAAAATGAAGTGTATAAAATCAATAAATATTAAAGAGACATAAAATCACAAACGAATAAACGGTGAATAAATAATATATTTAAATTGTATCTAAATAGTGATGGTGAAAAACTGTAAGTGCTTAAGGTCCCGAATTCCACTAGAGGTCACACTTACCCCACAGCAAAGGTATCAATCCTGGCTGCAAAGGGTAGAGCAAAAGAAGATCCCCAGATCTAGCACCAATAATCCTTACGGACAAGAGGATCCCATCTGAGTGTTCAAACAAAAAGACCTCATAGCGTAGTATGTAACATTTACATTACACAAGGGAGCAGCAGTGACTCACAGTTAGGCTGTAGCTGATCAACTCAGAACGTGTTAGCAGCGCCGGGGAACTTCCTCGTTCCACACACGGCAGACTGCAGACCGGAAGTGACGTTCGACGTATGGTACCACCCTATGCGTTTCGTCATTGGACGTCTATTGGAACCTGTCTACTATCACCAATATTTATACATTGTTCTGCATTTATTTATATATGTTTACTAGCCATCACGATACCATAGCACTTTATATTGTTTACACATATGCACGTGCACTTTTGAATTTATGAATTTTGAATTTGATATATGGTACTCAAAATAGCACTTTTTTATTAGACCATTGCTTTATATTGCTATATTGTTTATATTATTTATAATATTTATACTTAGGGTAGCGCAGTACCTTCTTACTCCACATGTTTAGATCACTATACTATATAGTGCACTTGTTTACTTGCTGCTTCCCATATACACCACTGTACCTAGGCGCGAGTATATATCAGTTCTAACTATTGGTAAGAGAATGATCAAAGTTGGAAACTATGTGGATTTATAACACAGGGACTTTAAAACCCGGAGAATGAATATAGAGCTAGATTGAAATTGTTTTATTAGTGATTTTTAATGACTATGCTAATATTGATCCAGATATATTGTATTTTGAAATGCAAACATATAGTGATCAATGGTTGAATATACATTTTTTATTGTTATTTATTTGCAAGTTTAATTTTAATAATTTTATAGAAATTTTATTTAAATGTATATGCCGCAGGATGACTTTAGTGTACAGCTTGATTTATGCTAACTAACAGACCAATATGGGTGCTTTAAAACTGGATTAGCATTTAAATATGTGATTGGCACTTTAAAAACCTCATGGGTTTATTTCACTTATTGCTGATAATATTAAGCACCGTTTGAAGTGCCCAGGGGTCCGTAGTTAGTCAAGGGGGGAAGAAATGCATACTCTTGTCCATAGACTAGTGAAATAAGGGCGGAAGTGGTGCACGTTGCTTCCTATAGTTGTATATAATGGAGAGGTTGGGTTACGTGGCTATGCTGCTGATGAAGGTGTAATGACAAAACGCATCTGGGGCATGACTACATGCCCTCCGAGATTGAACGCCGGACAGAACGATATCACCCGGAGATCTCATGCACTCACAGGTGATAGATACTGAACTGTCAAGCGGATTCTACTAAGTGAAAATTGCGTGTTATTTTGCTTTTAAACCATGACCATATAATGATTGGAGGTGGAGAAGATCATCCTCGGGTCCCACAGCCAGGATCATTTATCTAAGGCTCATTAATATTCACCTTCTGGTGAGTATAGCTACATAGGGGAGTGATTTTCAAGTTGTGTGGTGGAAGGAGCACTGGTGTGGAATATCAACTTTAATCAACACAGTATACATCCCCACTTTTTGAAACTGTGATCTGTCTACAGACTTTATTTATCAGCATCCTGAAGGATGTATATAGTCTAGCGCCACTAGTGTGATGGTCTATGGTGGTTTTAATTTTGGACTACTGTTTCATTACATATGTATTAGGATGTTTTCATGTGTATAGTGGCTGCTGGAAATGTATTTAATAGGTCTTCAGAGGCGCTGGGCGTGATTTTATAAATTGTTTGTTCATTTTATATTTTCATCTATTGGAGTACCCATTTATTATGTCTTACTCTCTTTAGATTTTTAGAATTTATCACAAAGATACACAGGTGTTGATTTGATAAAGGCGAATAGGCTGTTCACTTTGCAAGGGAATTTGCCCCAGAACTTAGATAATGAGGTGAAGCTCTGTTGACTTTTTTCATCCAATCATGTGCATGGAAATTTTTTTTTTTATTTTCCTTGCATGTGATTGGAGTGCATATATGTAATAATCCTCCTGAAGATGCGGATTACAATCGCAAAACATGTTGAGAAACATGCGCCTAGTATGAATTACTGCACTTTGGTTTGAATGCAATAAGTTTCCATCAGATGATTTTCTAAACTTAGCCTTATATGTCATAAAAGCTCTTCTTGTTTGATGAACTACTGTTGGACTATATGTCCTTTTTTCCCCCTTTCTTTTAAATATTATGTATTGAAAACATTTTGTATTTTTATATAAAACCTTTTTTTCATATGTGATCTCTGAACCGAAGGTAACTTGAACGTCCAACAACCTTTGGGTTTTTCCCCTTTTTCCACATTTTTTGAGACTGTTTTTCTAGGGACGACAGTCTCTGTCCTCCCCTCTTCTCTATTGCATGTGATAGGGTAATCTTTGTAAAGTAAAACTTTACCACATTCACTTAACTCTGGAACTAATTCCATTTGAAAGTACAACCTCCGTTTCAAGGTGAACAGACTATCAACCCAACAGCTTTCGCATTTTTGAATCTTTGTGTCAAAATAGTTTAAGTGATATTATCCTTAGTCCCGGTTCACATTACCGCGACTTGTCAGGCGACTGGTCAGCCTGACAAGTCGCGGTCCATTCAGTGCTACGGGAACCGTTCTAATAGGAGCGACTCAAGTCGTTCCGACTTAGAAAATAGTTCCTGTACTACTTCGGGACGACATCGGAGCGACTTGCATTGACTTCCATTATGTGAAGTCCGTGCAATTTGCGCCGAAGTCGCGGTGCACGCGACTTCACAGGTCGCCCCCGAAGTCGGATCACCATAGTGTGAACCGACACTAACACCCTGAAAACTGTGTTTATAAACAGAAAAAGTGTTGTTGCCATTATCATGAAAATGTTGGTTAACAATGTCATTATCTAATGATCTAACTGTCGAACACTATAAATGTTGACTCCTAACTGTATTAAAATCCCACATGACACATGCAGAATAGCTAATACCTTAACAAATATGGTTCTACTCAACCACAAGGACAAAAAGTATGACAGAGAATTCAATACCAAAATATACTATAGACATGAGGTTTAAGCTGGGTATACATATAAGTATGAGAATTTTCTATTGAAAATAATACGGAAATCCTTGGGAAATTTTATATGGAATTCTGGGAACATTCACATTTTGTTTGAAAGTAGTTCAAGATTTGTTTGCATTTAACATTCAATTTTGGAATGAATAGACTTTACCAACCTAAAACCACATACACTGTTAGAAATTCCTACATTTGGGAAAAAATTTCCATCCTGCTTTTACATATTTTCTCATCACAATGATTAGAATACTGAACAAATGTTCACGCAACACAAAATGTCGAACAAAATGTCACTAGTGTATACCCAGCTTAAGGGCAAAGATATGTTTTCTTGCAAATTCAGTAGTTATCTTGCTTTAGTATAATTATTTCGTATGGAATTCTTGTACTTGTAAGATACACATTTAGGTAATGTGCATGCTGACAGAATTATGCTCTTCTTAAACTGCTAAACCTGTGCATGCTTTTTCCCAAACCCTTCTCATATCCCTTAACATGTATTTCTAACCCTGTTTCATTATAAACCTTTAATTCCATTTTTTTTTACAGATCCTGCTGTTATATCCCCACAGGACCCTACCTTAATGATAGGATCATCACTAACCGCAGCTTGTTTAGTGGACTCTGACTTACACCTGAAAGCAGAGGACCTGTTCTGGACCCTAAATGGGAGAAGGCTTCCCACAGATTTGTATAAGATACTGAATGGCACAACCTTGAGTGTGGCCTTAAATAACCTGAATGGATCCAAGCAGCAATCGGGAGACAACCTGGTGTGCCACAGCAAAGATGGGAGAATCCTTGCAGGATCATGTCTATATGTTGGATGTATGTCCGATTTTCAGACTTAGCAAACACAGGCATGACAAACTGGTTGGAAGTCCTGTTCCAGCAATGTAGTTTTATGGCAAAATGATTAGCATACTTGCTCTGTGGCACTAGCATATTGGATTTCATTCCAACTTAAGAAGGGTCTGAATTAGGGTTGTGGGGAGGAGGATTATACCTACAGTCTGGTCTGGTTTAGACAAAATGTGGTCTAGGCTAAAATGATGCAAGTGGTCTGGATGATGCTGAAATACTTTGCACATTTGCTAACATTTCACATTTTTTATCTTTGCTTCAGAAAAATACCTCCTTTTTGTTAAAAGGGGGTAAATATTAAAATACTTTAAATATATGACTATATAATTTAATTTTAATTTAGTGAGCAATAACTATACAACATTTATCTCCCTTCCAGAAACATTTACCAGCGTTTGCAAAAATGATTTTAAAAAATAATAAATATTAAGGTTTTTTTTTTTTTGAGTAGCTGGATGATCTAAATATGACAGCCTGGCTACACATAGCTTCTCTATCTGTAAAAGTAAAAGGTAGCCTAAAACATATTGTGCTGTTATTTATGTAGGTACGGTATTGTTTTAGCCCATTAAGCTCCTATTAAAAATTGTATAAATTTATTTCTTATACTTTACATGTAAATTTGACTGCAATTCTTTGCAGTCTACATTTTAGACAGAACATTTTTAAACTGAACCGTGTAAAAGGTTCATATGTACCTCCAGCAAGAAAAAAATACTGCGCTATGTTTGACTGAGCTGGTGGGGATAGTTAACTTCTTTGTTATCTCTTAAATCTTACTGTGCTGTGGGGGCATAGGGCATTATTTATGTGAAAGCCAAGTACTGTGAAAAGGATTGTGGACAGTTTAGTGAATGATTCAGTGGGGTAAAGTGACAATCTAAAGGGATTGAAGGTATAGGGAGTAAACCCTGAACCTGAACTGTCTAGACTTCTTATCTAATGCCTATTTGGCTGACATCCACCCATAGCCAGCTATTCCATGGTTTAGTTAAAGCATCTAAGCACCCACCTGTGTACAATGTCTCCTAAAATATAGACATGAATGTTGGTTATATGAGGTAACTTTGTTCTATATACCATTTTATGACAAGTTGTTTCATGGCTGACCACTTTCTATATAGAGCACTTTTATTTTTTTTTACAAATGTGTTAAAATCAGCATTGTTGGCTAAAATTACCTAAAACCCCCAGAATATTTTATATATATATATATATATATATATATATATATATATATATATATATATATATATATATATATATATACATATATATATATAAAATACAAAAAATTGGCAGAACCCCAGCTCTGCCTTTCATAAGGCGGACTTTACTGGCACGACCAAGAGACCAAAATAGTAAAAAATATATAATTTTATTATCCAAAAATGTGTTTTTTGAAAAAAAAAAAGGGAACAAAGAACATCTCAACATATAAAATACTTCCACCATGAACATATAACAAGAACATCACAGTGTACACAATATAAAACCAGTGGAACAGGACATAGGAAAAGGAACTGGAACAAAGGACACTTGCTCCTGGTGGGGAGACAGGGATGATCCTATATGCCCCACTTTATTACCATGAGGTGACCCAGTTCCAGCAACAGAAAGTTGATACAGCCAAAGGGTATTTTTTCCCCTTTTTTTAAAAAAACACGTTTTTGGATAATAAAATTATATATTTTTTACTATTTTGGTCTCTTAGTCGTGCCAGTGCCACCTTATGAAAGGCAGAGCTGGGGTTCTGCCAATTTTTTGTATACAATTAACTGGATGCGGCACTTTATAGACAACTATTTGATATATATATATATATATATATATATATATATATATATATATATATATATATATATATATATATATAATGTTCTAGCACGATGTGCTAGTTATGGCTCTGGCCGCTGCCTCTGTTTTTCAGCGCAAGTGTGTTGCTCTGTCTTGATGTTCTTTCTTTGTGCATTTCGTAGCTTTTATTATCTCATGCTAACACTAAATGAAATTAAGCCGTTTCAGTATACTGTATGTACTCATCTTCTTTTGAAGGAGAGTTTAATTGTGATTGCACACACATGAAAAATAGATCACAGTGAATGGTCCCTAAATCTATTCTATCTGAGAACAATTTTTGAAATGGCGGGGACTCCTTTGTGGATCTTGTAGCAATTGTAGACCATGTTCATCTTCCCAATTACCCCTCCATGTTCTGAAACTTGAAAGTAGCAGAACAGATGGCCTTTCAATAAAACCTTGATGTTCTTTCTGTTGTTTGTGTTTTACCGTTCTCAATAAAGCTCTGGACCTTTGAGAATGTTTTAAGGGGAAAATGTAAAGGTCCCATTGATCACCCTGTTTAATATTTCAGGCAATGGTTCTACTCTTGTGGAATCTGAAGCCATCATTTACTTTCCACAAGATTATTTTTTTCAGGGAAACCTACTTTGGAAAGCGCTGAAACTGAATGTCGTGGCTTTGACGCTAAGCTGAGAAGTTGCAGTGCTAAAGCCAAATTCCAGTTTAAAAAAAAAAAAATAGGCTTCAAATGTAAATGCCCTACACCTGTTAAAATAAGAAAATACTGTGTTTGCACTGTTTTCTGCAACATTCAGAGGAGAACATAAGCTGTGACAGACACCTTTGTGCTACCAATATGACCAAAAAGTAATACCTCCATGATCACCAAAGCAATAGAAATCTAAATGCAAGGTTCTCCAATCTCAGACATATTAAAGTTGTCTTTATTAGCAGCTTGGCTTCTTCTTTTGCATCCTTTGCAGGAGTTTCAGCAGATGCTCTTAGTAAAGAAGCTAGTTGATATCAAAATACTTTCTTCTGGCGCTAAATAAATGATGTAGTGGCCTCTTCAATTGATTTCAACTCATGCCAACATGGTTATTTTAATTATGTACCCATTTTCCTTTAGTTTTGTAGCAAGAGCATGGTTTAGAGGTTGGTTGGAACCTTTATAGCTAATAAAAGGGCTATCCTGAGGGTTACAGGGGATGGGGCCAGCCTTATTAGGATACACATAAAATGCTTGCATTTCAGTAGGTATCTATTTCATACTGTCAGTGAAAGGGAAAACAGTTTTGCTCTTTTATCACTATGTGGATTGGTCTGCATGATGTTAATGTGTTTATTACCTAGTTGTAGCATAATTGGTAACAGAGCAACATACTGTGCTGTAATTGGAACTTTTTTCCTGATTTCTCTAACTGGTGGTCAATTGGTAGCATTTTATTTCTGTCTGAATATTTGCAGGATTATTACCAGAAGTATATATTATCCTATATATTATCCCATTCATAGTACTTTATCTTATTGTTTCTATTTTAATGTGACAGAGAGAGGTAGCAGCATTGCAATCAGGAGGGCAGAAAATGGGGATTACCATGTTTAGTCACTGGCCCAACTTTAGTGAGGTTAGGATGACTGCAGGTTTTGGGTGTCTGTGTTCTACAACAGCTCTGCTATCCTCTAATAATCTGTTTATAGCCAGACTGAAAAAGAATATTGTAAACTCTGTTCTGATTGAAAATGCAAATATATGCAATGGGTGTACAGTTCTGGCAGCACCACAACAGTGTCTAGGCAGACCATATTTATTTCCAACACATATTTCATAGACACCCATGCTGAGTTCATTCCAGAAGATGAACTTATTCTTACATAAAAAAAGAGAGGAAAAAGTAGTCCATGCAATGCCCGTGAGATGAAGGTGAAGGTGAATCAAAACATTCTGACTGGAGAAAGAGGTGCTCTTAGTGCACTCACGACCACCACCTTATAGATTGGCCTCTCACCTTAATACTACTTGTACTAGGCTTAAACACTCCTCTTACACCGAGCTATCCTGGATCGATCCTCCCCTCAATAGACACAATGGATCGGCCGCAATCTAACACTCCAAAGACCAACAAGCCAGTAGTACTTCTGGGTCAGCTCAGATCGGCAGCTCCACTCATAAACACGTGTTAGGGAACATAAAACCGGACAAGCCCATAGTGTAATACTGATAACTGTAATGGCCAAAGTGCATAAAAAGACAGCCTCTTACTTTTGAGAAGATAAAATCAGCGTGTAATATCACAGCAGTAACCGGCGAGTCTTGCAGAGACCTCGCAAGACTCCAAACAGCAGCGGGTGACGTCGACGGCTCCGCCTTCCCCCCGTACGCGTGTCGTCCCCCTATGGGTGGAGACTTCTTCAGCGGTATTGAAGGCTATGTAAGACGTCACCCTTTATGAATACCGGATTGCCCGCTGATTGGCCGGGCGGTTTGGATCCTCCGATTGGCTGTTCTCAGTTGTCAAGGCAACTAAGACGCAACTAAGACGCCGCATTCCTCTGAGAGCGGAAGTAGGCAGGCTCGTGCCGAGAGAGACAGCCCATCGCTCAAGCCGCGCCACTCGCTGATTGGCCGAGCGGGGCGGGTTCTTCTAACTGGCTAATCCTAGTAGTCATGGCGACACAGATGCCCTTTCCACTAGAAGGCGGAAGTTAATCGACTGGTGCCCGGGATTATTAACCAATCGCTTCCTATTACTAACCTATAATAGGCTGATATACCTTTATCATGGCTGCAAAGGCACCGCTCCTCTTAATGGCAGTCAACCTTAAGCCATACATGATTCTACAGGTATACAGACTCCACAAACGATTGTCTGCAGACACATATTAAAATGAATCTGTACGGAGGGAACAAAAATAAATCCCTTATATAAAACAAGAATTCATTATATAATAAATAAAAGAGCTATCGACGTCCCGCTGTCATCTGGATTACATAATAAAAACCTCAATAAATATACGATTAAAAGACAATATAAAACTTCAATAAAAACTTAATAAAAGGCAATAATTTAACGATCAGATATAAAACAATTTAAGTCGAAATCCACATTTAACCCACGAGGAACCCCCACTTTTGTTTCATAAATCCAAAAGGATTCTCGCTGGCTAAGTTGCCGGATAAAATTTCCTCCTCTCCAGTGTTTTTTAACCCTTTCTACTCCCCCAAATTTTTTGAGCGATGGGCTGTCTCTCTCGCACGAGTCTGCCTACTTCCGCTCTCAGAGGAATGCGGCGTCTTAGTTGCCTTGACAACTGAGAACAGCCAATCAGAGGATCCGGACCGCCCGGCCAATCAGCGAGCAATCCGGTATTCATAAAGGGTGACGTCTTACATAGCCTTCAATACCGCTGAAGAAGTCTCCACCCATAGGGGGACGACACGCGTACGGGGGGAAGGCGGAGCCGTCGACGTCACCCGCTGCTGTCTGGAGTCTGGCGAGGTATCTGCAAGACTCGCCGGTTACTGCTGTGATATTACACGCTGATTTTATCTTCTCAAAAGTAAGAGGCTGTCTTTTTATGCACTTTGGCCATTAAAGTTATCAGTATTACACTACGAGCTTGTCAGGTTTTATGTTCCCTAACACATGTTTATGAGTGGAGCTGCCGATCTGAGCTGACCCAGAAGTACTACTGGCTTGTTGGTCTTTGGAGTGTTAGATTGCGGCCGATCCATTGTGTCTATTGAGGGGAGGATCGATCCAGGATTGCTCGGTGTAAGAGGAGTGTTTAAGCCTAGTACAAGTAGTGTTAAGGTGAGAGGCCAATCTATAAGGTGGTGGTCGTGAGTGCACTAAGAGCACCTGTTTCTCCAATCAGAATGTTTTGATTCACCTTCACCTTCATCTCACGGGCATTGCATGGACTACTTTTTCCTCTCTTTTTTTACAATTTATTATTTATGCTGTTTATTACCAATATTGTTTTGATGCGAATACAAGCGCTGCGCTATATATTTGAAGGCTTTGAGACGGGTGTTGTATTTTGACCTGAGTGTACAGCTGCTTTAATTGTCATATTTTTCCTGCGTGCGCTGATATTGCCCTCTTTTCTGTTTATTCTTACATAACAAGAGTTTTCTGGCAAACCTTGTTCTAATACAATATGCAAAGGTTTGGACCTACTTGGTCAAATGACATATTTTAGTAACAAATGGCATGACCAGTGCATTCACATCAGAGGCATAACTAGAACCTTCAGGACCCCAGTGCAAGAAACCATGAAGGGCCCCCATTAGTCAAAACAGCATGACATAATGCCAGCATTACTAACATTATCAAATACCTGGGCCACCCTGGGAAATGTGTGCCACAGTGAACAGTAGGCATGGCCAGTGGGAGGGTCCTAAAGGGGGATTGAACAGAATCTGTGTCTGCAGTATACACTACACACATATATCACAGTTCTTGTACCCACATTACTAAGGGCATTTTGCAAGATGTATGGAGGCACTCTGGAGAATGTAAGGGGGCACACTGGAGATAGTTAATTAGTATCTCCGGAGTTCCCCATTATGACCCCCCTTCTCCTTCCCCTTATGTCCTGCTACTCCAGAGTGCCCTCTAATTTAGTTTCCCCTTATGTCGTCCTGCTCCTCGAGATTGCCCCGAAGCTCAGCCTCTATTTCTGTGGTGGGACGTGTAAATAGAGGGTGCACCCCGTTGCCCAATCCAAGGCCGAGCCTGGTGGCTCTCTTATTGGCTGGACCTGGAATTGCTCATGAAACTGAGATATATTACTGAATTTCTTCCCCTATGAATTTATTAGACCATTAATTCTCCCAGGTCAACATTAGAGGCATCTGTTTGTACAAGAAAACCTTGACTGAAGTTGGGAGCAGCTAACATTGGTTCTTTACATAACATTTCCTTCAGCTCTTGAAAAGCTCTCTCTGCCTCCTCATTCCATTTCACCATAGTGAATTTGCTCTAAATAGAGCTGCTACAGTAGTAAACAAATATAAAACTGCCTGGACACTAGGTGGGAATCCCAGTCACAACTTTATTCACTTTCTGGTCATGCTTTATTGGGGTTTTTGCCTTTCTCTGGATCAACAATGGGTATAGGATAGTGTATATGGAGGACATGCCCCGGGAATATAAGTTTTTCTCTGCTTCCCTCCCTCAACAGCTCAGAGAGGCTGCACCTGATAAAACAGAGGTGGCTGGGCAAGTCATCTGCAGCCAGCTACAGCTACAATACATCTGTTTATCAGAGTCTCTAAAAAAACTAATGTCAGTTCCTGACTAACAGGGTGACCCTAGTGGGTTTCCCAATACAAACAGGCAGCTCTTGTACCTTTTTAGTGTTATTTCGGTGCTTAGCCTTGCCACCCAACTGCAGGCTCTTACAACAGTGAGAGTGAGTGAGAGCCCTAAGCATCAGTCAACTCACATGTAAGAATACATTTTTGTAGAAAATAATATTCTTAGTTTATAAATGTGTAAAACATTTAAAAAAATTCAGTGGTGACAACATTCCAATTTTGGATTTTCCCCAATTTCTCTCAGGGACAGTGGGTGCCAGGACAAATAAAGAGAAGAACAGAAGCAGAGACATAGGTAGCAAACAAAATAACAGTGTGGGACTGATTTACTAAAGAAGCTGAAAATGTTCTCTTAAAAAAGAGTGAATATTCAGTTCAATTATCCAATCACATGGATGGCAAATGCATGTGAATCATTGTCACCTGCATATGATTGGATAATTAAAGTATTTTCTTGAGTGAACATTCTCAAAATCAGCCTCATAGTCTAACCTTTCCCCACCGTTATCAAGACTAAAATAAAATGTTTTGCCTTTACATAAGCTTTGAATATCATCTGGTTACTGTGGACCTGTATCCAAAAGTTTAAAAGTCTTGTTGGGATGTATAAAAGAAGAGTAACAAAAATATTGAAATACTATTCTTTATTGGAAGAAATGCTGCTCCAGACTGTCTTCACAGTTGGTCTCAGGACCAAAGCCGTAGACTTTTGGTAATATGCTTTCTGCAGATTGAGATCTTACCACCGAAATTCTGTTGAAAGAAGGATCGGAATTCGACTTGGCTAATCCTACCTTTCAGCAGATGTGACAGCCAAATGCCTTGGCTTTTTCCTGTGCATTGCACTAAAAGGAAACTGGAGCAGCATTTTCTCGAGCAAAGGTAAGTATATCAGTACTTCTTCTTTTTATTAATCCATTACAGCAAAAATGCTAACATAAGTCAACGTTTTACCTCCTCGGTCTAGCTAGTTTGAAAGCTGTCGCCTCTTAGAATATACCGGCTGACATTTCTGTCTGTAATTAGGTACCTTATATGAACTACCAAAATATTGTTTAATAAGTTAAAAAAAATCAGTGAAACATAAAGTACAGTGACTCATGTGTTATATAAGAGCACCGTTTATCATCAGTCTCTCCCATTTATTTGGCAGCTGCTAAATGTTACAGAATGTTATATTAACCAAGACGATGATTGTATACGCACAATTTTGCAGAACTAGATGATATAGCATCTTTTTGGGGAAAAAAAACTTGCATACAGTTTGGTGTTCCTGACAAGCTACATACACAATTGATCAAGAGTTCTAGACTACTGATATACACCGGAGTAAGCATAACTCTGAGTTTTAATAGTACAACATTCCTTGTGACAACTGTTACCTGCAAAACACTTTATCTTCTTCCCTGATCAAATTTATTTATTACCATTGTAAATACTTTGACATTTGCTTAAATTAAAAAATGTGATAAAACAGGAAATAAGGTCAATAATTTTCACACACAGCCAAAGTTGGTCACCATTTTAACACTTGTATGTGTCCCCAGTAAAAAAAATAAATAAATAAAACAGACAGCCTCTCAGAATCCCACCAACTGTCTTGATTCCATTGCAGCTCACCTTATCTCACCTCTCTTTATTAATACACTTATATCTTTTTTTTAACATCTTTCTCTGCAGTGTTCTCCTGCCCATTTTCTTTCAAGCATGCTTTATTTAAATAATGGTTAAAAAAAAAACCTTCTCTGGACCCATCATGTCTCTCTTGTCATCACCTGGTTTTTCTTCTCTGCTCTAAACTCCCTAAAAAACACAAACATATGGAAATGTCAAGCTTTCTTCTCTTTAACTCACTTGTGGACCCTGTCCAAGCTGGCTTCCAATCTCATTATTTCACAAAATCAGCCCTGACTAATATATGTAATGACTGCTACATTTTAAGGTAACCATACTGTACAAATATTACTGAATCTGTCTGAAAACTTTGATATGGCTCATAAACACTCTGTTGTTGCAATACATTTTTGGCCAATCCTGCGGAAGGGAGTTTTGCACTATATTGCCATTGCCAATTAGATTGGTGATCATTCCTTACTCTTTTAGTAAATCAACCCTATAGCGTTGGTAAGCTTAATGGTTCCCAATAATTATAATTGTATTTACATAAAAATTACAGTCTCTAATTTTATAATCAAATGAATGTCTCTATGCCTAGCTGCTGCAAAATAAAAGCTTAAAATCCATCAATACTCCATCAATACTGCACTGGTAACTAGTTTTTTAAGGCCATCTCTCTTGAATCACCTATACCCAGCATGCTGGTAACAGCATCACAGGGAAACCCACTTGCTCCCAGATTTTCAACCAAAGAAATAGCTGCCTGTAGATTTGTTTCTCTTGGTGTTCTCTTTCCCATTGTTTCATGTAGTTATGTATGTTTAATGCCAAATACAGCCTCTCAGAGGGATTTCAGCATCAATATATCTTCCTAATCAGCTTCCCAACCCACCACAGCCATACAAAGTGAGGCATTCCTCATAATGCAATATAATTACTTTTTTCCACTCCAGCATAAAAAAGTTCAACATAACAAATTGTGATGTTAAAGTGACATGTAAAAAGTAGAGATAAGTAGGTAATATGAAAGAAAGTTTTAATAAACTGATTGTATTCTATCTAACTGTCAGAACTTCATATAAAGGCGCCTTATAACCCATGGCAACCTAAATGTGTTTAGCTGATATGGGTTTGTGCACTTCTTTATTGCTTGTCGCATAGCTTTGTTAAATATGACACTCACATTGGTTACTTTTGATGGTAAGAAAAATTATGGTAATGGGGGCACTTTGTGTTTACAGAATTGTATTCTGCCTTTTTTTCTACATTAGTAATTCAGGCCCTGAAACTTAAATAAATTTCAACTTACAACATGTACTTACATATGAAAATAATGGTCTCAAAATGCCTACATAAGATTAAATATCTTGAATATTTGTCTTGGTCATTATGAAATATATTTTTCAGTTTACAAAAAAAGTTTGAAATATTGTTGTTAAATTACAAACTAAATTAATTAAATTATTTCAATAAGTAATAGGATTTTTAGAAGTGTAATAGCCTATGAAAGTAAAAATCAAGGCTGGTCCAATGAAAAAGACATATTAAATCATTGGTGCAATAATTACAAGAGGTCTGCACCTTCATGCCAGAATGTGAAAGGTGTCCTTATTTCAACTTCCTCAATCATATATGCATTAATTTATCATATTTTATATATACATTTAATGGCAGTAAATATACTAAGCCGCATTTGAGGTTAAAACTTGGGAAAACAATATACCGTATTTGTAAGACTCCGTACACCATTGCCCTATCCAATGCATTCCTCAGTGTTGATTCCACATATTCTACAAAAGAAAAATAGAATGTACTTGCTGAAAAAAAAAAAAAATAATAATAATGTCTGCCAATTTCTATTTGGACCTTTTTATAAATGTGATAGTTGTTTTTCAAAAATAAATAATATCAAGTCTGTGTACAAATTATCTATCTAAAAAGTGTGGACATTTGAGCCAAATTAGAACAAAATTATCCACAGGGTATTAAAGCACATAGTGTGAGTGAACAAAAGAACGTAGCATCCTTCATACTTAATGTGCTAGTCTAGATTGTGCCGTTCTAGCAATCATAGAAAGTAACATACCCAAATGTTAAATTAAAATAGTTTAACATGGTTAAATAGAATACTGTAGCTTTGTTGTTAGTCGTCTACATTATCCTTTTAAATCTGCACAGATTTCATATACTTTGAAAATGGTTCTGTCTAAATAAAGTTGTACTTGTTGATATTAAGTATTTTTGGAGGACTATTACAACACCAAGGACTAGTAATAAAGAAGCACAAAATTCCAAGAAGCACCTGGTAGTCTAGTGTCAATAAGTCCACCAATTACTAATACCTATTTGCTTGGTAATTTTAAAACATATTAAAAGCAAAAAATTAAAACTAAGTGGCATATTATGTGCACAGCAAATTGCACTTGAGTGATGCCACAATGCAATGTCTGTAGCACACTGCAGATAGGAACAATGGGCCAAGTTTTCTCAGCTGCATGGTAACCACCATGTACTTCATAACTTTAGGTAAGTCTTAATACAGTACAATTTGTGTTAGGATAACCTGGTAAAGTACATGGCACTTATTTATTTTTCATATTGATCTGGTGCTATTACTTAGTAATTTACAGAGAAGTTAGAACCATTTATATCTCTTTCTGTCTTTTAATGGAGATCACACACTAGTGTTCCCATAAAACCTAGGGCCAACTTGGGGAGAAACCAATCAACTAATATATTTTTGGATTGTGAGTAAAACTATAAGCAAACATAAAAGTAAAATCTATGCAGTTTCCTAGGTAGGTAACTTAGAGTTGAGGGAGGTCCAAAGGAGGTTAAAATAATTATTTTGGCATCAGAGACAACAGCATCAGAGAGGTGGACAGAGTAGGGCACTGCGCATCAACAGAAAGTTATTTTTTAATTATGGTAATCAAACAACTCGTACCTTTGATAACGTCAGCTCAGATGAAACGCGTTGGGTCACGGCGTGCTGACGTCACCCCTACGTTCCAGGAAGGACGGGCGAGATAGCCGACCGGCCGGTGGCTTGCTTGTTTTCAGCGCTTTACTCTGCAATTCTATGTGAGAGTAAATTTTATTTAATAATAAATCGTTTGGATGGTTTTCCGCTATGGAGCCTTTATTCTTTATTGCATGATGGTGGCGTATTATGTGACCATGCCAGTGGCATAAGAGTCGGTCCCAAAGAGTCATACAGGATATCCAGCCACCCCTCTGTGTTCCTGAGAAGCCTTGAGTGTCTCCTGAAGTTATATACAGGCGCATACTTACCAGGTTCTGGTAAGCGGCTTTTATATTGGTGGAGGGTCAGCACCTGTGGTGGATTTCATTATTTTGGATTTTATTCACATTTTACCCTTTTCTGACTTTTTTGACTGCACTAGAGACTATATATGCACTTATATTTAGCACATTTTTATTTGATATTAATTGTGCACCATATTTTTTCACAAATTTGAATTTTTGATCACATATTATATAGTTGTGGTCTATGCCATTTTATTCACATTTATTTGCTTATTTTTTGGGATCAATGATTGATCACATATGATTTACTCACTCAGCGCAGCTTGTTTTTAATATTGTTAATTTGGTGATATCACACTGGAAGTTGCAGCTTTTTATTTTACACTAGCGCGGGTATACTTTTAGTTATAATCAAACAACTCTTCCAGTACATTACCAGTTTGTACTTAACGTCTCACTCTGCTATGCAATAAATTTCCTGAAATGCCTCATTCCCTATGCCATGCTGCATATGTCCTATTTTGTTTATTATTATTGTTATTTTATTCTATTCATCTGCTGGATTCTGTATTTCGTTGTAGATTTTATATCTAATCTATCTAATGCTGGCCCATTTTGTATACTTAGCTATACATTTTATATTCCACACTGCTCCTTACTCTGCATGCCAGTCTCTACAATCCATATTCCCTATTCCACAGCGCCATATTCCATATGCCATGCTATACGTTCCCTATTCCACACCACTGTGTTCCACATTCCATGCTATATGTTCCCTATTCCTCACCTTCTAATTCTGTATGCCATTCTACATATTTCCTGTTCCTCACCAATTTCTTATGCCACGCTGTACATTTCCTATTTTGCACTGGCTCATTCTATACACCTGCTATATTCAATACTCTGCATGTTAGATTTTATATCTGATGCTGACCTATTCTGGCCCCTTGGCTGTAAAGTCTATATTTCCCACCACCCTTTACTATCCTCTGTGCTATACATTTTATACTCCACAGTGCTCCATTCTGTACTCTGTGCTATAGTTTTTGTTTCACATGGATCCATTCTGTACACTTAGAAGTACAATTTATTCTCCACAACATCCCATTCTGTATGTGCTGTGTTGTGCCTATTCTGAATGCAGTCCTATACATTCCCTATTCCATACTGACTCCTTCTGTACACTGTACTGGACACTTTAAATTTATCATCATCTCATTCTTTACAGTGAGCTGTACATTCTCTGCGCCACACAGCATCATTCTGTATGCTGAGATGTACAGTGCATCCGGAAAGTATTCACAGTGCTTCACTGTTTCCACATTTTGTCATGTTACAGCCTTTTTCCAGAATGGATTAAATTCATTATTTTCCTCAAAATTCTACAAACCAAACCCCAGAAGGAAAGAAGTTTGTTTGAAATATTAATTTATTAAAAAATGTAAATCCTATGTACATACAATATCTCACAAAAGCGAGTACACCCCTCACATTTTTGTAAAAATATTTAATTATATCTTTTGATGTGACAACACTGAAGAAGTTAAACTTTGCTACAATGTAAAGTAGCAAGTTTACAGCTTGTATAACAGTGTAAATTTTCTGTCCCCTCAAAAAAACTGAATATACAGCCATTAATGTCTAAACCACTGGGAACAAAAGTGAGTACACCCCTAAGTAATATGTCTAAATTAGTCATTTTCCCTCCCTGGTGTCATGTGACTCATTAGTGTTACATGGTCTCAGGTGTGAATGGGGAGCAGGTGTGATAAATTTGGTGTTATCGCTCTCACTCCCTCATACTGTTCACTGGAAGTTCAACATGGCACCTCATGGCAAAGAACTCTCTGAGGATGTGAAAAAAATGTATAATTTCTAGACAACACGGCATCAAATTGGTCTGCATGGCTGTCGTCCCAGAAGGAAGCCTCTTCTAAAGATGATGCACAAGAAATCCCGCAAACAGTTTGCTGAAGACAAACAGATTAAGGACATGGATTACTGGAACCATGTCCTGTGGTCTGATGAGACCAAGATAAACATATTTGGTTAAGATGGTGTCAAGCATGTGTGGCGGCAACCAGGTGAGGAGTACAAAGTGTGTCCTGCCTACAGTCAAGCATGGTGGTGGAAGTGTCATGGTCTGGGGCTGCATGAGTGCTGCCGACACTGGGTGCTACAGTTCATTGAGGGAACCATGAATGCCAACATGTACTGTGAAATACTGAAACAGAGCATGATCCCCTCCCTTGGGAGACTGGGCAGCAGGGCAGCATTCCAACATGATAACAACCCAAAACACACCTTCAAGACGACCACTGCCTTGCTAAAGAAGCTTAGGGTAAAGGTGATGGACTGGCCAAGCATGTCACATGAAAATATATAATAAAATATTTACAAACATTTGAGGGGTGTACTCACTTTTGTGAAATACTTTAAGTATTCACAGCCTTTGCTCAATACTATATTGAAGCACCTTTGGCACCAATTACAGTCTCAAGTCTTTTTGAGTATGATGCTACAAGCTTGGCACCCCTGTTTTTGGGCAGTTTCAGTTTCGCTCCATCTGGTTGGATGGGGAGCGTTGGTGCACAGCCATTTTCAGATCTCTCCAGAGATGTTCAATTGGGTTCAAGTCTGGGCTCTGGCTGGGCCACTTTAGGACAATCACAGAGTTGTGCCATAGCCACCCCTTTGTTATCTTGGCTGTGTGCTTAGGGTCGTTGTCTTGTTGGAAGAATAAACCTTCACCCCAGTCTGAGGTCCAGAGCACTCTGGAGCAGATTTTCATCAAAGATGTCTTTGTACATTGCTGCATTCATCTTTTCCCTCAATCCTGACTCAATCATCACAGCATGATGCTGCCACCAGATGTTTCACTGTAGGGATGGTATTGGTATTGAATGAGTAGGGCCTTGTTTCCTCTAGATATGACACTTGACATTCAGGCCAAAGAGTTCAATCTTTGATTCATCAGACCAGAGAATTTTATTTTTCATGGTCTGAGAGTCCTTCAGGTGCTTTTGGCAAACTCCAAGCGGGCTGTCATGTGCCTTTTAGTGAGGAGTGGCCACTCCACCATACAGGCCTGATTGGTGGAGTGCTGCAGAGATGATTGTTCTTCTGGATGGTTCTCCTCTCTCCACAGAGAAATTCTGGAGCTCTGTCAGAGTGACCCTGACTAAGACCTGTCTCCCCTGATCACTCAGTTTGGCCGGCTCTAGGAAGAGTCCTGGCTGTTCCAAACTTATTTCATTTACAGATGATGGAGGCCACTGTGCTCATCGGGACCTTCAATGCTACAGAAATGTTTCTGTATCCTTCCCCAGATCTATGCCTCCATAAATCCTTTCTTGGAGGTCTACAGACAATTCCTTGGACTTCATGGCTTGGTTTGTGCTCTGACAAGCACTGTTAACTGAGGGACCTTATATAGACAGGTGTATGCCTTTCCAAACCATGTCCAATCTACTGCATTTACTACAGGTGGACTCCAATAAAGCTGTTGAAACATCTCAAGGATGATCAGTGGAAACAGGATGCACCTGAGCTAAATTTTGAGTGTCTTGGCAAATTCTGTCAATACCTATATACATGTGATTCCTTCCTTTTTTATTTTTAATACATTTGCAAAGATTTCACTTTGTAATTATGGGGTATTGTTTGTAGAATTTTGAGGGAAATAATAAATGTAATCCATTTTGAAATAAGGCTGTAACATAACAAAATGTTGAAAAAGTGAAGCTCTGGGAATACTTTCTGGATGCACTGTACATTGCATGCACCATTCTGAACACTCTGCTGTACAACAGGGGGGCATTGCACTAGTGTCAGTAGGACTCCTAATCAAACTTTATTTCTTTGCCACTGAATCCAAAGTAAAAAGGGGATATATTCTTAGGAATAAAGCCCCCTTAAAGCCACTAGCTTTTTCTGCAGATTCTAAGACCACCTTTTTAATAATAAGATAAACACCTTTCCAGCGGGACTAAAACTTTGCTTTATTGCAGATCTCTGACTGCTGCTGGTATCTGACATTTTTGGGTGTGTCCATCACCTGGTCTCCCTACATGGACTGTTCTTTCTCTAGCTATATGACCCAGTAGTAGTGAAATCAGGTATAGGACACACCCAGGAGTTTTGGAAATCAGCAGCAGGCAGAGACCTACAGTACAGTTAAGTTTTAGGTCACTTGTCTGCCAGATAGGTATTTTATTTTTTATGATTTCTAGTTATGACTCAGTTGCCACATGACATGAGTTTTGGTCGGTAGTTCATTAAGCAGTCAGATGTACTGCCAGACAGAACTGTTAAAGGATAAGCTTACCTTTCATAACATGTTGCACCTATATTCAGGGTGTAACATGTTGCGAACAGACAGGACCCCACCCCTCCCCTATCCCTGCTGTGACAGCTAGCAGGGTTCTTCTCCTTCCCTGCTAGCTGTCACAGTTGAAAAAAAATGTTGGCTTTCCACCCCGCCCGGCCTGCGTCACTGATTGACAGAGCTATGTGCATTGAATTTTGAATGAACCACCGTGGCGGTGTAGAGTACCATGGTAGTTTATTCATGCTTCCTATCAGATTTTATCTGCGTGGCCATATGGGATGTATGGGGAAGCAGATACACCGGCAGATCTGAAGGAGACCTGCATGGTACCAGCGATCTGCAGATCACTGGTGCAATGCTTTACATGCTCCAAAAAAATTAATAATACATGCACATTCTTTTACCTCCAAAAAAATGTGCATTTATTTATTTTTTTTTCAAAAAGTAAACTAACCCTTTCAATCCTCTGTGTAACCAGTTTGACTGATCACTGCAGTAATAGCTGGATTAGGATCCCAGCACAAATATTAAGTGGTATCTTTACTAGAAGAGGGAGAGTGAGCAAGCTGACTCTTGCTTTAAATATATTATTTGCCTGGATTCTCATCACAATGGGCTAGCGTTTCCATAAGAAGGGCCCAAACTTCTCACAAAAAAAATCTGGTAACAGAAGAAAAAAATCTGTATTTGTTAATTTAGTCACCCCCAACTGTAGTGATATTTTGTGATGATTGCCATATTACAAGAAATTAAGTACATGACTTTTATTAGAATAGAGTTAAAAAAAACCCCTCTAAGCAGATTATGGGCTCTTTCACACGGGCGTTCCATATGTCCGTATATCACCCCATCTGTTTACGGGTGATATACAGACATAATGCTTGTCAATGGGATTTTGGATGTCAGTGGATGACCATCCGCTGACATCCGATTTGTGTCCTTTCAGTTCTGTTCTGTTTTTTGGAACGGAACAGAACCCTATTTTTCCTCCGTTAAAAAAACGGAACTGATGCAAAATCGGATGTCAGCGGTGTCATCCGCTGACATCCGCAATCCCTATAGACTAACATTATGTCCGTATATCATCCAAAAACGGAGAGGATGATATGCGGACATACAGAGTGTCATCCGTGTCCGTAAAAAAAAAAAAAGTGCCGCAGCGGACAAAAAAAAAACCGGAGCGGCCGTGTGAAAGAGGCCTTAGACATTTTTACTAAAATGGGAGAGATCTGGTGCAGCTCTCGATAGAAACAAATCAAGTTCCAGGTTTTTTTTTTGCCAAAGCTTAATTGAACAAGCTGAAATTAAATGCTAATTGTCTACCATGCACAGCTGCACCGGATTCTGAGTGCACCAGTTTTAGTAAATCTCCTCCATAGGTTGGATCATTTTAGCTAGGAGGTTCATGTACTGTATGTCTAGTGTACATCCTTTTGCTCTTTCTCTTCTTTAGCATTACATAGCGTGTCTCCAACTGGCAATTAATAAACAAACATCTGATTTATTCTAAATTTATGTATTAGAACAAGTAATATCAGATTTAAGCATCTCTAGCAAAGCAGAGGTAGGGTCTGTTATTGCTCATAAATTAAATGTATTACAAACCTGCCCTATGTTTACTTTGACTCAGGTTCAGGTAAAATGTATTTAACTTTATATCCTTAATTACCTAGACGTTGACTGTGTATTTGAAATGAGCATAGGCTAGCATGAAACTCACATCTTTGATTAATCAGCCGCCATTTGTTCCTCTGCAAAAAAACATATGGGAGAAGTATTAATTAAGAGGAGTTCAAAAGAGCATCATTTCATTTGAAAATGAAGCAGCTTTGATTCATTACTCTCCTCTGCTTTGACAATAGAGTGAATAATGATGATGGTGTTTATGATTTTGTTAACTGATACAGTTCAATTGCGCACATATACTGAACTCTACTATGAGGACATGGAGCAGTGTGAAATCATCTTTTGCTGCGTATAGCCTTTTTATCCATATGGATCAAACTAGGTACCGTGCAAGAACACTGTAATGTCAGAATGATATGACGAGGGATTAAAGCTTATTTTGTAAAAACCCCAGGATACAAGAAAATCTTTCATCACATATGTATACGTAATATGATAGAATATTTTCTTTTCAAGGAATGTGTCAGTGTGTCAGTTGTGCTTTATTTTATTTTATCAAAATTGACTTACTTAAAACAACATTGTTACCTAAGTGGATGTTCCAGCAAATCTTTGCTTTTTAGTGCTAGACAGTATACCATACATTTTAGCGGGCCTGTTAATGGATAGGTTTAATTTATTTCTTTACACAGCCAGTTTAGCTGACTTTCCAGTATGAGAATTTTTTTTTTCTTTTTAAAGTTTAAGTTGTCTTTGTAATGCTTGTTAAACTACTACAAGCTTTCTCTGCATGTAAATTTTTCTTATTTACAGTGAAAACCAATGCATCCACTCCTTTACCGTTTGGGTGAAATTCAATAAAAAATTTGCTTTCAGAATAAGTAAATCCACGTTCAGGTAAAAACTGATAGATGGAGAACCACCTGCCCAGTACTCTGATACCGAATGCTTCAAGGTATATACAGTATGGGCGGCAAATTTTTTCCTATTTAATACATTTTGCTGTTCTTGGCCACGGTTGGCTATTTAGAAAAATATAAAACCTAGTAAAAATCTTAAAGTGTATTCTAAAGACCAAAACTGAATTGGATGCTGCTTACCAATCCTCTTACGGGGTGGCTGCACTCTTTTTTTAAGTTTTTTTTCTTAGTTGTCATCTGGGGATCCTGTTAGTCTTAAATGACAATGCTCAGTACTGTAACTATGGAGGAGCAGAGTTGTCACCCTAGGATAGGAATTATGTTAGTACAACAGAATATCTTCCTCTCTTCTCAACTCTATAACATGAAGGGGGCGGGGGGTGTTCTGTATTGCGGTATCCTGGACAAAGACTGATGATACTGACAGAGGTAACACTGCAGAGAGTGCAAGACACAAACTTTCTGGAAGAATCACGTTTTTTTTTCACTTATTAAACAGATATGATGGCATGCTTTATTTAAGGGTTCAGGGTTCAATTCACTAAGAGTTTAATACTGCATGAGTATTAGCGTTAAAATAACTCATGTGGTATTTATCTCAGAAGCAGTCAATTCACAAAAAAACACACATTAAATACCGCATACACTACATTTTCTTATTTTGCGGTATTTAACCAGGTGTTTTTTCACCTTATTTTACCTCAGACCTGACCTCAGGCTTCATTGGGAATTAAAATATTTAGCAGTGGTATTCCTACCACTGTTATATGTGACAGTTCAGCTCAGGGATATTGGTTGTAAAGGTTGGCATGCTAACAACCATGCCTCCTCCCTGCTGTCAGTGGGGCATTCCCCACTGACAGCAAAATGTTTACAAAAGAGCTGACAATAAAAAAAAAAGTTACGAGCCCTCCCCCCACCCCTAATTTATACTAGGCCTGGTACTCCATGTTCATTCACATGGGGGGCCAGGATGTGGGGGACCCTTGTTAAAGGGGCCTTCCAGGTTCCAATAAGGCTCCTCCATCACCACTGGGCCAGGGTTGAGGGGAAGATGCCTTGTTCTCATTAACAAAGCACCCCCCCCTCATATTGAGGGCACATGGTTGGTATATAAGGTGGGCTGCACACTCATCTTCCCGTCTTCTCTGGCCTGCTAGGCTGCATGCTCAGATAAGGGCCTGGTATGGATTGGGGGGTTGGTAACTGCACGCCATTTATTATTTTTTATTCTCTGCTCTTTTGTTTACATTCTGCTGTCAGGTGGGAATTGGCAGCTGACAGCAGATGAGTCACTAGTAAGCATGTGGCGGGTGCTGGCTTCTTAACAACCAGCTAGTAATTGAATACATTAATTTAATTGAATGCATTTGTTTGTTTGTTTGTTTTTTGTGCATTGGCTTTAACAGTCGGTTCACACTATGGCGACACGATTTCGGGGGCGACTAGTGCAGTCGCCGTGCACCACGACTTCGGCGCGACTTGCACGGACTTCACATAATGGAAGTCAATGCAAGTCGCTCCGACTTCGGTCAAAAGTAGTGCAGGAACTATTTTCTAAGTCTTGACTTGAGTCGCTCCTATTAGAACGGTTCCAATTGCACTGAATGGACCGCGACTTGTCAGGTGGCCAAGTCGCCTAACAAGTTGCGGTAGTGTGAACCGGGACTTAGACAGGTTTTTGCAGTATTTACCAAGCATTTTTTTTTTTCATTTTTCCGGCAAATACTACATAAACCTATAGTGAATTGAGATTTTTCATATCACATGCAATATTTGGATACATATGTCATATGAGCCATATAAGCCAAATATTGCATGAGATATCATTTAGTGAATTGAGCCCTCAAAAAGATCAATTTAGATAAGTTTATTGTTAGGTGTCACTTACATTTAAATTGTCTGAAGAATAATTACTAAATGTAATAATTGTCAGCCTAACATGAAAATGTTTATTATAAGTATTTAGTAAAGAAATGTAAATATTGATCATGAAAAAACATTGTGAAATAATTATTAAAAAAGTAAGTATTGTTAAGACTCTGTTAGCATAGTCACAAGATGCAAACATAGTCAGTCAGTACAAACCTATGTTTTTGCAAAATTCTCTTTTAAAAATTATTCATTTGATCTTGGTAGAAAGTGATGTAATACACCAAGATACGTATATACACAGTATATGGATCTGTTCTGCATAAACAAGTCTTCCTCAAAATTGTTGGATTTTTTTCTGCTTTCCAAAGTTGAGATCTATAATGTGTTGCAGAGTTTAGCATTACCACGATATGTTACATGTTCTTTCATTAGCTTTTTAAATGCCAAGCTGTCTGCTTGGTCCAGAATGCTGATAATGCTGATATTACTAACCAAACAATTGCAAGTGATTACAATAGTCCACTTGTCTCCTACTTTTATTTGGACACCTAAATGTATTTTTAGGGGTAAAAAAGTGGATGACATTGTGGGGAACTCAGTAGAGAAGACTTTTCCTGATTTTGGCATTTAAAAACCTTTTTTAATTCCATAAAAAAACATTCCAATGAGAAAAATGTACAAGCTGTTGATAGGATCAAGCCCATCAATGCCAGTTAATAACAATTCTAGTTAACCCCCTCCCCCTCCGATTATAGAGTCCCATATGAAAGATCGTTTTTTTTTTCTTTAATATTTCTAACATGGCTTCTTTATTTTTTGGCACAGTACCTCCTGAAAAACCAACCAATATTACCTGCTGGTCGAAGAATATGAAAGACCTGACCTGCAAGTGGGTTCCAGGTAGTGAAGGAGAAACCTACCTACACACCAACTATACCCTGAAATACAAGCTAAGGTACTGTGCAAGTGAGAAAATGTAAGAAACATGTTTACAAGTCTTGGTGTACAAAGTCAATTGTTATGTGTTCAGCAAATATTGCTAATAGATCAGTTATGTGCAAGGTGAATATACCTAGCTGGTCCTAGGTAGGTTTTAGTTTAATTTTTAGGGCAGTATATCAGCTGTTTAAATGCATTCTCCAGAATGCACTGCAAAACATGTGTATGGAACAGTGCAATATTTCTGCACTGAAGAATTAAAAGAAACCCCATGGAAGAGTGCCACAAACGTCTGTTTAGTGAATGGTAAACAGATCCAGCATGTCAGGGGTGCATATAAGCCGTGATATACACAGGCTCTTAGATTCATTTTCCATTGCTTTCAGTTTTTTCAACTTTCTGTTGCTTATTGTTCTGAACACACTAGAGCTAATGTTGCATGCTATAACCAAGCTTAGTGGAATTGTGTTTATACTTACTCATTTTCATAGATAATAAAATATTCTCCTTGCCTTTGCTAAAGTATTATTAAATGTAAACTTTTTTTTTTTTTTTTTTTTATAAATTCAGAGATTAGAACACCTGACAAGTTTTTATTCGTGTCAATGTCCCTGTTAGAGAGACTTGTCTATGTTTGTCCTTTATTACCATTATTACCAAGAGATAAAGTGAAACAAGATCTCCCAAAACAGCAATAAAGGAGAAATTTGCCAGTGGGAATACTAGTTCTGGTGACCATGGTGCCAACCAAGGATTGCCTCTTTTTAGAGAGATTTTCTCTCATTTCCAGCTTTGGCTATGGGGCAGGACTTGATGGGAAAGCTATGGGACACAGATGGGAAAAAAATGACAGGGGTTATAACTTTCCTTTACTTTTTCCAAAGAAAACATAAGTTTTGCTTTTAGTTCTACCTAAACAATCAAAACTGATTTTTTACCAAAACCCAACCAGACAAGGAACAATTTTTATATTTTCCTATGATTGGTTAAATTAAACCTAGTGCAAATGTAATAAGGCAAAAGCTTTAACAAACATCTGAAAAGATAAATATATATTTTACTTTAGAATTTATCCCTTTAGTGCCATCCAGAGCACACTGAAATATCTCCATCGCCTTATTATAGAGAATAGTTCTACCGTCCTTTGCCCACATGCCACAACGACACTATTGGCAGACCTGGCAATGTCAAGTTAAAAGCATGCCAAAAGTTATGCAAATACTGAACTGAAATGTAATCCAAAAATTATCTTTGTAAAGGATATTGGAGAAGGCTGCTTCTCAGACAATTTGTGGAAACCTTTATAAAGTCCAAAAATTGCCAACCGAAATTCAAACCCAATTGAATTCAATGATGGCAGGGTGTGGGGAAATCCTAAAAATCAGTTCTGGCCATTTTCAAGTTTAGTAGACTAGGGATTGTCAAAAGGAGGGCATGGGAAGCTGCGCACTGTCATGGAGGGCATTTCCTTATGCAAAGATAAATTTAACAAATTTTGGTTTAGCAGTGAGAGGGTCCTCTTTCGTTTTTTAAATATGTTTTTTTTTTTTTATTTTACATCATTGAAACATGAAGAACAGGGTACAAAAAAAAATAACGCAGTATGTACCAGAACAACCAATATCAACAGGATAGAATATCATTCTCCGTTGTTTTTCAGATGCAATATAATATAAGATATCAGACGGGTTAAAAAGTAAATAAAAAATCCCCTAACTAGAGAATATGTCACAGAGCTAAACAAATTCTATCAACAGGCCTGCACAATATTTTCAGTGATAAAGCAGAAAATAAAGTGGAGCTAAACTAGAGAGAAGAACTAGAGTAGGAAAATAGAAGAAAAAAACGCTGTTCTCTCCATTCCCCAAGCCAGGCATCTACAAAAACAGTCCACCGAAGTGAGTTGATCATAGGGATTTGATTGTATGGCAGGTCTTCCTTAAGGTGGTATAGTTCCCAAACCTTATTATAGTGCTCAGGAGTGCCATGTATATGTGCCATAAGAGTCTCCATCAATTTAACATTGATAATTCTTGCATGTAATGCTAAGTTAGAAGTTCTTCCTTTTTTCCATTCAAGTGCCACCAAACATCTAGTTCCAGTGAATATATGGGAAAGAAGATTTTTGGCTGTCCTATAGAGAGCAGGTGCAGGAAGGCCCATAAGGAAAATTTGGGAGGGGAAGGGGGTGTAAAAGGGAATATTTAAATCAAAAAATCAACGAAGAGTGTAGATCATTCCCAGTAGAGTTTGATAAGCAAATGCTGCCACAATATTTGGTAAACAGAACGCCTCTCCCTCTTGCACTTCCAACAGTTTTCCCTTATTTGACCTTTTATAAAGATTTTCCTTAATAAAGGGTGGAAATCTAACTCTTTGCCACCTGGGACCAGATGCTCTGTTATGCTTAGAGGCATATCTATTCCTCCAGAAGTTTCTACCAATTACATATACAGGTGAAACTCGAAAATTTGAATATCGTGCAAAATTTAAATTATTTCAGTAATGCAACTTAAAAGGGGAAACCAATATATGAGATAGACTCATTACATGCAAAGCAATATAGTTCAAGCCGTGATTTGTCATAATTGTGATGATTATGGCTTACAGCTCATGAAAACCCAAAATCCACATTCTCAGTAAATTAGAATAGTACATGCAATCAATAAAACAAGGAGTGTACATAGAACAATATCGGACCTCTGAAAAGTATAAGCATGCATATATACTCAGTACTTGGTTTGGGCCCCTTTTGCAGCAATTACTGTCTTAATGCGACGTGGCATGGAGGCTATCAGCCTGTGGCACTGCTGAGGTGTTATGGAAGCTCAGGTTGCTTTGATAGCGGCCTTCAGCTCATCTGCATTTTTGGGTCTGGTGGTTTAAATGTGTGACCGAGAGGGGAGAATATTATGTTTGCACATTCTCTGCTAAAAAGTTTTTTTGATCTATGATTTTTTGATTTATATGGAGTTTTCACTGCATTAAGGGCTCATCTTTTTGAACCCATATATTTCCTCCCCCCTTTTTTTTCCTCCTAGAGGGCTGTGTTGACTTTGGACCTGAGAAAACACAGTGGACCAACACCAGCAGATGACATGCTCCCCAAATCATCATTAACTGTAGAAACTTCCCACTGGACCTTAACCATCTTGGATTATTTACCTCTCCACTCTTCCTACAGACTCTGGGACCTTGATTTTCAAATAAAATGCAACATTTTCCACAGTCAGGGATGATTTGGGGAGCCATGTCATCTGCTGGTGTTGGTCCACTGTGTTTTATCAGGTCCAAAGTCAACGCAGCCCTCTAGCAGGAAATTCTAGAGCACTCCATGCTGCCCTCTGCTGACCAGCTTTATGGAGATGCTGATTTCATTTTCCAGCAGGACTTGGCACCTGCCCACACTGCCAAAAATACCAATACCTGGTCACATGATCATGGTATCACTGTGCTTGCAAAGTGAAGGGTGCAGGCAAACTTGCCTGACCTAAACCCCACAGAGAATCTGTGGGGTACTGTCAAGAGGAAGATGAGAGACACCAGACCCAACAATGAAGACAAGTTGAAGGCCGACATTAAAGCAACCTGAGCTTCCATAACACCTCAGCAGTGCCACAGGCTGATCGCCTCCATGCCGCGCCACATTGAGGCAGTAATTGCTGCAAAAGGGGCCCAAACAAAGTACTGAGTACTTATGCATGCTTATACTTTTCAGAGGTCTGATATTGTTCTATGTACACTCCTTGTTTTATTGATTGCATGTACTATTCTAATTTACTGAGATTGTGGATTTTGGGTTTTACATGAGCTGTAAGCCATAATCATCACAGTTATGACAAATCACTGCTTGAACATTCTTGCTTTGCATGTAATGAGTCTATCTCATATATTAGTTTCCCCTCTTAAGTTGCATTACTGAAATAAATTAACTTTTGCATGATATTCTAATTTTTCGAGTTTCAACTGTTTAGGAGTGCTTCCCTGTTGTATGGAGAGAGAGGATATTCAAAACTTTGTAGATTTCTGATATCAACAACTCTATAGGAGGGTCCCATAAGAGTGATCCTTTAAATAGATGATAATTTAGAGAATTGCAAAGCATGCATAATGGTTTGGGCATAATGTCAGATTTGAAGATGTCCATACAATGCACTACTTGGGAAGTTAAACTTATCTTGGAGATCCATGAAGAGAGCATTTTTCTAGTCCAAGTGTCTACCAGGTGCCCACGTTGAAATAATGCCTTCAGTCTCTAATTGAGGTCTTAAATGGAGTCAGGTTGCCCATGATTTCTGGGTTGAACAGGAAGGCTATCATCAGAGACACCTCTGAGGTCAAAGAATATTGATTGTTCACAGTCCTTCAGAGGTCACACAGGAATGAGCGTGAAGGAGCCTGTGGTGTTCTACCATAGTATTTGTGTTCCACAGTAGGGAATTGGGATGTCTAGGTGCTATTCAAAGTTATTTTTTTACTTCAGTTCATTATCGGCAATTGTAGACATACAGGGCAGACCAGGAGGTTATAGCTCGCAGATGTGATAGCTGATAACATTTTATCAAATTTCAGGAGGCTAGGACACTGTCATACCAAGAAGCAAACAAAAGGGATTTAGAAACTTTTTGTATCTTTTATAGTCCCATGTTAAATTCAGTAACTCCATTTGTAGTTTCTTTAAATGCGCTGCAAAAATGGAAATAGGTAGCATCTCGCAAAGATAAAAAAGCCTTGGAAGGATATTCATTCAGATGAAAGCAATATGGTCTCAAAGGGAAATTCAATATTTTTTCTACTGCGCACTCTGATGTCTTGAATGAGAGGGATGCAATTTTCCCTATACAATGTGGCATATGTGGGGATAATTTTATTTTCCAGGTATTTTATCACAGAGGCCTACCATGCATAACTGGATACAGAGCTATAGTTGACCAGGGCCTTGTGGAGGTTAGGAGTAATGTGCAGTTGGGTTAGAGTGAGAAGTAATGTACATCATCCTCAAAGGACAACATTTTTAGTTCCCTATTTCTGACTGAGATACCGTGAATATTTGGATCTTTGTGGATGTGGGCCACCAAGGATCTATGCATAAAGCATAAAGGAGAGGTGACAATTGTCTCGTACAATTAGATTAGACAAAGGGAGGCAAAATGGCATCAGGGGTTTTACCTTGGTCTGAGGGATGGGCCTATGAATTTTTGATGGCATTTAGAAAGGGGCCTTTAAAGTCAACATAGTCAAGAGTGGCAAACAGGAATGTCCATCCCGTCAAAAGCTTTTTCGACATCCAGGCTCAGTAGTAATGGCTCACGTCTTTCTCTATTAGCTACATTAATTAGGTCTATCACTTTTCTTGTGTTGTTCTCTGCCTGTCAGCATGGCAAAAACAAATTAATCTTTATGTATCAAAGAAGTTAAACCATGTTCAGTCTAGTCAAAGGCAATTTTATGAAGATTTTTAAGTCAGAATTAAATAAAGGCAATGAGCCTGTAGTTGGTGCATAGGGAATGCTCTTTGGTAGACTTAGGTATCAGTGTAATAAATTACATTTACGTTTATCAAGGAATGAGGTCTTTGCGGAGGAATCCACTAATGAGTTTCACCATGTATGGTGAGGGTCCTCTGTTTTATGGGACTTTAGGGTTAACAAAAACTCTTTCAATTATATGCTTGGGGGATGCCGTTAAACTGTATGTGGTTTTATGGAACAGTAAAATTCTCCCAGAGAGTTTAGGTAACACCATATTTTGATATCACATATAAGGCAGGTGTAATAGATTTGTTTTACCTTTACATTATTGCTTTTCTTAAATCAGCAGCATCCCAATCTGCTACATTGTTGTGACACTTGATTGTTTGTTCTTATCCAGCTGTAATAGGCCGAAACTAAGAGTAGCAGCTACAACATATATAAAAGCTGCAGGAAAGTCTAAAGCTCTCAACTTTGTGCAAATTGGCCAGTGGTGCAAATGTTCAATAGTTTAGTTTGTGGGCTACCTTTTTACAGTACCACACTGCATTGTCCAAAGGTTTAATAAAATGTCAAAACAGACTGCATAAAAACACTTCAAAATCACAACACCACCTTGCCTGAATTCCCATTTATTCCCTAAATATGCAAATTATAGACTTCAACTAGAACTCTAGCACTTATATATATATATACATATATATATTTATATACGTATACATATATGCTTCCCTGCAGCATATCAGGTGTGGTAAAATTTAGAGTCATTTGGGTAACAAATGTGCAAGGAAACACAAGGCTTTGCACCATAGAGCTCATGGGGGTCAGTACCTCAGTGAGACAGGTTCGCAACAAAATGCTTATCCATCTAATTCCTCAAGGGTGCAATACAGCCACTTTTTTCAGAATGTTGCTAATGCATCATATGGATGACATGATTGACATTGAATTTACATTGTGGGACATGTATTTTATATTATTGTCATAGCGTTTATTTTTATTTTCTTAATGGGAAAGAGTTGGATATTTGAACAAGGATGTGGGGATGAGACCCGTATCTTTGTCAACATGAGAACAATGTGCTTTGGAGGCATGGTATGGTTCAGGAGAAGGACACTTGCTCACTGCCTTCTTTTCTCTAGTCAGCCAAGCTGCATGCTTTGATAAGGGTCTAGGATTTTTTTTTTTTAAGGGACCACCCACTGTTTTATTTGTCTTTTTTTTGCTTAGGGTACCCCCTTAAAATCTATACCAGACCATTATCCTGTATAGGTATCCTGTACATTATCTTGTATCGGTGTAGATGTTGAAGGTAATCCCCAAGAAAAGGTAAACCCCATGGAAACATGAAAAGTGTCCCCAACTGTCTGTAAATATAGGACTTTTCAGAGGCACGTTGTTGGGTGGTATCTCTCCCTGTACAGATTGTAATTGATCCCTATCTGCATCAGGACTTCCCAACACACAGTGAGTTTGTTTGTGGCTCAGTGTACATATTTTAGTTTTCAGCAATCAGCAGCAGCAACAAACACGTAGCTCATTTTGTGATTTATCCCCAACTACACTTTACCTGTTCCAACACACACTGACAAAAAGCTGCTGGGAACTCTGACTTTTGTACATACACAAACTCGAAATGTGAGAGAAAAATGTTGGCTTGTATAATTTCATGAGAATGTTTCCCAGAGCACCATGAGTTAGCTGAAAAGGCAATTTGACTGGGCTTTCTTTGCAGCTCTTTTGATTACATCCTCAAATTGAACCATCCAATAAAGAATCACTGTTATTAGTCTTTGGAATGAATCATCCACTAACACTGGTATATATAAATTGCATCTTTAGAGCCTGTTATCAACGGAATTTTATTTAACAGGCTGTATATAGATAGAGCTGTAGATGCAAAGCTCCACCTAATGACTGAAAATACACCTATTTTATATATAACTAACTAAAAAAAAAAAGAAACACATATATATTTTTTGACCAAATCCTCATTCTTTCCTTTAAAACAGAAAAATACTAGTCAAATAAAAAAAAAAAATATTTGGTATTTTTATTACAATGCTAAGTCTACATAGTTACATAGTTTGTGAGGTTGAAAATAGACATCAGTCCATCCAGTTCAACCTATGATGTGTGTTTGTGTTTGCTGTTAACCGTACATTGAATACCCCTGTATGTTGTGGTCTTTAAGGTGCCCATTTAAAAGTTTTGGAAACTATCAATGCTCCCTGCTGTTTACAACTGCTCCTGGAAGAGAATTCCACATCCTTACTGCTCTGACAGTGAAGAACACCTTATGTATTTTAAGGTTAAATAGTTTTTCCTCTAGTTTTTGTGAGTGGCCACGTGTCTTATTGTATTCCCTTTCTCTAAAAAGTTTGTTCCTTATGCTAGGGTCGCCAGTACAGTATTTGTACATTGATATCATATCCCCCCTCAATCGTCTCTTCTCCAGAGAGAATAAGTTCAATGCTTGTAGTCTTTCCTCATAGCCGATGCCCTCCATTTCCCTAATTATTTTTGTTGCCCTTCTCTTTACTCTCTCCAGTTCCAGCACATCCTTCCTGAGGACCGGTGCCCAGAACTGGACAGCAATAGTTACATAAAAGGTTCTAATGATCTAATGTGCAAGATTTATTTCAGAAATGCTGTACCTTTGAAAATAATATATTATAGTAAATGTTAAACTATGTGTATTACGTGTAACTAGAGCTCATATGCCACTTGAGAGAACATTTCCCACATTAAACCGCAAATTTGTATTTTTTCCAGGTGGTATGGCAGAGATAATACATGTCAAGAATATCATACCATGGGTCAATATTCTTGCCACATTCCTAAGGATCTTGCCCTCTTTACACCATATGAAATTTGGGTGGAGGCTTCAAATAGACTAGGATCCATCACCTCTGATATAATAACCCTGGACATTCTTGATGTGGGTAAGATACATTAGACCCTTCTCTATACCCTGTGGAACTTGGATTTATTTGTGCTTAATTTAGTGTAATAACTTCAGTGAACTGCATGTTTATGTATCTGAACTCCCAATAATTGCTGACTTTTTTAATTGCTTCTGTGTATAGTTGTACTGCTCCCGTGAGTGAGTTTCTTTTTTTTTTTTTTATCACTAATAGTGACTACTTTTATTGTTCAAGTGATAATGGTTCAACTTGTATTTCTAAGTGTTAACAAAATGTGTTCTGTTGTCGAAGTTGTATATATTCCCCTTATTTGACTAAGCAGTTATTGCATTAAATTAGAAAACACATGTAGATAGTGGCGCAAGCAGGAGTGCGTTTAGTGCAATGTTGAGTCTATCAGGGCTGCTATCTCTGTTTATAGAATAAAGGGTATACAGTCAAAGAGCTCATGGCCAGCCTGGAAAGGGAGTGAAGAGGTCTCCAAACATGCAGGAAAAAGGAAGAAAGACAGGCGCCTCTGAGTGTAGACTGTTATGTATTAAATGATAAAAAAGAGAAGTAAAACTCACATTAAGGACATGGGTGACAGGCACATAAAATAGGTCTGGTGACTGGATGCTGCTCGGGCCATTTACGCCGCTCATGAAGCTTGTTCTGGCCAGCAGGATTTAGTTGCGGTGCTGGATGATGGAAACAAGGGCTGGAACGCAGGCTGGACCACAGTGTCGTCCGTGATGACGTCACCGGCATGCTTGCAACTACATCCTGCCAGTCAGAACAAGCTCCATGAGTGGCGAAAATGGCCCCCAGGGCGGATAAGAGCAGCATCCGGTTACCGAACCTATTTTGTGTATCTTTCACCCATGTCCTTAATGTGAGTTTTACTTCTCTTTTTTATCATTAAATACATAACAGTCTACAGGTGCATGCCTTTCTTTTTTTGATTGCATTAAATTAGCACAATAATGTTCACTTTGCTAAAGTAAAAAAGAAAAGCGCAGAAACCCAAAAGCTATTGAAAAATGAAATATCATTGGTTGCTGTAGGTATGGTATTTGCTTATCACATGCAAAGATAGTGATAGCTCGCACACAACTTTGAACAAAGGAATCCACCTAATAACCAGATCTGCTCACTTCAAAGCTTTTAGTTTATCAGAATGTAGATGATAAACATGCTGTAGAGAATTGAAATGAAAAAATATTTTAGACACATCACATCTTCTTGTACTGTTTTACTGAAAAAGGCAGGTGTTTGATTTAGCAGATATAAGGCTTAGAATTGTGAATGTTAATCTATTTTAAAGTTTACTAAATTATATGATATATTGTTTTAGGATGGCAGCTAAGCCAGATAATCTCCCTGATTTGCTGCATTCTGCTAAGGATCAGTGGAAAACAATATCTTCATGTTGATTTTTAAATAAATGCATTTAAGGTTATCAAACCATGATGTTGATAATATAGTGAATAACGTTCAATAATAACGTTTTTAACAAAAATCTGAAACATTTTAATATGTGATTTTGTATTGAGTTATTGGCACCTAAATAATCCCAGCTCTTACCAAGAGCACCCCAAGTGTCCCATCTCATACAATTAAGGATACAGTGCCCTTGAGATTTCCTTTTTTTTTTTTGGACTTAATTCATTTTTACTATATGTGACAAAAACAGTAAGAAACTGCGTTGCATTTCTGTATTTAACCTTGCCCTGCAGCCTGCATAAATTAGGGAAAGCACATAGAAAACAATAGGCAACTTTTTTTTTGCGTTGTTGATTTTTTGTAACCATACATTGTTATCATTGGCTCAGATATACCAAACTATTAGAATCACCCCAAAACATAATAATATCTAATCCCACAATGGTATTAACAGAGAATTAGTGTTTCTCATTTCTTCCCAACATTTTTCAGAAAAAATAGTGCCAAATAAAAGGCAAAATGCAATACATTTATTATACTTTTAACATGCTATTAAGGAGACTTGCATAGCTACAGCTGCTTCTACAGGTAAGTATATATTGCATGTGTGCTTTACCAACTGCTGTTTTTGCCTATTGTTAATAATGCCCTTTTGACTTTCAGATTTTATTTTTCAAAGGCTGATTTTCTGACACCGCGTTGTCTTTGTAGTGGTCCAGACTGAATTTAATAATTTCGTAAATTCTATTGAAAAATCAGCTGCAATAAAATATTTAAGGGGATGTATACTGCGAGATTAGTATTCATTTCTTCCTGAATTGGAAGACAAGCAAAATATAAAAATTTACAATTTTTCATGAGGCAGAACATGTTAAAATATATAGCTACTTTTAACAGTGGGTATACCTTCTTACCTACTAGCATACAAGGCCTTGGATAGTGTGTTTACTATACCACTAAGCTTAGTTTGGTAGGGAAGTAATGTTTTGCTAGAACAGGCTTTAATTACACCACATTTGATGGATTATGGTTAAGGCAGAATGGTAAACCACATCAGCAAGTAATTGATTATTCCATTATATTTTTCTGGTAGAATTTCCATTTTTTAAGAATTGCCTTTTTCTGTATTAAGCTTTTTATTTTTATTACCTCTGCAGATTAAGGTCCAATGTACAAAAAAAGCATATATAGCATTCACAAGTTTTTACATATATTACAATTGCAGCCACAGAATGGAAGCAAAAAAAAGTATTATACTTTTATTCATCTTGTTTGTATAAAGCAAGAAAAAAGGCTGGACTGTTTTTTTTTCCAATTATTTTTCTTTTTTTTTGGTGAAAGCATTACATGTGTTGTGGGTTGCAATTCTTAGATTATACTTATTGAAGCTGGTCAATGTGCCATAAAATAAAAAAGGCTTCTTGAACTCTATATTGAAAATACAAGGACAATTGTAGTACACAGAAAAATTGGAATGCACAACATTTCTTATTACCAGTATATTATATAGCAGATAAAGTTCTTAAAATATATATCCCAAGGCAAAATGTGCAAATTGGCCAAAATGATAATAACAGTCCTATACACCATCTAATCTTCATATGACAACAATCTTCAGAAAGTGTAACATATTTCTTCCATGTGCATAAGGAATTCACACTTTATTCCCCCAAAGAAAGTAGCACCAATGTGCCCACTACGAAAGCTCCTCTCTGGGTTTCCTATCACCTTGTTTGATGGACCCCACTAACAACAGGAGGTCAAACTCACTTATTAATATAAAGATGTTTTTCAGGTTGCATCCAGGGCCATTCTTCATACTGGTCATCAGTCTCTCTTATATACTGTAGATGTCATAAAAAGAAATAGGCAAGATAGTGGCTAACCACAGTTTTATTAAAAATCAGTTAAAAATACACTCACATGGCAGGAAGGGTAAAAGGGCTTTTCCACTATACAAAAAAACCTCAGAAAGGTGGCATCCTAGCTCCACCCTAGGTAATGACATCACCGTCCACATGACACGTATCACCCAATCGGCTTACTCAAACGTAAACCATAGTGACACTGTACTGTTCTGGGGGGGACACTACATTGATAACAGCTGTGATTCCTATAGTGATGCTGTGATTGGCCCACAGATATCACATGATACAGGGTGCTGTGATTGAAATTCATGCATTAAAGCTTTGTTGACATTGTGATCATGTAATCTCATAGCGATCACAGGATCCCCCAGCCACTCAAAGCGGTGGACACAACTGTCATGGGAGCAGCGTGCTGCGCACCCTTCAGCTGTATCAGGTACATGTACCTGATCCAGCCTGCACATACCACCCTGCTGCAGTAAATGGCAGGCAGAAACTGGTTAAAAATGTTTTTGTAATTTCTATCCACCACTTGGTTTATGATGTTGTAAATTTGTATTTGCCACTATGGATTAGCTAAACAGAGTTTTCCACTATATACTATATACTACTTTACCATCTTTTTTTTAGGTTTTGCATATTTATAATAAATTAAAAGCTATGAAATAGAAATGTTTGTACCCAAATGTTCCAGAATTTAAAATTCAATCTTCCCCTTCCCCCCTATACACACACACTAAAGAAAGTATATAATTTAAATTATCTAGAACTATCCATTGACAGACAGCCATGACATGATTAACCTTAGGCATCTGTGCTGGCCAACACTTTCCGGGGGGAAGGGTTAGAGCTTACTTCAGGATTTTTTTATTCCCTGACTTGGGGACCACACAGAAAGTAAAGCTTTTTCTCTCAGCCATCTTGTTGGACCTGCTGCAGTACACACGGGCCGAATGTTGCCTGACATTCGGCTTGTGTGTGCAGGACTTTAAAGACGTATTAAATAATATTCTTAACTAACGGAGTAAAATAACATATCCAAACTAAATCAAATCAATCATATCAGTTAGTACCTTTCAAACCTATCCCTAACCTAGCAATGACCAACAAATCACTCAGACAGCTATCAAATAATGCAAATGTAATTTGCCTAATTAATTACTGTTTTAATGAATGTTTAATTGTTGTGAAGCAACGCAACAATTTACTTAACCAAAATCTCATGGCAGCATGATTTGCATTTAAACATTGAATCCATGTGTACCTAACAGTATAATTAACCTTCTACTGAAGAAGATCTACTACGAGTTACAAATAATGCAATTACAGTATTACTATTATTACTTCATTACCAGATAAATAATTAGTGGAAATTACCATGAAATAATAAACGAGTTGTAACTCCTGTTATGAATTAGAATTTGCAGATAAGTTCAGTGTCTTGATCATTTATAGTCTCTGTCTCTGACTTCAATATATTAACAAATATACGGGAAAAAAAAAACATGCATATCTGGATCATGTATACAAATACATTGCGGCTGCTTTACTAAAGAAGTAAAGCACTTTCACTTTGAAAAGTGAATTTTCACTCTTCGCTTAGTAAATGAGGGGAAACTGTACTGATATCAATATGTTAAAAGTTTTAAAGTTTCCTTGCACATGGGTATTCTTTGGAAGGTGAACTTTCACCAAATTTACAGTGGGTACGGAAAGTATTCAGACCCCCTTAAATTTTTCACTCTTTGTTATATTGCAGCCATTTGCTAAAATCATTTAAGTTCATTCTTCTTCCTCATAAATGTACACATAGCACCCCGTACTGACAGAAAAACACAGAATTGTTGACATTGTTGCAGATTTATTAAAAAAGAAAAACTGAAATATCACATGGTCCTAAGTATTCAGACCCTTTGCTGTGACACTCATATATTTAACTCAGGTGCTTTCCATTTCTTCTGATCATCCTTGAGATGGTTCTACACCTTCATTTGAGTCCAGCTGTGTTTGATTATACTGATTGGACTTGATAAGGAAAGCCACACACCTGTCTATATAAGACCTTCCAGATCACAATGCATGTCAGAGCAAATGAGAATCATGAGGTCAAAGGAACTGCCTGAAGAGCTCAGAGACAGAATTGTGGCAAGGCACAGATCTGGCCAAGGTTACAAAAAGATTTCTGCTGCACTTAAGGTTCCTAAGAGCACAGTGGCCTCCATAATCCTCAAATGGAAGACGTTTGGGACGACCAGAACCCTTCCTAGAGCTGGCCGTCCGGCCAAACTGAGCTATCGGGGGAGAAGAGCCTTGGTGAGAGAGGTAAAGAAGAACCCAAAGATCACTGTGGCTGAGCTCCAGAGATGCAGTCAGGAGATGGTAGAAAGTCAACCATCATTGTAGCCCTCCACCAGTCGGGGCTTTATGGCAGAGTGGCCCGATGGAAGCCTCTCCTCAGTGTAAGACACATGAAAGCCCACATGGAGTTTGCTAAAAAACACATGAAGGACTCCAAGATGGTGAGAAATAAGATTCTCTGGACTGATGAGACCAAAATAGAACTTTTTGGCCTTAATTCTAAGCGGTATGTGTGGAGAAAACCAGGCACTGCTCATCACCTGTCCAATACAGTCCCAACAGTGAAGCATGGTGGTGGCAGCATCATGCTGTGGGGGTGTTTTTCAGCTGCGGTGACAGGACGACTGGTTGCAATCGAGGGAAAGATGAATGCGGCCAAGTACAGGGATATCCTGGACAAAAACCTCCAGAGTGCTCTGGACCTCAGACTGGGCCGAAGGTTTACCTTCCAACAAGACAATGACCCTAAGCACGCAGCTAAAATAATGAAGGAGTGGCTTCACAACAACTCCGTGGCTGTTCTTGAATGGCCCAGCCAGAGCCCTGACTTAAACCCAATTGAGCATCTCTGGAGAGACCTAAAAATTGCTGTCCACCAAGGTTTACCATCCAACCTGACAGAACTGGAGAGGATCTGCAAGGAGGAATGGCAGAGGATCCCCAAATCCAGGTGTGAAAGACTTGTTGCATCTTTCCCAAAAAGACTCCTGGCTGTATTAGATCAAAAGGGGGCTTCTACTAAATACTGAGCAAAGGGTCTGAATACTTAGGACCATGTGATATTTCAGTTTTTCTTTTTTAATAAATCTGCAACAATGTCAACAATTCTGTGTTTTTCTGTCAGTATGGGGTGCTATGTGTACATTCATGAGGAAGAAGAATGAACTTAAATGATTTTAGCAAATGGCTGCAATATAACAAAGAGTGAAAAATTTAAGGGGTTCTGAATACTTTCCGTACCCACTGTACTAAGGTAAATTAAATTTTCCATGCGGAGTTGACATTCATTTTGCAAAGTGTACATGCTCTACTCCTTCAGTAAATCAGCTACACTCAGTCAGCAAAAGGTCCACCACACATGCTACAATCTGACTGTACAATCTCCTTGAGATCTACAAACAACTACGTAGTGCAAGAGCCTGCTCGACTGGATAGATTAGGTAGGCCCTTATATTATATGGTGTGACAATGTGGTGAGAAGGACGCTTTTGCTTAATTTGTTCCATCTGACACACATAATGTGTCAGATGGCCACAAAATTATAGACATTGATAGAAATATACATTCAATGTATTTGTAGGAAAATATAGCCTCTTTTTTTGCAGTATATACATCCACAAGTAGGGTTGAGCGAACACCTAGATGTCCGTGTTCGACGGGTTCGGCCGAACTTTAAAAAAAAGTCCGGGTCCGTGTCCCGGACTTTTACCGAACTTTTCCCGGACACCGAACCCCATTGAAGTCAATGGGGACCCGAACTTTAAGGCACTAAAATGGCTCTAAAACACCAAAGGAAAGGGCTAGAGTGCTGCAAATGGCAGCAAAACGTAATTAAGAGCATGGCAAGTGCTCTGCAAACAAATGTGGATAGGGAAATAACTTAAAACAACAAAAAAAAAACAGAAAAATAAAACAATGTTCTTCTTCATCTCTGAAGGACGAGGCCCATATGGAGTAGGAGGGAGGTTGAGGTGGTGGTGGATGTAGCGGTGACATAGGCGTGCGCACAGGGTGTGCTGGGTGTGCCTGGGCACACCCTAATCACCTAGGGCACATAGCATTGCCAGTGAGGAGATGGGAAAGATCTCCCTGGGACCTGCTCTGCTCTATTTCTCCTTGCCTACAGGTACATGGCCCCGATACATTACTCTCCCTGCTGGCAAACACATGCATGTGTATTTCAACTTTGGGGTGCACACCTTAATGCAATAGGCTGCGCACACCTATGGGCGGTGTAGGTGGAAGCGGCGGTGGAGGAGGACCAGGGCCGGATTAACAGCATCATGGGCTTGGTGCTGAGGATTTTGAAGGGCCTTAAGGGCCGTGCCTTGCCATGCACCCAGAGGAGGAAGGGTGCAGCCATGCATGCCTAATTCAACATGGGATGCTGTCTCTGAAGCCCATAAACACATCCATGCATCGCCAACTGTCCCTCCTTGTCCGGCCTTCACGCTGTGTGGGGAGGTTCTGAGGGTGCTGCCTGGGGAAGCGAGCATAGAAGCCAGACTTCTGTGTTTACAAGTGACAGAAGAGCGGTAACAGTGAATATGGCCAACCCGGGGCCTATATAAAAGGTAGGGGCCTGGAGCTGCAGCTCCAATAGCCCCTACATTAATCTGGCCCTGAGGAGGAGGACGAGGTAGCCAACACTGCTTCTTTTCAAAAATTTTAAATGAGGGTACACCCCAAAAGAGTGAGAAAGAGCAAAAATGGAACAATGGGTGGGTAAGGTCGGTATCCATTGCTATTCTGCATAAGGTACGGAAAAGTCCCGTGGGATCCATGCCTGGTTCATTTTAATGAACGTGAGCTTGTCCACATTGTCTCTGGACAGGCGGCTGCGCTTGTCTGTTATAACGCCCCCAGCCGTGCTAAATACCCGTTCAGATAATACACTGGCTGCAGGGCACGCCAGCACCTCCAAGGCGTAAAGGGCAAGCTCAGGCCATGTGCCCAATTTGGAGACCCAGAAGTTGAAGGGGGCAGACCCGTCATTCACTACATGTAGGCGTGTGCACACATACTGCTCCACCATGTTGGTAAAATGCTGCCTCCTGCTAAGACGTTCCATCTGAGCTGCTGGTGCTGCTGTTTGTTGTGGCGTGCTGACAAAGCTTTTCCACATTTCGGCCATGCTAACCCTGCCTTCTGAGGTGCTGGCGGTGCCCTGGTTGCGTTGGCGACCTCCTCCTCCTCCTCCTCTGCCTTGTGCTTCCACTGTGGCCCCGCTGTCAGATGGGAATGCCAGCAGCATGGCGTCTACCAGCGTGCGCTTGTACTCGCGCATCTTGCGATCGCGCTCCAGTGAGTGAATTAAGGACGGTACGTTGTCCTTGTAACGGGGATCCAGCAGCGTGGCCACCCAGTAATCAGCACAAGTTAGAATGTGGGCAACTCGGCGGTCGTTGTGGAGACACTGCAGCATGTAATCGCTCATGTGTGCCAGGCTGCCCAGAGGCGACGAAAGGCTGTCCTCTGTGGGAGGTGTATCGTCCGTGTCCTCTGTATCCCCCCAGCCACGCACCAGTGATGGCCATGAGCTGGCCTGGGTGCCACCCTGCTGTGAACATGGTTCCATCTCCTCCTCCAGCTCCTCCTCCTCCTCATCCTCCTCATCCTCCAGAACTGTGCCCCTGCTGGACAATTGCGTCCCTGGCGTTTGCGTGTGCAGGAACCCACCCTCGGAGCCCCTTGCGAATGACTGCCCTGAAAGCCTTGGAAATGTTACCTCTTCATCCTCCTCCTCCTCCTCATCCTGTGCCACATCCTCTTCCATCATCGCCCGAATTGTTTTTTCAAGGAGGCATAGAAGTGGGATAGTTAAGCTGAGAACGGCGTCATTGCCACTGGCCATGTTGGTGGAGTACTCAAAACAGCGCAACAAGGCACACAGGTCTCGCATGGAGGCCCAGTTATTGGTGGTGAAGTGGTGCTGTTCCGCAGAGCGACTCACGCGTGCGTGCTGCAGCTGAAACTCCACTATGGCCTGCTGCTGCTCGCACAGTCTTTCCAGCATGTGCAAGGTGGAGTTCCACCTTGTGGACACGTCACATATGAGGCGGTGAGCGGGAAGGCCGAAGTTACGCTGCAGCGCTGCCAGGCGAGCAGCAGCAGGGTGAGAACGCCGAAAGTGCGCACAAACGGCCCGCACTTTCTGCAGCAGCTCTGACATATCGGGGTAGTTTTTAAGGAACCTCTGCACCACCAAATTCAGCACATGCGCCAGGCAAGGGATGTGCGTCAAACCGGCTAGGCCCAGAGCTGCTATGAGATTTCGCCCGTTATCACACACCACCAGGCCGGGCTTGAGGCTCGCTGGCAGCAACCACTCATTTGTCTGCTGTTCCATGCTCCTCCACAACTCCTGCGCGGTGTGTGGTTTGTCCCCCAAACAGGCAAGTTGTAAAACTGCCTGCTGTCGTTTACCCCTGGCCGTGCTGAAGTTGGTGGTGAAGGTGTTACGCTGTCCGGATGAGGAGGCGGTAGAGGATGAGGAAGCGGAGTAGGAGGAGTTACGAACAGGAGGCAAACTGAAGCGCCCTGCAATCCTCGGTGGTGGAAGGACATGCGCCAAATTGCTATCCGCCTCAGGCCCATCCGCCACTGCATTTACCCAGTGTGCCGTTAGGGAGATATAACGCCCCTGACCGTGCTTACTGGTCCACGTATCCGTAGTTAGGTGGACCTTGGCACAGATGGCGTTGCGCAGTGCACACCTGATATTTTCCCCCACTTGGTTGTGCAGGGAAGGGATGGCTTGCCTGGAAAAGTAGTGGCGGCTGGGCACGACGTACTGTGGGACAGCCACCGACATAAGGTTTTTAAAACTGTGCGTCTCCACCAGACGGAATGACAGCATTTCAAAGGCCAATAATTTTGAAATGCTGGCATTCAGGGCCAGGGATCGCGGGTGGGTAGGGGGGTACTTCCTCTTCCTCTCAAGTGTTTGGGAGATGGAAAGCTGAACGCTTCCACGGGACATTGTGGAGATGGTTGTTGGTGACCCAGGTGGTGGTGTTGCTGACAGATCGTCTGTTTGCGGGGTGGCAGGTGCCGGTATCACTACAGATGTGGCTGGAGCGGCCGAGACTGCAGCAGAAGAGGAAGCAGGATGAGCCAGAGACGTTTCTTGGTTTTGAAGGTGTGTACTCCACTGCAGCTCGTGCTTTGCACTTAGATGCCTGATCATGCAGGTTGTGCTCAGGTTGAGAAGGTTCATGCCTCGCTTCAAGCTCTGATTGCACAGGGTGCAAACCACTCGTGTCCTGTCATCAGCACATTTTCTAAAGAACTTCCACGCTAGAGAACTCCTTTGAGCTGACTTTGGTGCGCTCGTTCCCTTGCTGCGTTGGGCAGTAGCGGGCGTAGTGTCTAGGGCACGGCCGCTCCGCTTCTGCACCCTGCTCCCTCTTCTGCTGTGCTGGTGGCTCTGTGCGACCACCGCCTCTTCCTCCAAACTACTCAGGTCACCTGCATGACGTTCATTCCATGTGGGGTCGAGGACCTCATCGTCCTCCACATCATCTTCCACCCAGTCTTCACCCCTGCCCTCCTTGTCGGTCTCCACAATGCTGAACGCCGCAGCAGTTGGCACCTGCGTTTCGTCATCATCGGAGACGTGCTGCGATGATCCTTGCATGTACTCATCTTGAGAAATAAGTGGTTGGGCATCGCTGCACTCAATCTCTTCCACTTCTGGGGCAGGGCTAGGTGGATGGCCCTGGGAAACCCTGCTGACAGAGTCCTCAAAAAGAATAAGAGACTGCTGTATGGCTTGGGGCTCAGACTGCTGGCCTGATTTGCAAGGGGGTGAGGTGAAAGACGGTTGGACATTGGCTGCAGGTGCCAACTCTGACCTTTCTGCAGTAGACTGGGTGGGAGACAATGTGAAGGAACTGGAGGCACTGTCAGCAGCAAACCAATCTACTATCGCCTCAACTTGTTCTGGCCTCATCACTTCTAGGGGCGTTTGATGCCCTACCAAATACTGATGCAGGTTCTGTCGCCTACTCACACTTGAGGAAGGTGTTTCACTTGTGCGTGTAGCTGGCACAGATCGACCATGTCCTCTCCTTGCAACAGGAGCTCTACCAGCAGCACCACGACCCAGGCCACGGCCCTTATTTGACGGTCTCCTCATATTTCTGTAATTTAAGATCTTGCCCTAGAAAGGTTTTTATTGAATAGCGGAATAGAAAATATGATCCAAAAAAAGTGTATGTATATCACACGTACACAACCACACTAGGCCCCAATTACTATTGTTTGTACCCCTAAAAGGCTAGATGAGGAGTAGGGGGAGTATGGAACAGGCAGCACCCTCAAACCTTCAGAAGTATGAGATGAACCCCAACAACTTGGAAAGGTGGATCTCTCTCACACGTACCGACACAGACTATCCCGCAATTCAATTGATCCTCAAAGGTTTTTATTGAATAGCGGAATAGGAAATATGATCAAAAAAAGTGTATGTATCTCGCACGTACACAACCACACTAGGCCCCAATTACTATTGTTTGTACCCCTAAAAGGCTAGATGAGGAGTAGGGGGGGTATGGAACAGGCAGCACCCTCAAACCTTCAGAAGTATGAGATGAACCCCAACAACTTGGAAAGGTGGATCTCTCTCACACGTACCGACACAGACTATCCCGCAATTCAATTGATCCTCAAAGGTTTTTATTGAATAGCGGAATAGGAAATATGATCAAAAAAAGTGTATGTATCTCGCACGTACACAACCACACTAGGCCCCAATTACTATTGTTTGTACCCCTAAAAGGCTAGATGAGGAGTAGGGGGGGTATGGAACAGGCAGCACCCTCAAACCTTCAGAAGTATGAGATGAACCCCAACAACTTGGAAAGGTGGATCTCTCTCACACGTACCGACACAGACTATCCCGCAATTCAATTGATCCTCAAAGGTTTTTATTGAATAGCGGAATAGGAAATATGATCAAAAAAAGTGTATGTATATCACACGTACACAACCACACTAGGCCCCAATTACTATTGTTTGTACCCCTAAAAGGCTAGATGAGGAGTAGGGGGAGTATGGAACAGGCAGCACCCTCAAACCTTCAGAAGTATGAGATGAACCCCAACAACTTGGAAAGGTGGATCTCTCTCACACGTACCGACACAGACTATCCCGCAATTCAATTGATCCTCAAAGGTTTTTATTGAATAGCGGAATAGGAAATATGATCAAAAAAAGTGTATGTATCTCGCACGTACACAACCACACTAGGCCCCAATTACTATTGTTTGTACCCCTAAAAGGCTAGATGAGGAGTAGGGGGGGTATGGAACAGGCAGCACCCTCAAACCTTCAGAAGTATGAGATGAACCCCAACAACTTGGAAAGGTGGATCTCTCTCACACGTACCGACACAGACTATCCCGCAATTCAATTGATCCTCAAAGGTTTTTATTGAATAGCGGAATAGGAAATATGATCAAAAAAAGTGTATGTATCTCGCACGTACACAACCACACTAGGCCCCAATTACTATTGTTTGTACCCCTAAAAAGCTAGATGAGGAGTAGGGGGGGTATGGAACAGGCAGCACCCTCAAACCTTCAGAAGTATGAGATGAACCCCAACAACTTGGAAAGGTGGATCTCTCTCACACGTACCGACACAGACTATCCCGCAATTCAATTGATCCTCAAAGGTTTTTATTGAATAGCGGAATAGGAAATATGATCAAAAAAAGTGTATGTATCTCGCACGTACACAACCACACTAGGCCCCAATTACTATTGTTTGTACCCCTAAAAGGCTAGATGAGGAGTAGGGGGAGTATGGAACAGGCAGCACCCTCAAACCTTCAGAAGTATGAGATGAACCCCAACAACTTGGAAAGGTGGATCTCTCTCACACGTACCAACACAGACTATCCCCCAATTTAACTGATCCCCAAAGGTTTTTGATTAAATAGCGGAATAGAAAATATGATCCAAAAAAAGTGTATGTATATCACACGTACACAACCACACTAGGCCCCAATTACTATTGTTTGTACCCCTAAAAGGCTAGATGAGGAGTAGGGGGAGTATGGAACAGGCAGCACCCTCAAACCTTCAGAAGTATGAGATGAACCCCAACAACTTGGAAAGGTGGATCTCTCTCACACGTACCGACACAGACTATCCCGCAATTCAATTGATCCTCAAAGGTTTTTATTGAATAGCGGAATAGGAAATATGATCAAAAAAAGTGTATGTATCTCGCACGTACACAACCACACTAGGCCCCAATTACTATTGTTTGTACCCCTAAAAGGCTAGATGAGGAGTAGGGGGAGTATGGAACAGGCAGCACCCTCAAACCTTCAGAAGTATGAGATGAACCCCAACAACTTGGAAAGGTGGATCTCTCTCACACGTACCAACACAGACTATCCCCCAATTTAACTGATCCCCAAAGGTTTTTGATTAAATAGCGGAATAGAAAATATGATCCCAAAAAAGTGTATGTATATCACACGTACACAACCACACTAGGCCCCAATTACTATTGTTTGTACCCCTAAAAGGCTAGGAGTAGGGGGAGTATGGAACAGGCAGCACCCTCAAACCTTCAGAAGTATGAGATGAACCCCAACAACTTGGAAAGGTGGATCTCTCTCACACGTACCAACACAGACTATCCCCCAATTTAACTGATCCCCAGAGGTTTTTGATTAAATAGCGGAATAGAAAATATGATCCCAAAAAAGTGTATGTATATCACACGTACACAACCACACTAGGCCCCAATTACTATTGTTTGTACCCCTAAAAGGCTAGGAGTAGGGGGAGTATGGAACAGGCAGCACCCTCAAACCTTCAGAAGTATGAGATGAACCCCAACAACTTGGAAAGGTGGATCTCTCTCACACGTACCAACACAGACTATCCCCCAATTTAACTGATCCCCAAAGGTTTTTGATTAAATAGCGGAATAGAAAATATGATCCCAAAAAAGTGTATGTATATCACACGTACACAACCACACTAGGCCCCAATTACTATTGTTTGTACCCCTAAAAGGCTAGGAGTAGGGGGAGTATGGAACAGGCAGCACCCTCAAACCTTCAGAAGTATGAGATGAACCCCAACAACTTGGAAAGGTGGATCTCTCTCACACGTACCAACACAGACTATCCCCCAATTTAACTGATCCCCAAAGGTTTTTGATTAAATAGCGGAATAGAAAATATGATCCAAAAAAAGTGTATGTATATCACACGTACACAACCACACTAGGCCCCAATTACTATTGTTTGTACCCCTAAAAGGCTAGGAGTAGGGGGAGTATGGAACAGGCAGCACCCTCAAACCTTCAGAAGTATGAGATGAACCCCAACAACTTGGAAAGGTGGATCTCTCTCACACGTACCAACACAGACTATCCCCCAATTTAACTGATCCCCAAAGGTTCTTGATTAAATAGCGGAATAGAAAATATGATCCCAAAAAAGTGTATGTATATCACACGTACACAACCACACTAGGCCCCAATTACTATTGTTTGTACCCCTAAAAGGCTAGGAGTAGGGGGAGTATGGAACAGGCAGCACCCTCAAACCTTCAGAAGTATGAGATGAACCCCAACAACTTGGAAAGGTGGATCTCTCTCACACGTACCAACACAGACTATCCCCCAATTTAACTGATCCCCAAAGGTTTTTGATTAAATAGCGGAATAGAAAATATGATCCCAAAAAAGTGTATGTATATCACACGTACACAACCACACTAGGCCCCAATTACTATTGTTTGTACCCCTAAAAGGCTAGGAGTAGGGGGAGTATGGAACAGGCAGCACCCTCAAACCTTCAGAAGTATGAGATGAACCCCAACAACTTGGAAAGGTGGATCTCTCTCACACGTACCAACACAGACTATCCCCCAATTTAACTGATCCCCAAAGGTTTTTGATTAAATAGCGGAATAGAAAATATGATCCAAAAAAAGTGTATGTATATCACACGTACACAACCACACTAGGCCCCAATTACTATTGTTTGTACCCCTAAAAGGCTAGATGAGGAGTAGGGGGAGTATGGAACAGGCAGCACCCTCAAACCTTCAGAAGTATGAGATGAACCCCAACAACTTGGAAAGGTGGATCTCTCTCACACGTACCGACACAGACTATCCCGCAATTCAATTGATCCTCAAAGGTTTTTATTGAATAGCGGAATAGGAAATATGATCAAAAAAAGTGTATGTATCTCGCACGTACACAACCACACTAGGCCCCAATTACTATTGTTTGTACCCCTAAAAGGCTAGATGAGGAGTAGGGGGGGTATGGAACAGGCAGCACCCTCAAACCTTCAGAAGTATGAGATGAACCCCAACAACTTGGAAAGGTGGATCTCTCTCACACGTACCGACACAGACTATCCCGCAATTCAATTGATCCTCAAAGGTTTTTATTGAATAGCGGAATAGGAAATATGATCAAAAAAAGTGTATGTATCTCGCACGTACACAACCACACTAGGCCCCAATTACTATTGTTTGTACCCCTAAAAGGCTAGATGAGGAGTAGGGGGAGTATGGAACAGGCAGCACCCTCAAACCTTCAGAAGTATGAGATGAACCCCAACAACTTGGAAAGGTGGATCTCTCTCACACGTACCAACACAGACTATCCCCCAATTTAACTGATCCCCAAAGGTTTTTGATTAAATAGCGGAATAGAAAATATGATCCAAAAAAAGTGTATGTATATCACACGTACACAACCACACTAGGCCCCAATTACTATTGTTTGTACCCCTAAAAGGCTAGATGAGGAGTAGGGGGAGTATGGAACAAGCAGCACCCTCAAACCTTCAGAAGTATGAGATGAACCCCAACAACTTGGAAAGGTGGATCTCTCTCACACGTACCGACACAGACTATCCCGCAATTCAATTGATCCTCAAAGGTTTTTATTGAATAGCGGAATAGGAAATATGATCAAAAAAAGTGTATGTATCTCGCACGTACACAACCACACTAGGCCCCAATTACTATTGTTTGTACCCCTAAAAGGCTAGATGAGGAGTAGGGGGAGTATGGAACAGGCAGCACCCTCAAACCTTCAGAAGTATGAGATGAACCCCAACAACTTGGAAAGGTGGATCTCTCTCACACGTACCAACACAGACTATCCCCCAATTTAACTGATCCCCAAAGGTTTTTGATTAAATAGCGGAATAGAAAATATGATCCCAAAAAAGTGTATGTATATCACACGTACACAACCACACTAGGCCCCAATTACTATTGTTTGCACCCCTAAAAGGCTAGGAGTAGGGGGAGTATGGAACAGGCAGCACCCTCAAACCTTCAGAAGTATGAGATGAACCCCAACAACTTGGAAAGGTGGATCTCTCTCACACGTACCAACACAGACTATCCCCCAATTTAACTGATCCCCAGAGGTTTTTGATTAAATAGCGGAATAGAAAATATGATCCCAAAAAAGTGTATGTATATCACACGTACACAACCACACTAGGCCCCAATTACTATTGTTTGTACCCCTAAAAGGCTAGGAGTAGGGGGAGTATGGAACAGGCAGCACCCTCAAACCTTCAGAAGTATGAGATGAACCCCAACAACTTGGAAAGGTGGATCTCTCTCACACGTACCAACACAGACTATCCCCCAATTTAACTGATCCCCAAAGGTTTTTGATTAAATAGCGGAATAGAAAATATGATCCCAAAAAAGTGTATGTATATCACACGTACACAACCACACTAGGCCCCAATTACTATTGTTTGTACCCCTAAAAGGCTAGGAGTAGGGGGAGTATGGAACAGGCAGCACCCTCAAACCTTCAGAAGTATGAGATGAACCCCAACAACCTGGAAAGGTGGATCTCTCTCACACGTACCAACACAGACTATCCCCCAATTTAACTGATCCCCAAAGGTTTTTGATTAAATAGCGGAATAGAAAATATGATCCAAAAAAAGTGTATGTATATCACACGTACACAACCACACTAGGCCCCAATTACTATTGTTTGTACCCCTAAAAGGCTAGGAGTAGGGGGAGTATGGAACAGGCAGCACCCTCAAACCTTCAGAAGTATGAGATGAACCCCAACAACTTGGAAAGGTGGATCTCTCTCACACGTACCAACACAGACTATCCCCCAATTTAACTGATCCCCAAAGGTTTTTGATTAAATAGCGGAATAGAAAATATGATCCCAAAAAAGTGTATGTATATCACACGTACACAACCACACTAGGCCCCAATTACTATTGTTTGTACCCCTAAAAGGCTAGGAGTAGGGGGAGTATGGAACAGGCAGCACCCTCAAACCTTCAGAAGTATGAGATGAACCCCAACAACTTGGAAAGGTGGATCTCTCTCACACGTACCAACACAGACTATCCCCCAATTTAACTGATCCCCAAAGGTTTTTGATTAAATAGCGGAATAGAAAATATGATCCCAAAAAAGTGTATGTATATCACACGTACACAACCACACTAGGCCCCAATTACTATTGTTTGTACCCCTAAAAGGCTAGGAGTAGGGGGAGTATGGAACAGGCAGCACCCTCAAACCTTCAGAAGTATGAGATGAACCCCAACAACTTGGAAAGGTGGATCTCTCTCACACGTACCAACACAGACTATCCCCCAATTTAACTGATCCCCAAAGGTTTTTGATTAAATAGCGGAATAGAAAATATGATCCCAAAAAAGTGTATGTATATCACACGTACACAACCACACTAGGCCCCAATTACTATTGTTTGTACCCCTAAAAGGCTAGATGAGGAGTAGGGGGAGTATGGAACAGGCAGCACCCTCAAACCTTCAGAAGTATGAGATTGTGTTCACTGTACCCCACAAAGATTGAGTTCACTGCACCCCACAATGATTGTGTTCACTGCACCCCACAAAGATTGTGTTCACTGCACCTCACAAAGATTGTGTTCACTGTACCCCCCAAAGATTGTGTTCACTGCACCCCACAAAGATTCTGTTCACTGTACCCCACAAAGATTGTGTTCACTGCACCCCAAAAAGATTGTGTTCACTGCACCCCAAAAAGGATGTTGTTCACTGCACCCCAAAAAGGATGTTGTTCACTCCACCCCAAAAAGATTGTGTTCACTGCACCCCACAAAGATTGTGTTCACTGCACCCCAAAAAGATTGTGTTCACTGCACCCCAAAAATGATTTTGTTCACTGCACCCCAAAAAGGATTTTGTTCACTGCACCCCAAAAAGGATGTTGTTCACTCCACCCCAAAAAGATTGTGTTCACTGCACCCCAAAAAGATTGTGTTCACTGCACCCCACAAAGGATTTTGTTCACTGCACCCCAAAAAGATTGTGTTCACTGCACCCCAAAAAGGATGTTGTTCACTGCACCCCAAAAAGGATTTTGTTCACTGCACCCCAAAAAGATTGTGTTCACTGCACCCCACAAAGGATTTTGTTCACTGCACCCCACAAAGATTGTGTTCACTGCACACCAAAAAGGATTGTGTTCACTGCACCCCAAAAAGATTTTGTTCACTGCACCCCAAAAAGATTGTGTTCACTGCAGCCCAAAAAGATTGTGTTCACTGCAGCCCAAAAAGATTGTGTTCACTGCAGCCCAAAAAGATTGTGTTCACTGCAGCCCAAAAAGATTGTGTTCACTGCAGCTCACACACAGAAAAATGGATGTGGATCACTGACACCTGCCTATCTCCAATCCCACACCACACAGCAATATCGATTGTAGTTTGTAGAACACAGTTTCCCTAAAATTCAGCAGACTCTGTCCCTAACAGGATTGAGAAGAGATCGTAGATCAGGATTGAGTGCAGACCCCACCCCCCACACAGCAATATCGATTGTAGTTTGTAGAAGACACTGACCCTATAATTCAGCAGACTCTATCCCTAAAATGCCTACAACTCGCCCTGCCTAAACACTCCGACCTGTCCCTCAATTCTATCCGGACACAAATGTTTTTTTCCTGCCTATCTTTCCCTAATCAGCAGCCAGCACGTTGATGTGTGCTCTGTCCCTGAATCTAAGCAGTATAATGACGCCGCTGCGGCTGCCTCGAACTTATAAAGACTTGGTCACATGCTTCAGACGGCCAATCACAGCTACTGAGACATTTGCAGGCATGGCTGGGATGGCTTAAGGCACACCAGTTAAACGATTGTTGATTGGCTGTTGAAAGCCCGCCATGAAAAGAGCGCCAAAGCATGCAAAACCCGGAAATAAAACGACCGAACACGGATTTTTACCCGAACATACAGTAAAGTGTCCGTGTCCGTGTTCGGGTACAAAAAATCCAATTATTCGGTACGAACACGAATAATACAGTCCGTGTTCGCTCAACACTATCCACAAGCGATTCAGAAAAATGATTTCTGGGAAAAAATAATCCAGAAGGGTGAAAGGGTAAACAAATTGACAATGGCCTGGTCCAAATGTATAATCAGCGCTCTTTGACTATGGAATGCGCTGTCTATATGGATATCATCAACAGGCAGTGTAACGTGCACTTGATGAAGGGAGTATATTAAAAAAAACGAATAAACAAAAGGGTACACATAAGGCATACATAGGGGAAACATAATGCATAAACATGAGATAACCAAAATACAATATATGTTCTTCCTATATCATAAAAATAATTTGTATAATTAAATTTTTTTTGCCATTAATGTAAATGTTTGGATGTTTACTATCTGATGTACATCAGCAAAGAAAATGTAGCAATGATTTGATTGAGCTTTACAGACTTCTGTCAAAATTCCATATTTATGCAGTCACCACAGACCCACCATCAGATGTTCATGTGAGTCGAGTCGGTGACTTGGAGGATCAACTGAGTGTTCGATGGAGCTCCCCTCCTGCTTTAAAGGACTTTCTGTTTCAAGCTAAATACCAGATTCGATACAGAGTAGAAGATAGTTCTGAATGGAAGGTGAGAAGACCTTGCTGCGTGGCTATGCATTAGAGCAATGAGTTATGCCATTTTATATTTGTAGTGTATATACTGTAAGATATGCAATCCCTGTCCCTTTCACTGATTTATACTTTTGCTGTTTTTTTTTTTTTTTTCAATCATATAGAATTTGATGGTACTTTACAGCAGATCTCAGACGTGGAATCCATAGTTTACAAAGCACATTCTTATTGCACTATAAACATTGCAGATCCAGCAGCTATCGAACATTCTTTGTCTCTTCCGGTTCCCCTCTTTCTTCCTGGAGCCCTGAGTTCCCCTGCTGGCCAAAGGATTACAATCCTCTGTTAGCATCCAGTAATGCTTCTGTTGACGTAGGATCTCCTTGAGCTCCACCCCCTTCACTCTACTGGCTGTCAGCTCATCAGCTGACTTTATGCTCCAGTGTCTATCTGTGAGGGGGCTTTATTCACCATAGAGGCTCTGCCTCTTGTGTTTCTCCAGGAAAGGCAGAGCATCATGCGATGTGCCGGAAGACGTAATTGGGGATCGATTCGGCCGACTGTCAGCATCGATGCATAATCGTAAACATCTGAATCACGATGCATCGACGTAGCGATTATTTTCAACACCCCTATGGCCTACCTATTCACCAAAAAAGCATCAAAAAGTAAGAAGAACACAGAGACAGTTTTTGACAAATCCTTTATTAAAGCGGTTGTATACTCTTGCTTTTTAACTTTTACCTACAGGTAAAATTAATATCTCCTATACCTGCACAGTTTAGGAGATATTCGCCCTGCATGCAGCCGCTGACACCAGCAGCGCATGCGCTCTTAAGGTCCGGCGCATGCATGGGAGTAACGTCATCGTGACTCCCAGTGCCGGAACCACCGAACCCAAAATAGATGCAGAGGGAACATGACAGCTCCCTCAGCGGTGTCTGGGTGACCGTGTCAGGGCTTTTTTCTAAGGTAAGTATTTTATAATGAGCTAGTATGCGATGCATACTAGCTCATTACGCCTTTGTCCTGCAGGGTTTGTTTGTTTGTTTTTTGTGAGGATACAACCACTTTAAAAATAAAAAAACAGTGTCCCCCAATGTAAATCCATTGTCAATCATGCTGCCGACCACCCATAAAAAAAAAAAGGTAAGGGCGGGGCCACCTGGTGACATCACCTGGTGGCAACTCCCCCTCGTGACGCCATGGACCGGTTAATAAAGGATTTTTCAAAAAATGCCTCTGGGTTTTCTCGGATTCCAATAAGCTGCCTCATTCCGATAGACCCCCACAATCACCAGCCCTTGTCCCCATTAAGGGCATGTGGCCTAATATGGTTCAGGAGGGGGGGCCCTCACTCGCCCCCCCCTTTCTTTACCTGCTGGGCTCATGTTCAGATAAGGGTCTGGTACGGATTGTGGCAGGAGACCCCACACCGTTTGTTTTTTTTATTTTGGCATGGGAGGGGCCCAAGGGGCCTGGTATTAAATGAGGAGGGGATCCCATGCTGTTTTTTTCTCATGCTTTTTAATTGTCAACATTTTTTTCATAAACAGCTGTTAGCGGGGAAGCCCACTGACAGCTGATGAGTTATCGGTTGTCAAGGACGTGGTGGCCGGCTTCCCAGTCCGCTGCTTAGCAACCAGCTATTTGTCAAAAAACTGCATGTGATACTGCCAGCAAAACCCTGGTGGTAATTATTGCATGCTTTTTTACTCTCTAGTCTGTTTGTGAATTGGACTTAAGAGCTTTTTATGCGATATTTACTGGCACAATTTTTTTTCTGGTAAATACCGCATAACATTTTTTTTATTCATTTTTTTGTGAATTGGACTTAATTTACCAAATGCAATAATTTATGCAAATGAGTAACAGGATACCCTTATCACATGTAGTAAAGCTAAGTGAATTGAACAGTAAAGCCATCTTCACCAGATGATACAGTCACTTTAGCCATATATGTTACTCACTCAAGGTGTTCCTTCCTTTCACACAAAGGAGATCCTCCGTAGGCTCAGGGGCCCCTCCAAAGCAAGCCATAGACCTGCAGTTGAAGGTCAGGAGTGACAAAGTCTCTGTCAGCTCGTAAGTGTCCTCTCTTTTCAGCCTGGAAGTTCAACCCTACAGAAGGGCTCTCAAATGTAGCTCCAGCACAGCAATAGATCTCTGCACGTCAGGGTGTCCTGTTTCCATTCCTTAAGTGCACAGGGTCCCACCCACAGCTGGCATATAAAGAGGCACTATCCCAACCCATTACAACAGATAAAGAAGCACTAACAGCTGTCAAAAAAATATATGAGGATATTAGACTTAAAATTCATATTTAAAGCTGTTCTGAGATGCTGCAAATGTTTGCTATGGGGAACACATTGAAATGAGCAAATCCTCCATAGGAAACAGCAAATGCAGTGAATGCACATTATAAGAGCATAAAAACCTGACAATCAAATGTGATGTTATAGTTGTACATTTGTATGCAGTTGTTTGCTTGTTCAGACCCAGATATTTATCAGCTGAAAACTGTGAATGTAGTCTGATCTGCTAGGCAACTTGTAACTTTTTTAAATCACTGTATATACACATATTGCCTGGAAACTGATTAGTTGTTTTGCATTTATACTTTTCAGGTGGTAGATGATGTAGGCAACCAGACTTCCTGTCGTCTTGCTGGATTAAAACCAGGAACTGTGTACTTTGTCCAGGTTCGGTGTAACCCGTTTGGGATATATGGATCTAAGAAGGCAGGCATCTGGAGTGACTGGAGCAATCCAACTGCTGCATCTACTCCAAGAAGTGGTTAGTGTTCTGCTGATGGTTACCTCATGCTTCTAAACATTAAATGTGACATATACACAGATGGATTTATTTAAAGGATGAAACTGTAGTTATAGAACAATTAAACTGTGTGGTATTAAAGTGGAGTTCCGGGCACAAAAACAATATTTTTTTTTTTTGTGCCCCTCCGCTAGTTCGACATTACCTGAAAAGGAATTGGATAGTTATTTTTTTTTTTTTTGTTTACTCACCTTTTAATTGAAGATCGTAAATACTCACCTCCGAGTACTTCCTCCCTCGGCGCCGTGGATCACCCCGTCACTTCCTGTCTCGCTATGATTCCTGGGAGCTGAACGTCATCGCTCCCAGGAATCAATGCGACGGCACCGGCCCCGCTCGTCACTCCCGGGCGACGCACCAGAAGTGAGGAGAGGGGCCGGTGCAGGCGCATTCTGGGACAAGAAGACGCGGAAGAAGACACAGAAGAGGACCGCGCCGGCTTCAGCTGCCCACAAGAGAGATGGAAACGCTGTGGAAGAAATTTTATAAGTAAGTATTTCTTCTAAAAGGTAAGTGCGAACCGGGACAGATCAGAGGCTAGCCATTGTGGAATGTGCTAGCCCTGACTGTCCCGGGGGTATGTTTATTAAAAAATGACTTCTGTGTCCGGAACTCCGCTTTAAGGTCTTTTATTGTAAGGGTACTAGTATTTTTTTTTTTCTCCATGTGTTGACTTACGTAGCTAGCTTTCCACTAGTTTTAGTGCTGAAATACACTTACATTTATACAAGTCTTTGGGTTGCATTGCACCACAATGTACCTGGCAGTCTATAAGTGCACATGATCACACCTATCAGATTTCTAGAACTGTGCTTTTGCAGCATTGTGGTCAGTGAATATAATATTCAATTTTGCCTGCTGGGTCTAAGTTCTGCTTGTGTGGAAAAGAAATTTCAACACTGCACAGATGTTTACTCTTGCAGTTAATGTTTTTTAGAAAGTGGCATTAATACACTAGTAGAAGCTCCAGACATGTCTCTTAGAATTGGCTTTAAATTAACCTATGCTGACCGACAGAACAATTTATTACAGTAGTTTTAAACATAGAAGGAACTCATCAGAACACTCAAAACCTATTTAAAGGATAGTTTCAGACTTACACTACTTGTTGGCCAGGCCTTTTTCTGACACCTTTTTCTGACAACATCTGTATTTTCTGCAAGAAATTGACTTAGAACCCCCAAACATTATATTTTGTTTTAGCAAAATTTATAACCTAGAGAATAAAATGGTGGTTGTTGCAATTTTTTTTATGTCACACGATTTTTCAAACTGAATTTTTTTGGAAAAATACACTTTAATGAATTAAAAAAAAAATAAAACATAATATATACCCCTATTGTGTTGTATAATATGAAAGATGATGTCATGCCGAGTAAATAGATACCTAACATGTCCTGCTTTAAAATTGCGCGTGCTTGTGGAATGGCAGCAAACTACTGTACTTAAAAATCTCTATAGGAGACACTTTAAACATTTCTACAGGTTACCAGTTTAGAGTTACAGAGGAGGTCTAGTGCTAGAGTTATTGCGCTCACTCAGACATTCACAGTGATATCTTACATAAGTTGTGCAAACACTTTTTACATGTGTGGGCATGCCCTACGTATGCATTCACCACTGCACGCGAGCACGCAGAGACAGAGGTACTTAAAATATATATTTTTTTAAATGTAGTTATTAATTTTTTAATTTTACACTGTCCCTTTAAAAAAAAAATGTATTACTTTTATTGCTATTGCAAGGAATGTAAGCATTCTTTGCAATAACAAAACAGCATGACAGGTCCTCTTTATGGAGATATCTGGGGTCTAAAAGACCCCAAATCTCTCCTCTACCTTTAAAAGGAAAAGATCACAAAAAAAATGTTTTAAGCTCTTACTTTAAAAAAAAAAATGGTTTTGTGTACATGTGGCCCAAACCGGAAGTGACGTCACAATGATGAGAGGAGGCCATCTTTCCTTCGCTCATCCAGTGTCGGATCAGTTTTCAGGCTTCCCAATCTGCCAGGTAAGCCCAAAAACTACCAGAAAGAGACCAAGGGAGGAAACCTCCCACTGCTTCTAAAAGTGACCCAACAGCGAATCCACCACTCTGGAAAGACCGGGACTGAGGGAAAAAAATTATACGGGGTTATGGCATCTAGCTGCAGCCATAACCCTGGTATTTAACATCAAAGTAATTACGTATCTTCCCATTTAGGCGGTTGGCAAGTGGTTAAGGTGTAACCAGTAACATGTTGCTATGCACCAGCTCCCTGCACCTTCCCAGCCCTCCTGTGACAGTGGGCAGGGGTTCCTCTCCCCAGCAGCCACCGTCACATCTTGGTAAGGCTGTGTGGGGCTCCACCATCTCTTTCATTCACCTGTATGTGAAGAAGCTACAAGTCCTGCCTTCCACCGCAACAGACGGCTTGCAGTTCTAGACTATGAGCACACTAATCAGTGCCCTAGTAGTCTATTGACACTTCCTGCAGGTCAGTAACTGTAAGAAGTGTCTACAGGAGCCTGACATTACACATTACACCCGTCATCCACTGATCTTGGGTACAATGCTTTTCAGGCTTCCCTGTAAAAAAAAATAATTAAATGCACATTTATTTTACCTCCAAAACGTGCATGTATTATTATTATTTTTTTTTTTTTTTTACAAAGGCGCACTCATCTATTGTTACTGCCACCCAGCTTTATCAGGTCTCTTTTAAAGGAAAGATGGAGAGATTTAAATTCACACACAATGATGTATAACAACAAAGCATTACATTCTAAAGAAAGTTGGCCTACCCTTATTCAACACAGAACAGGAACTCTCTCAGTTACAACCACTGGCTTCCTACATAAATTGTTACTACTTAGTACTGTACTTCCTCACATTTTTTGGGTGAATACTTCTCTACTCAGTCTAGACCTATAGAGATGACAGCACCTAAGCTGACTATAAGAATAAAATGCAGTCACTTTAGGTTCAGATGAGCACCCAAAACCTGATTAACACTGTGATGTTTAAAAAGACAAATTCTGACATGCCTAGACATTTTCTGGTTTATTTTTTTAAATGGTCTGCCCCTTCTTTACTCCACACTTGTGGCAATGGACAAGATGAGGTGGGGGTTTCCTATCTGAGGGTTAAACCAGGAACTCTTTCTTATTTTTTTAAGATTTTGATCTAAAAAGTTTTTTTGGACCTTTTATAGGTGTAAAAATAAAAACAACACATACAATAGGTACAAAACATGAGCAATGATCAATCACAATTAGAAAATGTATTATGTAGTTGCAAGGTCAGTTGCATAACAGAGGACTCTTCAGCAAAAACAACCACCGCTTTTTTGTTTACATGACCATCTACCCACATTTTCAATCTACCTGGCCATAATTATAAATGCCGTTTCATTGGCTTGTAAAACTATACACTATGGGTTATCACTACATCTGGCCTTTCCAGCTACTGTATTCAACCATACTGCATATTGATAAAAGAAGATTGATGGGAAGTGACTTGGGCACCACATCCCCAATTTGATAAACATAGAAATAACATTATAACATACCATTACAAGTAATGAGATTATATAGGTGTCAACCAAATAGAACACATAGTAAAATATACTTTATTACAATATGTATCAATCATTAAAAATACTGTAAAAATGAATGATTTTAGAGTACATTGATGTTTGTAACAAATCCCTTGCACGTACTATAGGTCTGTGACATAACCTTTGATGTCAAATTTATTTATTGAAATTTGCGACAACCTTTTCTGTGACGAAAGAAAGACCTATTGCAGTTAAAAAAAATGGTGTCAGCCCGTGGGAAGGGGCAACAATACTTGTGTGAGAAACTGTAGCTCATCTTTCCATATCTTACAAGTCACTCCCACTTCTGTGTACCATGAAAATTGACAGCTAATAGAAGATATCAGTCTTTTGGTTGTCTTGAATCTGCTTGGTTCATCCAATAATGATACATTGCCAATTGGATGGAATTCAGATAATGACAAAATTGGGCCTGCACTGCATGTTTACACTATAAATATTGGTCATTTTTTTTTCAATGTAGCAGTATTGAAGAGTGTTAGAGAACCTTGGTATTTAGGACACCCAGGATGCTGGAGATCCAATTGTGTGGGAAGACACCTCTAGGTGCCTGTATTTTTATTCAAATGCGTTTAGCACATCTTAAAAATAAATGGCTTATTATGTCTCAGATAGATAGATGGATGGATAGATAAATAGATAGATGTAAAATGGTTTATGTAAAAGGTGTTAGGATCAATAAACATATTTCCTTAATTTGCAGTAATTATTGTTGTTGTTATTATTTTTATTATTATTGAAATCATTATGCACTACATTTATTTAAGGTTGAGGTGGGTATGCTCTTATGCCACTAGTTTTGCTTGTTTATTCTGAAGGATCAGTAAAGTTTCCCACTCCTTTTGAGACTAGCATCTATAAATGATTAGAGAGATAGATAGATAGATAGATAGATAGATAGATAGATAGATAGATAGATAGATAGATAGATAGATAGATAGATAGATAGATAGACAGACAGACAGACAGACAGACAGACAGACAGACAGACAGACAGACAGACAGACAGACAGACAGACAGACAGACAGACAGACAGACAGACAGACAGACAGACAGACAGACAGACAGACAGACAGACAGACAGACAGACAGATAGATAGATAGATAGATAGATATGCTGCTTCCTTTAATTTAATGTGTATGAAGGAATTTACTGGTTTCTTTTAAAAGGTTATCTACTCTTGTTAATGTTATTCCCATTTAAATTGTTCCGCACATGTTTTTTCCGCCTGTGAAATAACCATTTAACTGCATTTTAACATAGCTTTCAGGGAAAGCATTTGAATAATTTACAGGAATTGTGGCTATAGGCTATTATTCCAGACCATTTGTTGCTGGTGTTCACTTCCTATAAAAAGCAAGGCCAGTCTTTGTTTTACTTAGAGAACAAGAGATCTTATTTTGTAGGCAATCAATTTTGTAGGCAATCTCTTTTCAGTAAACCAGTCAGAAAAATATGAAAAATATTATTGTACAACTAAATAATTTCAATGCGGTATGTTCTGCAGGCTTGCAACAATGTCTATTATATTCATATTATGTTCCTGACATATCATTTCTTCCTAAGCAGACAGTCTTCATGGCATATGGTAGATATTTTTTTGAAATGTTGTTTTCTTATAAGTATAAAATGGGACAAAATGTGAGAGCTCACATTACTGATTTGTGTTTAATGGTGTATGCTCCACCAGGTTTGTTGCCTTATACCTTAACCACTTGAAGACCAGGCCTTTTCTGACTTTTCTTTACAAGTAAAAATTTGTACTTTTTTACTAGAGAATTACTTCTAACCCCCAAACAATATGTATATGTATGTATATATATATATATAAATATATATATATATATATATATATATATATATATATATATATATGTATGTATATATATATATATATATATATATATATATATATATATATATAATTTTATTTATTTATTTTTAGCAGAGACCATAGGTAATAAAATAGCGATTGTTGCAATTTTTTATGTCACACAGTTTTTGCACAGCGTTTTTTCAAACGTAATTTATTTTTTGAAAAATACACTTTAATCAATTTTAATGCAAGACACAATATACAACCCAATGTTTTGGTAAAATATAAGATAATGTTACGCTGAGTACATAGATACCTAACATGTTGCGCAATAAAATTGTGCACACTCGTGGAATGGTGACAAACTAGAATACCTAAAAAGGGTTACCAGTTTACAAGTTACAAGGAGGTCTACAGCTAGAATTATTGCTCTTGCTGTTATGTTTGTGACAATACCTCACATGTGTGGAGCGAACACCATTTACATATTATTTATTTTATTTAAAAAAACATTTTCTACACTGTCCCTTTAACTTTTTTTTATCACTTTTATTGCTTTCCCAAGAAATGTAAATATCCCAAGTTATAGCATCAAAGCATGACAGATCCTCTTTATGGAGACATCCCGGGTCTTTAAGACCCCAGATCTCTCCTCTACCCTTAAAAAGCATGAGTACAAGAGAAAAAAAAAAAACATTGAGCTCACGCTTTAAAAAAAAAAAAAAGGCTCTGTTTACATTTGCCCTAAACGGAAGTGATGAAATGCTCATTGCTTCCAGTCTCCTAGACCATAGAGATGATCGGAGATGTTATGGGTCCCTAATAAGCTTTATGTAAGGTTATGCACTTGGGTACTAAAAACATGAATGTAACTTATTCTAGGAGTAGAACAGCTGGGGGAATCAATAGTAGGGAAGGTACTGAGTGTTCTGGTAGATCATAGACGTAATATGAGCATAAAATGCCAAGCTGCAGTTTCTAAAGCAAGCAAAAATACTTTCTTGCTTTAAAAGTGGTATAGACACCAGAGAGAGGGAGGGAGAGAGAGAGAGAGAGAGAGAGAGAGAGAGAGAGAGAGAGAGAGAGAGAGAGAGAGAGAGAGAGAAAAAGAGCCATCATTTTGTCCCTGTACAAATCATTAGTAAGACCTCATCTGGAATATGCAGTTTAGTTTTGGGGACCAGTTCTCAAATGAATATCGGGTAATTGGAGAAAGTGCAGAGAAGGGCAACCAATCTAATTAGAGACATGGAGGAGCTCAGCTATGAGAAAAGATTAGAGGAACTGAATGTTTTTGTCTCTTGAAAAGAGGAGATCAAGGGGGGATATGATAAACATGGATAAATACATAAGTGGTCCATATAGTGAACTTGGTGTTGAGATATACACTTTCAGGTCATTACAGAGGATAAGGGCCACTTTTTATGTCTGGAGGAAAAGAGATTTAACCTTCACATATAGAAAGGCTTCATCAGAGTAAGAGCTGTGAAAATGTGGAATAGACTCCCTCAAGAACTTGTTCTAGGCAGTTCAGTAGATTGCTTTTAACAAGGAGCTGAATGCATTTCTAAATTAGAGTAGTCATGTAGGGAACATCTGATTGCCTCATGGGGCAAAGTTTTCCCCCACTGGGGTAAATTGGATCATGCTTTATTTTTATTTTTTTTCCTTCCTCTGGATTAACTGTGGGTATACAGTATATTGTGTAAATAGAGGTTTTCTATTTGTGTGTGTGCTTTTGTATTGGTTGATAAGGGGTCAATACATTCCAGAGAGCCCTTAACCTTCTCTAAAAGTACACTAAAAGGCTGTACACATGGGCTGCATATCGGGCGGCATCGGCTTGTTCAATAGAAACCGGCCGAGATTCGGCCCGTGTGTATGGCAGCCGGTCCGACAGAAGCCAGCCAGCTTTTGTCAAAGGGTCATGGCTAAAAAAGATCTGCTGATCAGCCAATGGCTGAGAGCACTGACTGGTGTATTCTGGCGGGGGTGCCGCCCCCCTATCAGAAGACAATAGCTCAGCAGGGGAGATTGCTATTCGAACATTGCAAAGTTAGTACAGTAAGCTCCTCCCGAGCTCTTCAGTTTTTTTTTTCATTCAGCCCGCTGGGTTGAATGGAAAAAAAAAACTAATAGTGTGTGCTAGGCTTAATCGTTGTGGTGGATGTTGTTGGAAGTTGAATGGTTGTATGTTAAGGACTATTTTTGTCTTATGGCTTCACTATTGTAATTTTTGTTTTTCATAAGTTCTTTTGAGCACTAAATCACAGATGTTTCCACTTGTAGTTGATGAGTGTATGACACAGTCACTTTATGGTTGATTTAGGCTCCTTCAACACGGGTGGTGCACCCGACAGAGGCCGTTTTGCTCAGCGAGGATCGCTCCGCCGATCCCCGCTAAGCAGGAGGATGACAGCTCCGTCTCCGCTCTGTGTGCAGAGACAGAGCTGTCAGAGCCCAGCTCTCCCCTATGGGAGATCGGATGATAACGGACCGCCTGTCCATTTTCATCCGATCTTATCTGATCCAATCCTCCAGACAGATGGAAAATAGGGTTTCCATCCGTCCGGATTTCACGGACAGGATCAGATCGGATAGCAGCGGGTGTCAGCGGAGATATCTCCGCTGACATCTGCCGCTCCATAAGGCTGCATGGAGCATCCCATTCGGTCCGCCTGAAAAACTTACAGGTGGACTGGATCGGAAAGCCCGTGTGAAAGGGGCCTTACTAAAACTTGAGAGTGAAAATTGGTGCAGCTCTGCATAGAAACCAAGCAGCTTCCAGATTTTTTTTCAAAGATTAATTGAACAATCTGAAGTTAGAGCTGATTGTCTACGATGCACGATGCACAGCTGCACCAGATTTTGGACTCTCCAGTTTTAGTAAATCAACCCCTTTATGCCTGATTGAGCTTTTAGGCTAGTGCTGATATATGTGTGTGTTTTTTTAAATAACACTGGGGTGTACATTTTTTTAGCAGCCAACTAAAATTTTTAACACCCATGTGCACTTAAAGCCGGAGTTCCGGCCTCAAAATCGACTTTGGGCCATCCGCTTGCTGAGTGTCACCTGAAAAACAAATGGATAATTACGATTTTTTTTTTGTTTACTTACCTTGTTATTGAAGAAAATATACTCACATTTCTTCCACTTCCTCCCTCTGTGGCTGCGGCCCACGCATCACTTCCTCCTTGCATTGATTCCTGGGAGCTGAACCTCATCGCTCCCAGAAATCAATGCGCCTGCACCGGCCCCGCTCGTCAGTTCCGGTGCGGGCGCGTCATTCCCTGCTAAACAGCTTCTGGGCAGGGATGACGCGCCGCACCGGAAGTGACGAGCGGGGCTGGTGCAGGCGCATTCTGGGAGAAGAGGACGCAGAAGAGGATGCGCTGGCTTCAGCTGCCCACATCCGAGATGGCAGCACTGGAGAAGAAATTTTCAAGGCAAGTATTTCTTCTAAAAGGTAAGTGCGACCCGGGGCAGTTCAGAGGCTATGCATTGTGGAATGTACTAGCCCTGACTGTCCGGGGGGTATTTCTATCTAAATTTCACCCCCGAGGCCGGAACTCCACTTTTACCTAACTAATACTAAGCATTAGGGGCTTATTTATTATACCTATTTTACATTACTATGCTTTTTTTTTTTTTAAAACATTCAATCAGATTTGGGAACATTTCTAATTTCAAATGTTTAAATTTGATTGTATGTAAACTCAAGCCAGTGTAAAATGAATTTGTTAGTAAACCAGCCTCTAATGTTTAGTTTCAGTATTGTCTTTTCCTAAGTTCTGTCCCATGTCTAACTGCATAGCTTGTAGCCTGGCAAAGTTTTTTATGATAATAACACGGACACACTCTTATAGTATACCATTACCTTCTGAACTGTCAAGAGCTGACAATATTTGGAGCAGATAGAATTTTGCCTGAGTTGGCTGAACACTTAATAGTCTACAGACTGCTCTTTATTCTAGTCAAGAATGTCTTAACTATGCTTCGACACCTGGTGTTCTTGCGAAAAAGCCAGTTTTCAAAATTATTTCCCAGTGGGGAAATACCTCTTGTTTTTTATACCTTATCAGCTGCCAGCAGATTTCAACAGTTCTCTGTTCCTTAATTATTAACCTATCTCCATGTTATTATTTTCCGGTTTTTATAATCCTGGATATAAACAGGATTTGAAGAAAACAGCTTTGCTAACTCCCATGACAAGTTATTTAAAACATATACGCATATATAGTTGTGCCTCAAATCTGAGTTGATGAAACAGTTATAAAAACATTATTTTGAACAGTAATACAGCAGATAGATATATTTTAAAATGCCTTAGCATGGACAGAAATGATCACATTTAAACCTCCATACTATACAGATGGGGATCATTTTTGAGAAAGTTTAATGTCATACGAGAACCAGGGGACTTACCAGATGAAAATAAAAGTTTCTAAAATGCATTTTTTCTGACAAAAAGTATCTGTCTTTTCCCCAAACCATTTTTTTTTATTGCTGATAAGAATTTGTTTTTCATGATGGCTTTATGGAAAGGTTTACAAGTTGCCTCTATACCATCAGAGGCTTCAAATATGATATATTTTTTATGTTTATAAGAATATAACTTGCTTGGTGGGGTGGTAATGGTAAGGCTTTTTGAAGCTTTTTTGTTGCACTTGCTAAAATGTGCTCTGGAAGCCCAACATCAGGGTTACCAGCATTTTGGAGATGTCTACAATATAAAAATTACAGGGCAGCATACAAAGCACAGCTGTCTTATGTATTTAAAATACAGCATAGAATGTGAATTGATGTAGTCAGATAACAAAATGTTATGGACTGGTTCTATACAGCACAGCATACAAAAAAGCTATAGTTTGGAGTATAATCCTAGTGCCCCCCCCCCAAGTGACCATCAGTGAAGTCTCATCAGTGCCCATCAGTGCAGCTTATCAGTGCCCATCAGTGCCGCCTCATCAGTGATCATCAGTGTAGCCTTATCAGTGCCCATCAATGCAGCATGATCAGTTCCAATCAGTGCAGCCTTATCAGTGCCCATCAATGCAGCCTATCAGTGCCCATCAGTGCAGCCTCATCAGTGCCCATGAGCGCAGCCTCATTAGTGCCCATCTGTGCAGCCTATCAGTGCCCATCAATGCATCCTCATCAGTGCTTTTAAGTGCCCTACAATACAGCCTATCAGTGCCCATAAGTGCAGCATAATTAGTGCCCATCAGTGCAGCCTATTAAGTGCCCATAAGTGCTCATCAATACAGCAGGGATCACAGGGAGGAATTTGGAGGATTGCTGGCCAGATCACACAGAGTGGGGATCTCCTGCTGTAACACAGATGAAACGCCCGCCCCTGTCAAACAAAGTCCCACCTCTTGGACCAGCATTGGACCAGTGTGCGGGCTATCATAAGAGCCAGTCCAGGAGGCGGGACTATGTTTGACAGTGGCTGGCATTTTGTATCCAAGCTGTGTCACAGCAGGGGATCTCTGCTCTGTGTGATCCGGCTGGCAAACCCTCCTGACAGTTTCCTGGCTGGTCACTTTTGGCAGAAGCAGACCAGCCTTTTTCACAGGGCATCAGAGCAGCCTGGGAGGGCAATTGCCACTCTGCTGCCTGTAAAAAAGGCTATGCCTCCTCTGCCAAAAGTAGTCAGCCAGGAAACTGTCGGCTCAGTCCGCCCCTGCTCCTCACTCACCCTCAGCTAATTTCCACTTGCCAAATGTGAGCAGGCTAGTGGAAATTTTGAAGGCTGTGTAAAACACATTACAGCCTTTATCATATTGTAGCATTTTTCTTAGAAATAAAGCATCTTCATCCACTCAGTAGAGCTGATTGTTCTTTGACTATAGCAGTCAAAAAAAGTGATTGCAGTCAGGTATTAAGAAATAACTCTCTGGGGGATGCTTGTAGACTTACCTTTATGCATATGGTCCCTCCTTTTTTACTTATCAAACTTTTTTTTTAGTTCCCATTATAAAATTTTGCAAATAAGTCACTTTTGTCAATAAATTTGGGCCAAAATTTATACTGCTACATATCTTTGGCAAAAATAACCCAAATTAGTAGATATTATTTATAAGAGGCATGGTGGTTTTTTTGAAGTTGTATTTTTTTCCCCACAATTCTTAAGAATTTTTTTGTACACAAAATTGTCATGTTAACAAGTTATTTCTCACAAACCGCATAGGCATACTTGCAATGAAATTCCAAAATGCATTCTGCTATTCATACTGAGTATGGCAATACCACATGTGTGAGACTTTTACACAGCCTGGCCACATACAGAGGCCCAACATGCAGGGAACACCGTTAAGAGTTCTAGGAGCATTAGTTACACATATAATTTCCTGACAACCTATCACACCTCTGAAGGCCCTGGAGCACCAAGACAATGGAAACGCCCACAAAATGGCCCCATTGATTGTCTGGAGGCAGGTACTCGGGTACTATGGGCTGCAGATAGGTACTCGAGTACTCTGGGCTGCAGATGAGTAGCCTGGGCTGCAGATAGGTACTCAGGTACTTTGGGCTGCAGATAGGTACTCGGGTACTCTGGGCTGCAGATGGGTACTTGGGTACTCTGGGCTAGAGACAGCCCTCTTTATTTTGGGGGCAATTTGGGGACTGTTTGCACTGTAATTGTTAACTCACTGTCACCTGATCTCCTTCTCACACTGGATCAGTGAGTGAGGAAAAGAATCCAGTAACGGCATGTTACCACCGTTTGCTGACATTTGTGACCGGCTGGGATTGGACACAGCCAGTTACATAGTAAAAAGCAAATTTCAATGGCTCTTTACCCTGTTTGCCATGCTGCACGCCCCCAAGGGCGTGCACGAGCAGTGAAAATGAGGACAACACATGTAACCAGCTGTGTTTGGACACAGCCAGTCACGTGGAAAAGAGCCCAGGGGCACACACGAGCAGCGAGAACGGGCAGACAACATATGATGACCGCCTGGAGGGAGGAGAGGTTCCTGCTGGTGTTACATAGTTACATAGTTACATAGTAGGCGAGGTTGAATAAAGACAATAGTCCATCCAGTTCAACCTGTGTAGGTGTGTGTGACTGTAATCATCTAACATAGCCCTCAATCTCCTGATCCTTGAGATGTAAGTCTAAGAGTCTTTTGAAAGTCACCATACTTCCCGCAGAAACCACCTCTTGTGGTAGACAATTCCACAATCTTGTAGCCCTAACAGTAAAGAACCCCCCACGTTGCCTGAGGTTAAAACGCTTCTCCTCTAATCGCATTGTATGTCCTCGAGTCCTCATGCAATTCCTTCGAATGAACAGCTTTTCTTCTAAGCTGAGATCCCCATTAAGATATTTATAAATTGCTATCATGTCCCCTCTCAGACGTCTTTTCTCCAGGGAAAATAAATCGAGCGATTGCAGCCGCTCTTCATAGGTAAGGTCCTCCAACCCCCTAATCAGTTTAGTTGCCCTTCTCTGGACTTTCTCCAGCTCCAACACATCCCTCCTGAGGACTGGCGACCAGAACTGGACAGAATACTCCAGATGCGGTCGGACCAGAGTTTTATAAAGTGGAAGGATTATAGTCTTATCTCTGGAATACATCCCTTTCTTTATGCATGCTAATATTCTGTTGGCTTTGGAAGCTGCCGCTTGGCATTGCATGCTGTTGCCTAATCTATCATCAACTAAGACTCCCAAATCTTTCTCCATTTTTGATTCCCCCAAGGGTTCCCCTCCTAACGTGTATTGTGTTTTTATGTTTTTAGTCCCCAAGTGCAAAACCTTACACTTCTCCACATTAAACCTCATTTGCCATGTCGTTGCCCACTCCGTAATTTTGTCCAGGTCATTCTGTAGGATATCTGCTTCATGCTGTGCAGTTATCGCCCTGGCCAATTTTGTGTCATCTGCAAAAACTGATAACGAACTACTGATCCCATCCTCAATGCTGTTTATGAATAAATTGAACAAGGTTGGTCCCAGGACTGAGCCCTGGGGCACCCCGCTTACTACCTCAGACCAGTCTGAGTATGCGCTGTTTATTACTACCCTTTGGACACGGCCTTTTAGCCAATTCCGTATCCAAGAGCAAACCCTGCTGTCGATACCTGCAGACCTTATTTTATAAATTAAGCGCTTGTGGGGAACTGTATCAAACGCCTTAGCGAAATCCAAGTACACCACATCCACTGGTCTCCCCCTATCTAGCTCACAGCTCACTTCCTCGTAGAATGCTAAGAGATTGGTTTGACAAGAACGCCCATTTGTAAACCCGTGCTGGTTACTACTGATGATGTTGTTGTCTTTAGCATACTCTACGATATAGTCCCTTATCATCCCCTCCAAAAGTTTACATATTATTGATGTCAGACTGACAGGCCTATAATTTCCCGGGATATGTCTCTGGCCCTTTTTGAATATCGGAATCACGTTAGCCTTCCTCCAATCCCCTGGTACATCTCCTGTCCTAATACTGTCAGCAAAGATCAGGAACAGTGGTCTAGATATAACCATACTGAGTTCCTTGAGCACTCTCGGATGTACGCCATCCGGGCCTGGTGATTTGTTTGTGTTAAGTTTATCCAGTCTTTCCCTGATTTCCCCCTCTGTTAGCCATAGTGGCAAGTCCTGTGTATTACTACTAACCATACAGTCATGGTCAGTGTACCCCTCCTTTTCCTGTGTAAAGACTGACGAGAAAAAAGAATTCAGCACGGTTGCTTTTTCAGTGTCCTCTGTAACCATCCTCCCATCATCGTTAATTATGTGTGCAATATGCACTGCCCTAGTTTTTTTGCTGTTGATATATTTAAAGAATTTCTTTGGGTTTTTTTTACTATCCTCCGCTATTTGTCTCTCAAAGTTGATTTTAGCCATCTTGATTTCGTGTTTACACTTCTTATTTTCCTCCTTGTATTGCTGGAAGGCCGATACTGTGCCCTCTGATTTATATTTCTTGAAGGCCATTTTTTTTCCCCTAATAAGTTTTTTAACGCTACGGTTTAGCCAGCCAGGTTTGGCTTTGTCTCTTCTAAATTTATTCCCCATAGGAATGCACTGCAAGATGCCTTTGCTTAATATTGTTCTAAAGCATTCCCATTTTTCCTCTGTGGTCAGTGATCCCAGGGTTTGGTCCCAGTTTACCCTTTCCATCAATGAGTACAATTTTGGAAAGTCTGCCCTTCTGAAGTTTAGGGTTCTTATGTTCCCCACTTGCCTTTTTATATTGTTATTTATACTAAATGTGATCATCCTGTGATCGCTAGAGCCCAGGTTGTCCTGGACTCCTACCTCCGAGATTATGTCTGGGTCATTAGTGATCAATAGATCCAGGATAGCATTCTCTCTAGTAGGGGAATCCACCAACTGCGACATGTAGTTATCCTGTAAGGTTTCCGTGAATAGCCGGGCCTTATGCGAGTGTGCAGTCCCCTCTTCCCAGTCAATGTCGGGATAATTGAAGTCCCCCAATATGATGACTGATCCTAGTTTTGCCGCTTTACCTATTAGTGCTAAAAATTCCAGCTCTACCTCCTCCCCTTGGTTAGGTGGCCTATAGCAAACCCCCACAACTACTTTTCCCTTATCTTCTTCCCTATCGAGTTCAACCCACACAGATTCTAAATCCATGCTCATCCCATCCGTAATGTCACTCCTTTCTAGCACCTTTATATTGTTCTTGACATAGAGACATACCCCTCCCCCTCTTTTACCAACCCTGTCCTTCCGGTACACCGAATACCCTTGGATATTGGCCAGCCAGTCATGTGAGGGGTCGAACCAAGTCTCCGCTATTCCCACAAGGTCTATGTCTTCCTCATGTACTAACATTTCCAACTCATCCATCTTATTAGCTAGGCTCCTGGCATTAGCATATACCCCTCTTAGTTTTACGGAAGTTAAACGTGATTGGCGGTTTTGTTTATTTCTGTTTGGTCTGCTGTTCTTCCGCACAGACCCGCCAATTGATGTTGTTGACCTACTGTCGCTGTTGACCCTACAACTGCCTTCAGTCCTCTGCTCCCTCCTGACTGATTCTACTTCTGAGCCCTCCCCCCCGTCTCCTAGTTTAAAAGCCCCTCCAACTCGGTGGCCATCTTTCTCCCCAAAAGAGCTGTACCGTCCCCATTAAGGTGCAGCCCATCCTTACTAAAGAGCCGGTAGCCGACTGAGAAGTCAGCCCAGTTCTCCAGGAACCCAAACCCCTCCTTCCTACACCAATTCCTCAGCCACTTGTTAACTTCCCTAAGCTCCTTCTGCCTCTCCTGTGTGGCTCGAGGTACAGGCAGTATTTCAGAGAAAACCACCTTGGAGGTCCTTTTCCTCAATCTATTACCTAAGTCCCTGAAATCGTTCTTAAGGATCCTCCACCTACCTTTAACTTTGTCATTAGTGCCCACATGCACCATGACCGCTGGGTCATCCCCAGCCCCGCCCAACAATCTGTCTGCCAGATCTGCGATGTGCCGAACTCGGGCGCCCGGTAAACAGCAAACTGTTCGGTTCACGAGATCTTTTTTACAGATTTCCCTCTCTGTCCTCTTGATAATTGAGTCCCCAACTACCACAACCTGTCTAACCTTTCCTGCGTTACGGCCCCCCTTCTTCCTGGAGCCGTCCCTCCCCTGGCAGCTGGGGGAGGGCGCATGCTCCAGCTCTGCCACCCCTGAGTTGATATCCCCCTCAACCTGCAACTCAGCAAACATGTTAGGGTCTACCAACTCAGGACTGGCCTCCCTGACTCTCCTCCCCCTAACATTCCTAACAGTCACCCAGCTGCGTACCTCTGCTGCTTGCGTCTCCTCTATTCCTCCCTCCTCTATGCTGACCCCTGCCAGCGCCTGCTGGGTAATGTCCAAGCTCCTTTTCAGGTTGTAGATGCCACGCAGTCTTGTCACTGTGTTCTCTAGATCCACGATGTGGGCTTCCAGAGCAACAAGTCGCTCACATCTTGCACAGCAGTATTCGTCCTCGATTGTTTCATCAAGGAACGCATACATGCCGCAAGAAGTGCACTGAGTGGCATCCCCAATCCTGTCGGACATTATTACCCACTACTCTATGGGGATAATATTAACAACCTGCTCTTCCTTACCTACACTACCTCTAACTTCCCTGGTACAAAACCTGGGGTACCCACCAGTCGCTAATACCCTCACCAGTCACTAGATACTCACCAGTCGCAAGGATCCTCACCAGTCGCAAGATACTCACCAGTCGCAAGATACTCACCAGTCGCAAGATACTCACCAGTCGCAAGGATACTCACCAGTCGCAAGGATACTCTCCAGTCGCAAAGATACTCACCAGTCGCAAAGATACTCACCAGTCGCAAAGATACTCACCAGTCGCAAAGATACTCACCAGTCGCAAGCTACTTCACCAGTCGCAAGGATACTCACCAGTCGCAAGGATACTCACCAGTCGCAAGGATACTCACCAGTCGCAAGGATACTCACCCGTCGCAAGATACTCACCAGTCGCAAGGATACTCACCAGTCGCAAAGATACTCACCAGTCGCAAAGATACTCACCAGTCACAAAGATACTCACCAGTCGCAAGGACACTCACCAGTTGCAAAGATACTTCCAGTCGCAAAGCTACTCACCAGTCGCAATGATACTCACCAGTCGCAAAGATACTCACCAGTCGCAAGGATACTCACCAGTCGCAAGGATACTCACCAGTCGCAAGGATACTCACCAGTCGCAAGGACACTCACCAGTCGCAAGATACTCACCAGTCGCAAGATACTCACCACAGATTTCTTACAGAGTACAGTCACACAGCTTTCCCCCTGTTTGCAGCTGCTGCTCTACTCACAGCTGCTGACACACACACACACACACTGGGACGGATGTCTCCTCCTCCTCACTGGGCACGGACGGTCCTCCTCCTCCTCTTCTTCCAGGCACTAAGGAAGGCGGGTTCTGACCTCCGCCGCCGCCGCTCTCTGCCTCGGCTCCCGTCCTCCACCTCCGCTCAGTTGCTGGTCCCTGCACGGTGCACCCGCACCCCTTGTGCGGCTTCCCCCGCACGTGTCCCCGCAGCTCCTCTTCCTTCCTCCTCTCTCCCTTGCCGCACGAACCGCACGAACCCTCACTTCCGTATTTTTATTTTACAATGCGCCAGTAGGAAAGTGGTTAAGGACACAAATCAGCCATTTTTATTTTGAGAACTGCTAGTGTACCCTTTTACTCCTCAAAAGGTCATAGCTGTCATTTTTTTGGGACTGCTAATGCTCCCTTCTTTGTGGCCTATGCTACACCACACTGGCAGGTACCTAGCCACCATTATGTTGCCCAGAAGGTCAAGCCAGCACCATTATTTTACACACAAGGTGGGAGGATATTATCTGGTGTCCCTTTATTTTCAAAGGGGGCTTCCAGATTCTGAAAATTTGATTGCTACTGAATACTACTTGTGTACTTGTGTAGCTTATTCTACAGGGAACCTTTTGATCCTTTGTTTAGCAATCATTTGTTACACATACAAAGTAAATCACTAGCAATTATAGTAGCGGGATTAAGCTACAAACCTCCTCTGTAGCTCTAGCCTGTTAAGATAACTGCTGCCAAAACGTTTAATCTATTAGTGGCAAGATAATAAAATCACCAGTGTAGCCCTATGCTATCTTTGTATTTGTGTAGATTTATAGTAAGCTTCATTTGTGCATGGATAAAGATGAATAAGTACAAAAAGAAAGTTCTGCAGAATTTTACAGTTAAAAAAGATTTATTGAATCATACTTGTACTAATAAAACCCTTATATCTTAATAAATCCAAGGACACTTTGAAATTTAGCAAATTTAATTGATTATCCCAGGGCTCGACAAACCCCATGCACCAGGTCGCATTGGCAAATAGAATTAGCGGCCTGGCACCTGGTCTACACTGCGGCAGGTGTCTTGTCCCCATATGACCCCACCCTTGGGTGCATGGACTAAGATGACACACCGGCCGATAATTGAGGCCACGAGTTTACGAGATGCTTACATCAGGGAACTGGCACCCTCTTGTGGTGACCGGGGCTGTGGCAAGCAGTCACTGAGGGAATTAAGGGTTTCCCCACTTTGTCCTCACTGCCCACCCATCTCCTTCCCAAGAGGTTAAAGGTGTTACGGGCTTGATCTGGTGCCCTGTCCTTAACGGTGAGTGGACAGGGAGTGTGGGGCAGCTGGTTAGAATGGCCTCAGTTCCATTTCTTTCAAAACATTTTATTAAGATTTTGCATACACAAAATACATAATGACAAGTGAAATACAAAGGTCACGGAGTGCACAACATGCATGTAACAGTTTGTAATGCAGCATAAAAATAAGAAGTAACGAGAAAAATATAAAAGACCTTTGAGCTTAAGGTATGTAAGGAGCTAAAGCTTATAGTGGGGACCCAGCGTAACCAAGTAGGGGCTAAAAAGGGTATGCAGCGTCTAGGAGGTCCTCCCCAGGGCCAAGACACCCCCGTTGGGATCATGCTGTGTCTGGACCGAGGAAGAGACCCCTGGACAAGGATGGGTCTTTCCTACCACAGTTCCATTTCCCCTGCCCCCCACAAAGATCGTAACAGTTTTTTATTATTATTTTATTATTTTTATTTCTTTTTTCATTAAAACTTTTTTTTTAATTATTTCTTATTCTCTCCCTGTCATGCCACAGACACACAGCTGAAGGCCCCTTACATATGGATTGTCTGTTCAGGACCGGCTGTCAGTTTTTCATGCGGACCTGATCGGACCCTCTAGTCTCCTCTATGGTGTGGTACATGTCAGTTGACACATATCCACTGACAACCACCGCCATCTGATCCTGTCCACCAAAAACAGATGGTGGTCCTATTTTCAATCCGTCTGGTGGATAGGATTGGATGGCATCAGATGGAAATGAACAGACCGTCTGTTTCCATCCAATTACCCCATAGAGGAGAGCGGGCTGTGTCCGTGTCTGCTCTGCATAGCCAAGCGGACGGGACCTGTCATCCGCCTGCTCCGTGGGGATTAGCTGAGAAATCCCTGCTGGGTAAGCGTATTCCAGTTAGCGGAAGCACTCGTGTGAAAGGGGCCTATCGTGGCATGAGTTACTGGATCTCCTTTCGTCCCACCTTACTGCACTGACCTTCCCTAGTGAGCCGCTATCTTTACTCCATCAAACTAAGTACACACGGGCCGAATGCCAGGCAACATCGGCCAATTCAATAAAAACTATCGCCCGTGTGTATGCCAGCCAGTCCGACAGAAGCCGGCCGTTCAGCATGCTGGAAAAAAAACTGGCTCCTACCTTTTTTAGCTGGCTCCTAGATTCCAAACAAATTTGTCAAGACCTGGATTAACCCCATCCTTCTTTGTTGCACAGCCAGGCCACTTTAGGCAGGCCTAAGAACAAAAAGAGGTACATCAGGGATCCATCTAGATGTTTAATTCTTTCACCACAGTTGGCTAACAGAATTGAGGTGGACATTGGCTCAGCCTAGCTAAACCCATACTGAGGTTGTTTTTTTTTACATAAACTGGATGTTTGTTTCTTCAGCTATTAAATGGTTCCTCTGTCATTTCTGAGTTTTTAGTACAAGAAAAAAGTAATAATTTTAAAAACCTTACTGACTGTAAATAGACAAGTGGAAAAACACTTTTTGCAACAAAATGTTCTAAAATATACATCTAGAGGAAACCCTGATGCCTTCATTGTTGCTCTGAAGACAAGCTACTCTGCAGGCAGCTGAATGTAAACAAAGTAATGTGTACACTGGCCTAGGCCTTTAGGAAAGCTGTTCTGCTGAAAACCAAACGTAAAGCAACTTTTACAACTACTTTGAGCCTATAATGTGAGATCTAAAAACATAGGAAAAGAAAAGAAAGGAGGTTAAAAGACTTAGACTTACAACATTTCTTTGTGTTCTTAGATTTTAAAAGTCATGTGTATTTTAAAGTCCAATTATCCTTTAAGTAAGCATGGATCTTTGTCATAAAACAGAATAATTGAAAGGGTGGCGGTCTAGAGTGTACCGAATGTTTTTACAGATGGTCATCAGTTGCCCACCAAGTGTAAAAAACACTTTAACCACTTTACCACCGGAGGATTTTGCTGTCTTACGTCCAGGCCACTTTTTGCGATTTGGCAGTGTGCGAATTTAACTAACAATTGCACGGTCGCGCGACGCCGTACCCAAACGAAATTGATGTCCTTTTTTTACCACAAACAGAGCTTTCTTTTGGTGGTATTTGATCACCTGCGCGATTTTTACTTTTTGCGCTATTAACAAAAAAATAGCGTAAATTTTGAAAAAATAACAATATTTTTCAAAATTTTTTATATGAAATTCCCCCCCAAAAAAATGTAAAATTCAAAATTTTTTTAAATTTTTGGCCATTTTGTTTTCTGCTACCTATGTTTGGTAAAAAAAATCACAATAAGCGTATTTTGATTGGTTTGCGCAAAAGTTTACTAACTAAGGGAAAGATTTCTGTCATTTTTGGTGTTTTTTTTTTAACGAGTAATGGCGGCGATCTGCGTTTTTTTTTTGCGGGACTGCGACATTGCAGTGGACAGATCGGACCCTTGACTGACATTTCTCCAGACTCGATTCCCCGACGATCGGGGAAGAGCGGCGGTGATCACCGCCGCTCCTCCTCTGGCCCGACTCCCGCTGTAACTGAATACAGTAGGAGCGAGCCTCCGGCGGCGCACGCACACCGCCCACAAGGGGAGGAGTCCAGCGACATAGGTCTACGTCGGTGGACGGTAACAAGCCACTTTGCTGCAGTACAGTCAACGTGACTGGTCAGCAAGTGGTTAAAGACACAGGTCACAACAGATACTAAATCACCCATCCACTGTTTTATTTTGTCTGTCAGAAACTAAGATGACGAGGCCTTCTTTCTATAGTTCTTCATGTTGGGACCATACTCTTCTTACTACATTCTGTATTACATAAAAAAATGAAAGACATTAAAAGGAAGAGTAAAAGTCCTACTCGTAACTAATCCATAAACTGGACAGGTTTGGGAACGTAAGTGCAGGGACAGTGCCACCAGTTACTAAGGATCCATTCACATTAGGTGATTTGGAGTTATGGGCAGAATTGCCGTAATACTGCCCATGATTTCAAAAAACGTGCCGCTTGTTTAGGTGCCATTATTCTTAAAAGCGAGGCAATTGCGCAACACATGCCCTTAAAAATTGCGCAAAGCCCATTGAAATGAAAGGGATGCCTTATGCGTGACATTCAGAAATGCATGCTTATTGCACTTTAATCTTGAGTGGGCCTGACAAAAGAAAGGTATATAACAAAACCTGAAACATCACCTTGGGGGTAGATTGATTACGTAGATTTGCTATACAAACTTAAAAAGATCAAATAGCTATTTTTCAGTGATATATGTATTGACTCGTTTAATTTGTATTTCCATCAGAAAGAATCACCGGGGTCTGTGACCCCAAGAGTGGTGAGCAGAATTCTACCTTAAGACGGGAATTAAAACAATTCTTTGGCTGGGTGAAGAAACATGCATATGGCTGTTCCAACCTTAGCATCAAATTATATGACCAGTGGAGGGTGTGGCTGCAGAAATCACACAAAACACGGAACCAGGTAGGTAAGGAATATTTTATTTTTACATCCTTTTAGCTATTTGTAACTTGATTGTTTGAGAATTATCGTAGTGGTGGTGGTCATTTGCAGGATGACAGTAAATTACTTTTGCATTATAAAAGTGTCAGAAGAATCATGGTCAGTGATGTTCGTTGCTAATTTAGAGAGTGAAAAACAAAAAAAAACTGATCTGCTTATATAAATAAGGCACAAACATATGTACAACTAATTTTTCAGTACTCAAGGGGTGTAATGTGTTTATGGTGATAGATATTTTCCTAAGCTTACAGAGGATGACAGTAACAGTACTGTAATCCGCCAAGGTCTGCCTATCTGAACTGTTGCTAAAAATCAACAAAAATAGTGGCTGCTTATATAATCAATAGGTTTCCATCCAGGCTCCTATGGATTAATGGGTACACAGAAAGTACAGTTCCCAATTACACTATTTTTACAATACTATGATATACTATATATTACAATATTATTTCAATATTACAATATATATATTAAAAGTATATGTTTTTATGTTTAGGTTTAGTTTACCTTTAACAAAAAACTGTCTGTGCAGGTAAGAGGCACCAGTAGATAAAAATAAACTGTGCAGCTCTGACAAAAGTTGAATAATGCCCTTGCTATAGGTGTAGGCCAGTGATGGTGAACCTTTGCACCCCAGATGTTTTGGAACTACATTTCCCATGATGCTCATGCACTCTGCAGTGTAGTTGTGCATCATGGGAAATGTAGTTCCAAAACATCTGGGGTGCCAAGGTTCGCCATCACAGGCCATTAACACACCTCCTGAAGCCTGATTAAACAATTAGAAGATGGCATCACCCCTTCCTGACATTTGCTAAGACGCTCCCAGCCAATTCAAACCCATTTACCCGTGCATTATCTCTTCACTGTCCCAGTAGCTCTGAGCTCAGCGATGTGGTGATGGAGAGGAAAGTGGTGATAGTAGGTGTGAGCTCTCAAACTCAGAGCTACTGCGACAGTGGAGAAAGAATATATGCAAGTGGGTTTGAATTGACTGGGTGTGCCTTAGCAACATCCTAGCAACAAGGCAGGATAGGATGATGCAGGTTTTGGAAAGTAAGTAAATGGCCTACACCTAAAATAAGGGTATATCCAACATTAGTCAGAGCTGAACAGATTGCTTTTTTTTTTTTCTACAGGCACCCCTTACCTACATAGGCAGTTTTTTTTGGTAAAGGTTTTTGGTAAAGGTGAACTAACCCTTAAAGAGGTTGTAAACCCAGTTTTTATTTATTTTTATTTTTTTCACCCTGAAAGAGAAACACATAATGAGCTAGTATGCATCGCATACTAGCTCATTATGAAATACTTACCTTAGAACGAGCCCCCGCCGTGCCGCCCACTTACCTCTATGACGGGCGACATATTCAGTCGCCCGTCTTCCAGGATCGCGGCTTTCGGCCATCTGATTGGCCGTAGCTGCGGTGACGTCACTCCCGCGCACGCGGGAGCTGACGGTCACGGCGCGGGACTCTGAAGGAACGGCACCAGCGGCCGTTCCTTCAGAGCGCATGCGCCAGTGACGTCATTGTCTGCATGTAAGGTAAATATCTGCTAAACAGTACATGTTTAGGAGATATTTACAGTACCTATAGGTAAGCCTTATCATAGGCTTACCTATAGGTACAACTTGCAGAGGAGGGTTTACTTCCTCTTTAAACCAAGGGTGCCCATTATAATTAGCAGAAGTTCCTATTTCTTACTTTATACAGACATGACTGGATATTTGATTGAAACTTAATTTCACCTCACTTTACTTCTGTATATTGTTCCCACTGCCGTACTATCCAGTAATTATATTAACTACCACTGTAGACTTTTTAGACTGGAATGGCAGATAAGATAAATATCTAAAAGATACACTAAGTGAAAATTAAAAATGAGTATTGGAAAGCATACAGGAGACACCTGCTCAGAGCTTCTGTTTAGCATCCAAGGAAAACTAAAGCACAAGGCCATCTCACTGCATAAATTATACTTGTTGCATATAATATGATGCTTTGCTTTTACGGAAAGGTTATTTCCCATCTCACCATTGGCATTCAGCTTCTACTTCTTTGATATGTGTTGATTTTATTAAGTTTTAACTAAAGCTGGGTTCCCACTGCCAGCGAGGACAAGCAGAGTTCACTTTGACTTTGTAGTTACTGGTTAATGTTTTGAATTTCACAACTCATATGTACTCAATCAATAAAGAAACACGCAGTCAGTATATAATTCCTAATATTTCAGGCATAAAATTATTTTAGGGCCGTTCACACCTTTGTGTTTCAGTGTGTCCCACTAATGTTTGTTTTGATACAACACACATTATTGTGCATTAGCATGTTGCACTATAATTCATTTTGAATGGCACCCCAATGCACTAAGGTACCATAACTCCAATGTTTTGTTGTTCACCACAGTGCATGGTAATGCATTACTATGCATTGTGGTGTGCTGTATTGCCATGGCCTGTCTATTCATATGAATGGGCTGCCTTAACACAACGCATGTTAGCATGTAGTGCACTGCACTGCACTGCACTGCAAAATGGAAATTGTCTCTCAATGAAAAATGGAAAGACAGTGAAACCTCTGTTGTATATCAATAAAAATAACAACAAATAATATGTGAAAGCTAATATTGTTCATTACCAATTTTAATTAATAATAAAATATTTAAATAGCTAGATTGTTAATAGTATGTATTCATATACTTCAAGCATTAATAATGTTAAATATTTTTTTTTTTGTGTTTAGCTAGTTCATATGCACACTTTCCACTTTTGATTTCAGTGGAGCAAGGCGAGGAAATGATTATCTTTTATGCATGAAAAATACATGCACATCTAAAAATATTAAAACTTATTTACAGACATATTTTACAAAAGCTATATTTTAATTTGTTTAGGGCCCATTCACATCGCACATTATTTTGTGCATAACACATGCGCTGATGTGTGTTGTGAATGCGCACTGCAGTGCATTGTTAGAATATATTGCTTTTATCTCAGTTTGTATGTTACTCTTATGTACTCCAAAGCTCTGCAATGCATTACAGCACATCAAAATAGGCTGCACAAAAAGTTAACATGTCCAATTTTTTTCAGTGCATGCGCAATGCAGCCCAGCGCTGCTGGTGTGAATGCATGTCTCATTTTAGTTTGGTTCCCTTCATACTTTAAATTGCTTAGATACTGATTGACTTTAATATGATGCCTTCCAATTTACACATGATTCATAGGGAGATATTTAGGAAGGCTTATCCTATCTCTACGCATTTCTCAGAACATGAATCAGCTTATTTAGAAGATTTAAGAGGAAATGATTTAATCTCTGATATACAGGCGGTCTCCAAGTTACAAACATCCGACTTACAAAGGACTCCTACTTACAAACGGAGGGAGACAACAGGAAGTGAGTGGACATCTACCCCTAGGAAGGGAAATTAACTCTTGTAAGAGTTATCATGGGAAAAAGGTGTCTCCACTGAAGCTTTATCAATGATCCTTGTCTACACAAACACCCAAAATTTCCAAAATTCAATTGTCACCGGGACAGAAAGTGAGGTGAAATCTTCTGAACAGAGGCCCAGACAGCAAACCAAATAATAAAGGGTTTTTAACTCTTGCCAATACTATCCAAAAAACTCAAAAACAATTTTTTTTGGCTGAAGCTACACTTAATAAATGTACATGTTCCAACTTACAAACAAATTCAACTTAAGAACAAACCTACAGTCCCTATCTTGTTTGTATCCTGGGGACCGCCTGTATAAACAATACCTCTAGTATCTTCATGTATAACATTTATATTACTGATTCATTCACATTCCAAGCATTGTACATGATAATATACCTGCTTATGTAACAACCGTTTGCATATATTCTGCCCTAGCCTGTAAAGCAAGTAAACACCTCACAAGAGACCACAGGGGAGAAGAAGGAGGCCCCTCCTTACCCCAAAATGCAAAACCAAACCAAGGAAAGAGAAATCAATTTTATTTGAGTTGAGCAATAGGGTTATGAAGTCCAGCTCACAGTAATCTATTGGAGTAGTGTTGAGTGAGCAGTTCGGACTAAGCATAGGTTTGGCACGAACATCGCCCATTCAGCGAACACCTGAATTTGTGAGGCGCTTGGTGGGATGGTGGGATGTTTGCCCACTGAGCACCCCACAATGTACTGCGTGTTGCACAGTGCATTCTAAGCCCTGACTTGGCAAAGCTTTACCCAATCAAAGCATAGTGAATAGCTGGTTGTTAAGGAGCTGGCTGGGAAGCTCTTTGAGTCTGGTATGGATTTTTAGGGAAACCCCACACAAAAATGAAAAAAAAAAAGAGCGTAGGGTCTCCCCCATAATCCATACCAGACCCTTATCTGAGCATGCAGCATGGCAGGCCAGGAAAAGAGGGAAAGATGAATGCCCCCCCCCCGAACCATATGAACCATACCAGGCCACATGCCCTCAACATGGGGTACAATGTACATCCTTTAATAAAAATAAAAAACAATGTCCATCAATGTAGATCTATCATTAATCACAATGCCGCTGCCACCGCTGGACCCGAAAAAAAAATCTTTGTCCGCAACAAAGGCTAACTGCCGAGTGCCTACTACTACGGGGGCAGTTCCACCAGCTGACTTTGCCAAATGGCTTCGCCGTTTACCTATTTAAGAATTATCAGATGGCAGAGCAGGCACATGGCAGTTAGCCTTTCTTGCAGTTAGAGCGTTTTTCTAAATTTTTTCGGGTTCAACGGTGGTGGCGTCGAGATTTGTAATGGATCTACATTGGGGGTCATAGTTATTTATTTTTAATAAAGGAATTGCCAAAAACTGAGTGTGTGTTTTTATTTCTTTTTGACACTTTTGTTGGTGAATGGGTAGGGGTATGAGGGGGGCTTGGAAGCACCCACCATGTTGGGGGCATGTGGCCCGGTATGATTCAGAGAGGGGGGTGCTCACTCCCCCCCCCCCCTTTCCTGACCTGCCGGGTTCTCCAACATTATTTCTCTCAAATAAATACTGATCAGGTTCATCCCTTGCTGAATTTTGTAGAAATAAATATAATTTATTATTGTGTGAGGCACAAAGTAGGCAAAATCTGTTCAGAGCACAAATCACTTTTCAGAATACTTTTTTCAGTTTAGAATATTAGTAAACCTTTATCTACTCTTTTTTTTTCAGTCTACTCTCCTTTTTACATTTTGCACTACCACACTTTGAACGACTGGGAATTAGTGTGACTGCATTGGGTTACTTGGCCGCTAGCAGTTTGGTGATCCCTCTAATATTTGGTGATCCCTCTGATATTGTTTCAAGTCGCCACCTTCTTTCAGTATGTCAGACAGAAAAATCTGCAATGACAACTTCAAGGTATTGAGATCCCCCATGGCAGAAAAAGGTTTAACAAAAAAATGAATATATAGGAATTTCCTTTTCAGTTTTTTTTCCACTCACCTGGTTTGCCTGACAGAGCCCTTTCAGTTTTGTAATACCAGAACGAACTTTTATTTTTAAACGACAGTGCAAATACTTTTCTAAGTGTCCGAAGTAGGGGAATGTGAGCTTTGGAGTAGCCAAAGGGCTTCAAAGGATTAGGCTAAGGATTTAATACAGGATGCAGTGTAACTTCATAGACATACAAGATGCTTTTACCCATATGCTCATTTTTGTTGAAGAGACAAGTTAATCTCTCTGGTATGGATGTCATGAAATCTACACAGATCACATTGTGATATATTATAAAAAGGTATTGTTACATTCACAGCATTTGTTGTAGGTAACATAGGAACTCAGTTACTTTGTAACAAAATAGTATCGTAGAGCCCCAATTTCATATATACATTACTGCAAAAAGTTGTTTTCCCTTTTTCAGTTTTCTTATACATTTCTTACATACCTTTTTTTTACATTGGCTTAGATCTTCATGTCATGTACTTCAAGTAGGTACAGTATTTGATTTTTGTCATATTTCCCTTACATAGTTACAAAAATGTTTATATAGTTAAAAACGAAGGCTTCAACACCCTGAAAATCCAGTTTTTATATGGTTAAAAAAGACACCGGTCCATCCAAGTTCAACCTATGGGTGTATATGTTCGAATGATTTTTATTATCTAACAATTCCCTTAGCCTTGTATATCCTCCTTCCTGAGAATCACATCTAAAAGTTTTTTCTAAGTTGTTGACATTCTCAGCTATAACCAGTGCCTGGGGGAGGGATTTCAACATTTTTACTGATCTAACAGTAAAGAACCCTTTTCCACAATTTAAGGTTAAACCTCCTTTCTTATAACCTTAAAGTGGTTATAAAGGCAGAAGGTTTTTTTATCTTAAAGGATGAGTCAAAGCAAAATCGAAATAAAGCTAAACCTGTTCTGTGCCACATTCTAAACCTAATCTTATGATACCCCGTAAAGCAAAAATCACTGTACTTACCTATTCTGCAGCCCATCCGGTCCGGTCCTAGCATCAGCTGTCAGCGGCGGCGTGGAGGCAGAGGGAGTCATCCAACAACGGAAGCTCCATAGTAACTATATAGGTGACGTCACTTCCTAGGCATTTCACAGCCCTTGTCGGTCCTCTCCTGCACAGAGCTTCCACCACTGGAGACCAGACCAGATCGGCTGCAGAATAGATAAGTACAGCGATTTTTGCTTTACAGGGTTAGATAGATTAGGGTTACAATGTGGCACAGAGCATGTTTAGCGTTAGTTAGATTTTTCCTGGGCTTATCCTTTAATAGATTCTATGCTTTAAAGTGGATTTAAACCTAATTATATGCAATTTGACCTAAGCACATTAAGCAGTGGTTTCTTATCTCTGTCCCGTGTGTTTCTCCTGCTCCATTCTACTGTTATCAGCATGATAACTTATGACAGGTTCTCCAACAACTGAGCTAAAACCAGGCTGAAATTTGTGTTGGGGTGGGTGCTATAAATAAATTAGCAGAGAGCTTTTCTATTTGCAGCACATTCCTTTCTTCCTTTGCCTATGTGGAGTGGGGGTATGTGCCTTTCCCCCAATCAGCTGTCTCACAGTGTCTGCCAAGACAACACTCCCAGTGCTGAACAGGAAGAGAAAAATTTGAACACGATGTACACTTTCTAATGAATATAGCAAGCTGAAGACAGCAGATATACATGTAAAACTTATGTAGGGAGATTTGTTTCATCTCTGTGTATCATCTGAGGCTGTTCACTTCACTGTTCACTGAGTTTTAGAAACCACCTTTTTAAACCCATTAAATACATTTCTCTCTATACTCTTACCTACAAGGTGTTATTCCTTGTAGCCATCACCTCTGCAAGGTTAATGGCACGTTTGTTTTTTGTTTTTGCAGCAAGGCTTCCCTATGTGCATTTGTGGAATTTGAGGGTTTTTTATTCCTTTTGGATTTTTTTATATTTTTATTTTATGTTGATAAAGCCTTTTTTAAGATTGGGGTGTTCAAAGTGCAGTATTTACTTGTTACTGATCAACTGTTCTTAGAGCTGCTTTTTACTTGCAGCATGCTCCTAAATTTTTTTTATAAGAAAAAATATAAATCTTAAAAAAATGTTTACCAAAAAGGGGAAAAACCCAAACAGACCTTCCTGACCTCTTTTAAAATGGGAGTTGCCAAAATATGATGGCAGTTATGACAAAATGGAGGGATAACTATGTGGTGCACACTACTTTACCGCACAAGAATGCGTTGATGTGCTGCAAACGTATACTGTAGCGGCTGTTTCTGTGTCAGCAACAGTGTATGCTCTGTGTCCCTGAATACTATGATCTATGGCCACAGAATTCTATATACATTTTTTTTCTGCTGCATGCCCTTACCCCTGACAGTAAGGTCTACTCCTTCATTGCTGCTGCCTGCACTTCCCCCTGTGGAAGGCTTGGCAGTGTATAGCAATAGGTTTCCCCCTGCAGCTTTGCCTCCAGGTTGGGGGATCCTGCCTTTATCAGGAAATGCAGCAAATATGTCCTTCACACCACCTCCTCAAGTATGGCAATTTTGGCTCCCTTTTAGATGGTGATAATTTTTACCATTGTATCAAGGAGAATTAAAGCCTACCCCAATGTCTTCCTCTTTCTTGCCACCAACACCTTAACTCTTCTCCTCATTGCCAGTACTCCAACAGTCCTCCTCACTGCCAGCACCCCAACTTTCTCCTCAATGCCAGCACCCCAACCTTCCTCATCACTGCCAGCACTCCAATCTTCTTCCTCACTGTCACTGCCAACACCTCAAAGCATCCTCATCATCACCAGCACCCCAACAGTCCTTCTCCTTTTAACTACCTGCATGCCAACCCTCTTTCTTATGGTGGCAGGAGATCAAGCATTTGACTCTTGGATCAGGGATTAAATGGGGTGGCCTCCCAAAAGTATTCCCTCTCTTGATGATCCACATCTGGGGTCCTTAAACAGGCATTTAAGCACAAAAGACCCCATTTGGCAAAAAAAATGTCTGCACCTAGAGTACCCACCAATCTCATAAACATACAACTTCTGGGATTTATGAGGGGTGAAACATCCCCCCTTTAAGTCTGCCAAACGTCCTCCTCCTCCTTCTCACTGGCAACACCCCAGCCCTTTTCTTATTCATATTCATCCTCTGCCTCCTGTATCCTCATTGCATTCTACATGTTGCTGAAGGGCAGGGATGGCTTTCTGTGCAAAATAATGGTAGATAGAGGATGGCCTTCCAGGAAAAATAGTAGCAGCTGGATATCTGTCACTGTGTTATAGCACACACCACAAATTTGCAAAAAGGGGTGGAAAATCTGGTATTAATATGCTGGGCATGGAGGTGATTTGGGCCTTTTCTTTTCTTGCATTCCAGCAGCAGGTAAAAGGCCCAAAAAACATCACTGCAGATTTCTGTCTTCATAGCCAGTTGGCAGGGCTATGGCAGCATTAGCAGAAAAGGAAGAGCAGGTAAGTGGAATAAATGGGCTTGTTAGCAATGAGCTCCCAAGGAGCAGTAGAAAAGACTCACTGGTCGCGATGAGCTGATCAGACGTTCATCTGAAAACCAAATTTTTGGAATGTTTGGCATGAATTGCTCCCCAGAACATCCAATACTTTCCGTGGCCATTGATGGCTTTGACCTAAGCAGCAGCCCCCACACAATAAAATAGAGCTTTCCCAGCAGCCCTTTGTCAATGTGTTAGAGGTAGTGAGTGAGGAAAGTAAAAACACAAACTAAGAGAAGTCCAAAAAGAGGTTACCATTGGAGGACCAAACGGTTTGTCTCAAAGATAGTTTATTATGTAAAGTACAATATAATGCTAGAAAAAACACCTCCACTCTTCACCAATTAAACAAGGATAACCTTGTAATGCAACATCACACCAGACAGCTGCTCACTCGCATCCATCCGCACCCTTCACAGGCTGTCACAAGTCAAGTCCAATGATGCCTCAGGGCTATTCCCTCACATCGCCCAAGGGGTTCAACCCAGATCTAAACCAATAACCTCTATACATAAATTCCCATTGGCATCGAGGTCCAGTAAGGATATAGCTCCTCAGAGGTTCAAAGAAAGTATCCTGGTTTGAATTGTAATGTCACTTATTCACCTTGTCTTACACTACCTAGAGCACAATACTGACAGCTAACTGCTGCAATAAACGAAAAACCCCAAAAGCGGGGAATTAAAGTGAAATTAAGTCACTTAATAGTAAGAGACTTCAATGGAGTTGCACCAGAGTTGCAAGTGTTGTATTTGTGATTAGGGATGATCGAACGGTTCGGGTCCACCATCGGTTCGGCCCGAACATTGGGTGTTCGAGGTTCGGCCGAATTTAGAACTTTTTGCCCAAAAAGTTCGGAATTCGGCAACCAGAACCGCCCAAAATGCAATGCTTCAGGAAATGGGCTTTAAAAGCCCGTGATTGGACCAGAACCATTAGCAAAAGCCAATTGAGGGGGCAGAAGAATGCTAGGAATGTGATTGGAGTGACTAGGGGGTCCCTAGACCAATCATTAGTGAATACGCCCCCCAGTATATAAGATCGCCCCCGCCATATTCCCAGCATTGTTATACTGGACATGGAAGAGAGTGGAAGCAGTTCTGTTAATTTTACTTTAAAAGTGTCATTTAGCTATTTTTAGTGTGAGGAAAGGGATATCTAGTGTAGTTAGAGTGCTCCTTTACACTTAAGTTAGCTTCAAAAATTTAGTTTCTGTAGGGAAAGTGTTAAGTGTAAGGGGACCGTAGTGTAGTGTAGGGTTAACTGACAGTGACTGCTATGGCAGGGTGACAAAACCCTTCCATAGCAGGGTGACCGCTATAGAGAAATGATCATTTCTCTGCTTCGGGACAGGAATGTGGCTTCTCACCAGCAAGCATTTTTTAATGCTGCAGGGGCTGCCACTGCCAGTGCTTTTTTGAGGACATGTTTGATGTCAGACATGACATCTGAATATGTGTATAGGGGGTATATATAGACATATATGTCTGAATATATACCCCTAGACATATATAGGTGTGATAGTAGCAGAAATAAATGCTTGCGCTAATGAAATCATTTACAGTAATATATTTCTGCTACTATCACACCTATATATGTCTAGGGGTATATATTCAGACATATATGCCTATATATACCCCCTATACACATGTTCAGATGTTTTGCCTGCCTCAAAAGAACCCCAAAAAATGCCAAAAAAACGCTAGTGTCAAAAAAAAAAATGCCCAGGTGTGTTTTTGCTGGCATTTTTTGGGGGGTTTTGGAGGCAGGCAAAACATCAGAACTTGTGCACAGTACCACTATACACAAGTTCAGATGTTTTGCCTGCCTCAAAAGAACCCCAAAAAATGCCAAAAAAAACGCTAGCGTCAAAAAAAAAATGCCCAGGTGTGTTTTTGCTGGCATTTTTTGGGGGGTTTTGGAGGCAGGCAAAACATCAGAACTTGTGCACAGTACCACTATACACAAGTTCAGATGTTTTTCCTGACTGCAAAGAACCCAAAAAAATGCCTGCTATTAAACCGGCAAGGTGTTACAGCAGAGAAGCCATATTCCTGTGCTTAAAGTTTTCTAATACAAACGATCTTTTTTTTTATGGTTCTGGACATGCTACAGAGCTGAAACTTCACAGGTACACCTTTTAGACCCCCCAGACACAAAATCACACAAAAAAAAGTTCTTAAAAATTGTCATTTTTGATAAAAAAGCCAATTATTGAAAAATTTAAAAAAAAAAAAAAAAAAAAGAGATTTTTTGATTTTTACTTTGGATTTAGTATCTGGGGGGTCTAAAAAGTGTACATGTGAAGTTTCAGCTCTGTAGCATGTCCAGAACCCCCCAAAAATTAGCATTTTCTTATAATTTTTATTAGAACAGGAATACGGCTTCTCTACGGCGCTTTTTCTTGCATTTATCGGGCATTTTTGGAGGCAGGCATGACTTTTTTTGGATTTAGTGTCTGGGGGGTCTAAAAAGTGTACCTGTGAAGTTTCAGCTCTGTAGCATGTCCAGAACCAGAAAAAAAGATAATTTTTCAGTAGAGCAGGGATGGTGGGACCCCTCTTTTACACTTATATGATCTTTTTTTGGGGTTCTGGACATGCTACAGAGCTGAAACTTCACAGGTACACCTTTTAGACCCCCCAGACACAAAATCACACAAAAAAAGTTCTTAAAAATTGTCATTTTTGATAAAAAAGCCAATTATTGAAAAATTAAAAAAAAAAAAAAAAAAAAAAAAAAAAAAGAGATTTATTGATTTTTACTTTGGATTTAGTATCTGGTGGGTCTAAAAGGTGTGCATGTGAAGTTTCAGGTCTGTAGCATGTCCAGAACCAGAAAAAAAAAGATCGTTTGTATTAGAAAACTTTAAGCACAGGAATATGGCTTCTCTGCTGTAACACCTTGCCGGTTTAATAGCAGGCATTTTTTTGGGTTCTTTGCAGTCAGGAAAAACATCTGAACTTGTGTATAGGGGTACTGTGCACAAGTTCTGATGTTTTGCCTGCCTCCAAAATCCCCAAAAAATGCCAGCAAAAACACACCTGGGCATTTTTTTTTTGACGCTAGCGTTTTTTTTGGCATTTTTTGGGGTTCTTTTGAGGCAGGCAAAACATCTGAACATGTGTATAGGGTGTATATATAGGCATATATGTCTGAATATATACCCCTAGACATATATAGGTGTGATAGTAGCAGAAATATATTACTGTAAATGATTTCATTAGCGCAAGCATTTATTTCTGCTACTATCACACCTATATATGTCTAGGGGTATATATTCAGACATATATGTCTATATATCCCCCCTATACACATGTTCAGATGTTTTGCCTGCCTCAAAAGAACCCCAAAAAATGCCAAAAAAAAACGCTAGCGTCAAAAAAAAAAATGCCCAGGTGTGTTTTTGCTGGCATTTTTTGGGGAATTTTGGAGGCAGGCAAAACATCAGAACTTGTGCACAGTACTACTATACACAAGTTCAGATGTTTTTCCTGACTGCAAAGAACCCAAAAAAATGCCTGCTATTAAACCGGCAAGGTGTTACAGCAGAGAAGCCATATTCCTGTGCTTAAAGTTTTCTAATACAAACGATCTTTTTTTTTCTGGTTCTGGACATGCTACAGACCTGAAACTTCACATGCACACCTTTTAGACCCCCCAGATACTAAATCCAAAGTAAAAATCAAAAAATCTCTTTTTTTTTTTTTTTTTTTTTTTAATTTTTCAATAATTGGCTTTTTTATCAAAAATGACAATTTTTAAGAACTTTTTTTGTGTGATTTTGTGTCTGGGGGGTCTAAAAGGTGTACCTGTGAAGTTTCAGCTCTGTAGCATGTCCAGAACCAGAAAAAAAGATCATATAGGTGTTAAAGTTAAAGGAGGCTCCCGAACCACATCCCTGTTCTACTGAAAAATTATCTTTTTTTTTTTTCATGGTTCTGGACATGCTACAGAGCTGAAACTTCACATGCACACCTGTTAGACCCCCCAGATACTAAATCCAAAGTAAAAATCAAAAAAATCTCTTTTTTTTTTTTTTTAATTTTTCAATAATTGGCTTTTTTATCAAAAATGACAATTTTTAAGAACTTTTTTTTGTGTGATTAATAGTCCCTGGGGCATGACCCAGAACCCTAGGCACTTTTTAGGGGCATTTATTGGGTTTTAGGGCTTAAAAATGGTGTTTTTTGATTACAGAAGTTCGGGTCCCATTGATTTCAATGGGGTTCTGAAATCCGAACCGAACTTTCGTGAAGTTCGGGTGTTCTGGTCGAACCGAACTTTTCAAAAGTTCGATCATCCCTATTTGTGATGTGATTTTTTATGTGTTTTGCGTTTTGTGTTTTTTCCCCTTTAAAAACACTGCATATAGCTGGTTGCTAAGGAGCGGGTCGGAAAGCCGGCCGTCGCATCCTTAACAATCGATGAGTCATTAGCTGTCAGCAGGGTTTCCCGCTGACAACTGAATGTAAAAAAAAATTCCGGCAAAAAAATGGTGAAAAAAAACAGGGTGGGGTCCCCCCTAGGTCCATACCAGGCCCTTTGAGTCTGGTATGGATTTGGGGGGACTCCCCCCACGCCAAAATGAAAAAAAAATGGTGTGGGATCCCCCAAAATCCATACCTGACCCTTATCCGAGCATGCAGCCCTGGAAAGCTTCAAGGAAAGGGAGGGGACGAGCTCCGCCCCACCTAAACCATACCAGGCCACATGCCCTCAGCATGGGGGGGGGTCATTTGGGGCAGGGGTGCATCACAAGTGGTGGGTTCACCGGAGGACATCACGGATATATAAGATATATAAGAAATGGCAGACAGCGAAGCCGGCACAATGGAGGCAGCCCCTTCTTTTTTTTTTTTTTGCGGTTCAGCAGCAATGGAGGAAGAACATATCACTGAGAAAGAAGAGTGAGAAGACAGCGGAGGGAGAAGACAGCAAAAGGGAGAAGAAACCACTGGAGGGAGAATACCAGAGAAAGAAGACAGCAGAGGGAGAAGAAACCACAGCAGGGAGAAGAACAGAGGAAGAAGACAGCGGGGGGAAACCACTGGAGGAAGAAGACACGTTGAGCTACGACGGGGAACATTCTTCAATTGTAATAAGGGACTTGTCAAAAACTGTCTCTAGTTTTTTGTAACACTAAACTGATTTTTTTTTTTTAGGGAATGGGTAGGAGTACAATGTACCCCATACTCATTCACATGGGGGGGCAGGATACAGGGGCCCTCCTGCCCCAAAAGTACCCCTCATGTTGAGGGCATGCAGCCTGGTATGGTCCAGGAGTGGGGGACGCTTGTCCCCCTCCATTTCCTGACCTGCTGCTCAGATTAGGGTCTGGTATGGATTTTGGGGGGCCCCATGCCATTGTTTTTAAATTTTGGAGTGGGGGTCCCCTCCAAATCCATACCAGACCCGAAGGGCCTGGTATGGACCTATGGGAGGACCCCAAGCTTTTTTTTTCACAATTTTTTTTCCTGGCAATTCTTATTTTCACAGTAAGCTGTCATCGGGGGAACCCTGCTGACAGCTGATGATTAACCAGTTGTTAAGGACACGGCGGCCAGGTTCCCGGCCCGCTCCCTAGCAACCAGCTATATACAGTGTGTTTACAGTGTGTTTAAAGAGAAAAAAAGCCCCGTAAAACACAAAATGCATGAAAACTGCTTGCAAAAATGCATCAAAAATGCATTGCAAAACATGCCTGCAAAACTCATCGAGCGCAGCCTGCATAGATGTGAACCTAGACTTAAGAAACCTGTATGTCAGGCTGAAGAAATTGCAAAAGTCTTGTAGGTTTTCAAACACACTCCAAACAGTCAGCCTACTCACGTACGTAGCAGAAGATAATTGTGGTAAAAACAAGAGACAGAGCCAGTTGAATGGAATGTGCAGCAGGCAGAAGGAGCAAGCTTGTCAGCAATCGACAGGGAGAAAAGATATGGTGATACACGTACAATACCACCAGCAAATCACATCCTGCATCTGGGATATATTGCAAACATAATTAGTAGGTAGTGGATGAATTACAGCCAACATTGCTTTTAGGGAGACAGGATCAGACAGAGTATTGTAGTGTGCTACTACTACTTTGTGCTTTAAAAAATACTCAATGCTTTTTACTGTGCTATACCTAGTGCTGTATCTTTGTTGATGCTTTGCAGTAAACACACTGCAGTTTGTGTGGCTACGGAGAGTGGAGTATCAGCCCACATGCATTTACCTCCAAAACCACTTTTTTTATTATGTGTATCACTGGCAGGTTCTGAAGCTGTGCTGTTGCTGTTCCCTCTTTTTTTGTGTTTTTAGGGTGTGTCTTTGCTTTTCTTTAAAGCGGAGTTCCACACAAAAGTGGAAGCTCCGCTTATCTGCTTCCTCCACCCTCCAGTGCCACATTTGGCACCTTTCAGGGGGGAGGGGGGGAACGAGTATCGCGGGATCCCTGGACAGGTAAGTGTCCTAATTTTAAAAGTCAGCAGCTACAATATTTATAGCTGCTGACTTTTATGTTTTTCGTGGGGGGTGGACTCCGCTTTAATAGTAGTTATCTTCTATTTTTTGTTTCCTTAAGCAAAAAAGAAAAAAGATTTTATTTTGCTTGTAGTGTTTTTTGGTGGGTGTTTGGAATTATTATTAATATATTTTTTTTTTTACTTGACTTTCATTTGTTTTTTTCAGATTTATTTTATTTGGGGTGTATTTTGTTGGGGCCTCTAAACATTGTGAATCTGTGTAAGTGCATCCACACACCATTTCCCTCCTATATGGTTATTCTAATAGCTGCAAATTAAAGTAGGAAATAAGCCCCACATTATCAGCATATTGTCTGGCAAGCCTACAGGGAAGGGCAGACATTTCCATGCAGCTATGGTGAGCAGTCTTTGTGTCCAGTTCAAAGCAGTGGGTGTGTATATGGTGCATCATATACAGACAGGGCACATTTGCTCTTTTTTTCAAGCTCTGAACATGTTATACAGTCATGGAGTAGCTAAACAAGCTTTTATCACCCTCCTCTGTCACCCAGATGCAGATTAGTTTGCAGCCCACCACAGCTGTCAAAGCACTCTATTCTGCCTCATTTACTGCTACCCCAGCAATTGTCATAGAGGACTTGGCTGAATTATGTTAGCACAGTGTGAACCAGATGCTACAAGAGAATGCACAGAAATTAATTGGCTCTACTTCTCTAGTTGAAGTAGAGAAGGTTAAAGAAAGGAAGAACAAAATAGTTCCTGTGGTTCCAGGGGTGCAGTTACCCTCAGGGGATACCTGGGACTGGTGCATCTTTGGAGCATAGTCAGTGGGATATGCAGATAGGTCAGTTCAGGCGGCAGGCAGAGACATAGCCAGCAAACAGGCCAAGGATTGCTCCAGGCAGCAGGCAGAAACATGGTTACTAAACAGACCACAGTCAGTACAGGTGGCATATGAGGCAAACCTGCACTGGTGTGGAGCAGTGGCGTAGCGTGGGGGGGTGCAGGGGGGGGCCACTGGCACCGGGCGCAACATTTAGGGGGGCGCACCCCACGCCCGCAATCGGCGGGATCAAAGTGTCCCTTTATTCTGAAGTTGCCCGCCCGCACTCCACCTCTTGGCTCAGTGGCCGCCGCTTTGTGCAAGATGAGCGGTGATCGGCAGTACATCGGCGGACCGCTGAAGGTGTCATGCGGCCAGGGGGCGGGGCTGGTCATGGATGAAGATGCCAGTCTGTGGCTCGGTGCATGTGCAGCACCGCTTCCGGAGTCTCCCCCTGCTGTCCGGCCGGCCACAGACATGCTGTCTCTCCCCTCCTCGAGTCGCCAGTGTATTGGCACAGTACAAGGTAAGTGATGCCTTGCCTGCCCCCAGGGCCCAGGGAAGTGGGGGGGGGGGTCAGTGTAGTAGGGGGGTCAGCATAGGTGTCAGTGCAGGGGAAGTGGACATGGGAGGGAGGGAGGGGGGGGTCAGTGTAGGTGTCAGTGTATTGGGGGGTCAGTGTATGTGGGAATGTAAGGGGGTCAGTATAGGTGTCAGTGTAGGTGTCAGTGTATGGGGGGGGGGTCAGTGTAGAGGAGGGTGTGTCAGTGTAGGGGGGTCAGTATAGGTGTCAGTGTATGGGGGGGGATCAGTGTATGTGGAAATGTAGGGGTGTCAGTGTATGTGGCGGTCAGTGTAGGGGGGTCAGTATAGGTGTTAGTGTATGGGGGGGATCAGTGTATGTGGAAATGTAGGGGTGTCAGTGTATGTGGCGGTCAGTGTAGGGGGGTCAGTATAGGTGTCAGTGTATGGGGGGGATCAGTGTATGTGGAAATGTAGGGGTGTCAGTGTATGTGGCGGTCAGTGTAGGGGGGTCAGTATAGGTGTCAGTGTATGGGGGGGATCAGTGTATGTGGAAATGTAGGGGTGTCAGTGTATGTGGCGGTCAGTGTAGGGGGGTCAGTATAGGTGTCAGTGTATGGGGAAGGTCAGTATAGGTGGGTCAGTATAGGTGTCAGTGTATGGGGGGTCAGTATAGCTATTAGTGTAGGGGTCATTGTAGTGGGGGTCAGTGTATGTGGAAATGTAGGGGGGGTCAGTGTAGGGGTCAGTGTATGGGGGGATCAGTGTATGTGGGAATGTAAGGGGGTCAGTATAGGTGTCAGTGTAGCTGTCAGTGTACGGGGGGTCAGTGTAGGTGTCAGTGTATGGGGGGGTCAGTGTAGAGGAGGGTGTGTCAGTGTAGGGGGGTCAGCATAGGTGTCAGTGTAGGTGTCAGTGTATGGGGGGGTCAGTGTAGAGGAGGGTGTGTCAGTGTAGGGGTCAGTGTATGGGGGGTCAGTGTATGCGTCAGTGTAGTGGGGGTTAGTGAAGGGGGGTCAGTGTATGCGTCAGTGTAGTGGGGGTTAGTGAAGGGGGGTCAGTGTATGCGTCAGTGTAGTGGGGGTTAGTGAAGGGGGGTCAGTGTATGCGTCAGTGTAGTGGGGGTAAGTGAAGGGGGGTCAGTGTATGCATCAGTGTAGTGGGGGTTAGTGAAGGGGGGTCAGTGTATGCGTCAGTGTAGTGGGGGTAAGTGAAGGGGGGTCAGTGTATGCGTCAGTGTAGTGGGGGTAAGTGAAGGGGGGTCAGTGTATGCGTCAGTGTAGTGGGGGTAAGTGAAGGGGGGTCAGTGTATGCGTCAGTGTAGTGGGGGTTAGTGAAGGGGGGTCAGTGTATGCGTCAGTGTAGTGGGGGTTAGTGAAGGGGGGTCAGTGTATGCATCAGTGTAGTGGGGGTAAGTAAAGGGGGGTCAGTGTATGCGTCAGTGTAGTGGGGGTAAGTGAAGGGGGGTCAGTGTAGGTGTCAGTGTATGGGGGGGGGGTAGGTCTGTGTAGTGGTCTAGTAGGTTTGTGTAGGGGGCGCAAATGACTTGCCTTGCCCCGGGTGCTGACAACCCACGCTACGCCACTGGTGTGGAGTTGATCGGGAATACTGTTGCTAGCTGCACTGGTTTAAGTGACATTGTACTGATGTGGTGGTCATTAGGGACACTGTTGATGGCTGCACTGTCTCTGGTGACACTGGCAGGGGCGTGGCTAGCAATCAGGAACATTTTTGCTGGCTGCACTTGTCTAGTAAAATTTTCACTGGTATGGCAGTGACCAGGAACACTGTTGAAGGCTGCACTGGTCTGTTAGCATTGGTAGTGGCGTGGCAGTGATCAGAAACACTGTTACATGATGACACTGGTCTGGTGACACTTGGACTAGTGTGGCAGCAATCAGGAACACTCTTGCTGTCTTACACTGGTCTGGTGACACTGGGACTTGTGCAGCAGTCATCAGGAACACTGTTTCTGGCATACACTGGTCTGGCGGTACTGGGACTAGTGTTGAGGCAATCAGAAACACTGTTGCTGGCTTACACTGGTTGACACTGGAATTAGTGCGCCAATGACCGAGGACACTGGCATATTTTAGTCTGGTGTGGCAGAGATCAGGAGTGCTGTTGCTGGCTTACACTGGTCTGATGACACTGGGACTTGTGTGGCGGTGATCAGGAATACTGTTGCCAGTATACCCTGGTGTGGTGACACTGCAACTGGTGTGGCGGTGATCAGGGACACTGTTGCTGGATTATATCAGTTTGTTGACACTGGGACTGGTGTGGCAGTGACCGAGGACATTGCTGCTGGCTTACACTAGTCCGGTGTGGAAGCGCTCAGGAATGTTGTTGCTGGCTTACATTGGTCTGGTGACACTGAGACTTGTGTGGAGGCTATCAGGAATACTGTTGCTGGTATACGCTGGTGTGGAGGTGATAAGGTACACTGTTGTTGGTATACACTGCTTAGGTGACATTGAGACTGGTATGGCAATGATAAGCAAAAATGTTGCTGGTTGCACTGGTTTGGGGACACTGTAACTGGTGTGAAGGTGATCAGAGACAGCTGCACTATTAAGGCTTATTTACACATGAGTTTGGGGGGGAGTTAAAACCTAGTGGTTGAGTTGCAGTTTTACTACCACCCAACTGCTACCCCCTGGCTGCAGAGGCAGCAGCCAGAAGTGTCCACATGCCAGCTGCAATGTTTGCTTTACAGCCATAGCAGGAATTATACCCCCTTTTGTTATTTTTGTTAGGCATAGCACCCGCTAATCGCAACACTTTCAAGGTAATGGGGCACTTGTGCCTGTTCCAAGGGGTTAAAGCATGCTGAGAGGAGGCAATGCAATGGGGTTGATTTACTAAAACTGGAGAGTGCAAAATCTGCTGCAGCTGTGCATGGTAGCCAATCAACTTCTAACTTCAGCTTGTTGAATTAAGCTTTGGCAATACAACCTGGAAGCTGATTGGTTTCTATGCAACGCTGCACCAGATTTGGCACTCTCTAGCTTTAGTAAATAACCCCCAATGTCTCCTTACTGCCTGTCAAATGCTCTCAGAAGTGCGATCCGAACACTGATCGCTCTTCCGAGAGCACTGCACATGGGAACAAGGCCTTTTGGGGACACTGGGACTAGTGTGGTGGTGATTGTGGACACTGTGACTGGCTGCACTGGCCTGGTTGCATTGTACTGTTGTAGTGATGATCAGATATGGCTGGCTGCACTAGCATACAGTGATATTTGAGTAGCCAACCATTGTACATGATCACCGCTACAGCAGTGCAATATATATATTTACACACTGCCGCCAGAGCAATGCAGTGGTTTGGGTTAAGTATATACCTTGACGTTTTTTTTTTTTTGCTCTGCTGCATCCAATACTCAATTACTACTCCTTATTACTGCTGTACAAGAAAAAAAAACTGTTGTTTTTGCAAAAGACTGCCTACTGTAATTTTTTTGTGGTTGAAATCAATCATATACTGATTGCTGCTGATTCATGTAGCCAAGCAATTGGGTAAAAGTATAGTATATGTAGTCCCCTCCTAGGAAGTTGCTAGGGAAAATCATATTTTGGCCCTGTCTGCTTATCAGGGAGGCTGTATCTGTTAGTTGTGCTGTCACATGCCTCCAGGTGTGACCTGTTGAGTCTCAGGAGTCTCCCCACTGTATCCAATGAGGGATCTTGTTGGACAGTGGAGGAAACCTAGTCAATAGGGTTTAAGACTGTCCCAGTGGGCGGGGTTTGCCACAATGCACCCTGGGAATGGAAATAAATCTGTGGAGAGCATGTGACAGAGTGTCTTTTGGTGGGAGCATCAGTCCCAGGAGGAGGTGACGGCTGTCTCTCCTCCTGTATATGTGAGAAGGTGGTCCAGGCAGTCGGCCTAGGGACCAGAGGTTGACCTTGGCTGCAAGGGATCCAGAGTTGCTGACTAAGTGGAGCTGCTGGGCAGAGATCCTCAGGAAAAACAGTGTCATGAGTACTCAAGATCTGCCCAGGGGTCTGCCTAGGAGAGGGGACCACTCCAGAGAGGTCAAAGGGGATCCAGGAGCCAGATAACCAGGAGTGCACAGTAAAGTAGTAAAGCCCTGAAGTTTGGGGAGAAAAAAGGGGCACCAGGAAGGGCCCTGAAGTGTTCAGCAGACTTTTCCACAGTCAGAGGTGAAGTTCCAGTAACTGGCCTAGCTGAGGCCAGCATCAGTCAGTGTTAACCAGTGTCAGTGAAGTGTTAACCATCGTCAGTGAAGCGTTAACCAGCGCCAAGCAGCATTTTTCAGTGTCCCTGCCAAATTGTGCATAGTTCAGTTGTTGGAGTATCCCACTTCTCCCTTCTCCCATCCAAGTTCTCAAATAAATCCTAAAAACCAAAGAAACTGGACTGGTTCTTGTCTGAGGTGCGCACACTTGAAAACATGCTTAAAGGTACTGTTGTTGCTAGTGGTAGCCCAGGGAGACCCACACTCAGCAGCTCCCTTGGGAGTAGTGCTACATATATAAATAGAAATGCAATTTATATGATGCCAGAATATGGTATTGCTGACGCTGTCTCTGAGAATCGCAATATTCTGTAATTTCATATACAGCTTTCAGACATCCCACAAGCTTGTTTTTTAACCATTTGCTGTTCAGGGTACATATACAGTATAAGCATCCATGGCAGCAAGTGGCTATACTAGGATCTTGGCTGATCTTGATACCAATTTATAAAAGCAGCATAGCTGGCCAAAGCTATCACAAGGGGTCTTGTTCACCCCTTGTGATAGCAATAAAGTTGAATAAGAAAAAGTGTAAAAAAATAGAAATAAAATAAACATGGAAATTATGACCGGAAATTATTGTTTGCATCCTATTGATTTCATTGCGGTTTGGATTCTGGATCATGCTTTCCGAGCCAAACCTGAGTGTCTCCGGCTTATCATTACTCATTATCAGACTTCCAGGCAAGTGGCTGCCCTGCATTCTTGAGAAGAACACTCTATTTGGATATCAGTGCACCAGGGGCACAATTATCCTTCCCAGCAGCTGGAAAGACCCTGTCTCCCCTGACAGAAATGTGATGAGAATAGAACGAGAAAACATATTTTATGGATTACAAATTAGGGCCGTTGTAATAGTGCTGGTTTTTGATCTTACTCTTAAAAAGAAGGAGGAAAATAGTGCATTAGTAGCACTAGAAAGAAAAGTGTCTGCTCCGCACCCTAGAAGTGGAGGAAAAGGGCTCATTAGTAACACTTGCAGGCAAATGATTGCTCTCTACTCTTGAGGATGAGGAAAAGTGGGCATTAGAAGCATTTTCTGGCAAATGGCTGCTCTGCACCCTCAAGGAGCAGGAGGAACATAGTGCATTTGTTGTACTAGAAAGAAAAATGGCTACTCTGTATCCTTCAGGAAGAGGAGGAACAGGATGCATTAGCAGTACTTGTAGACAAGTGGCTGCTTTGCACCCTTGAGGAGGTGTGTCGCGTATCTGCACAAGGAGCTTATGAGGGTGTGTTCTCGCACAATTCTTGTCTGAGCAACCCTGGGATATGGGACAGTGGCTGCTAGGGCAATAAAAGAGTGCAGGTGCCAGAAGTCTGAGAATGAGGACACCTGGAATTCACCATGTTAAGTAGAGAGCAGAGGCAGGTCACAAACCAAGTTTGATAACAGTCGTGCACGAAGGCCCCAAATCATGAGAAAGATCCAGGTTAGGGACGAGCAGAGGTTGGCAATGCGCAGGTAGAGAGATACAGAATCATTAGGCAATATCTTGGTCAAGAGTCCAGGACGAGGTCGGTAACAAAGGAAGGCAGCAAAAATTTACAGGGAGGGGTTATGCAGGTCAGACAAAAGATGGGATACCGTAATAACAGGGTCAAGATCAAGGATAACAGAAATTCAAGCTGAAAGACTATTCAGCAAAGATATCATATAGGACCATGGTTTGAATAGGCCACTAGGCACTAAAATCTGTGATGGACATGCGGGTGCATCCACCTGCCCAGATAGCAAGGATAACTTGCCACAAATTTGTGGCAGTGTTTAATTGTAGATTTGTTAACTTGCTGCACATTTACACTGGCAAGTTGAGCACTTGAAGCACAAGTTCTAGTTAACAATTTGTAGCAAGTCTCGAGCAAGAGCAAAGTTGCAGTGGTGAGTCTACAGCAGGAGCTCTGCAAGTCTACAGCATGAAAATTCAGCCACAACGCCCCCTGTGGTGGGATGACTATTGCACAACATAACTGAACCAGAACTGGCAGCACACTTGCAGAATGTTTGCAAAAAAAGTTGATCTGGAGTCATGCCATGCAGACTTTCTGCAA